>NW_023603184.1:45927532-46527532 GCF_014898055.3 Talpa occidentalis
GAAAGCAAATCCATTAAGATCTGGAACAAGACAAGGATGTCCACTCTCACCACTGCTTTTCAATATAATACTGGAAGTCCTAGCCAGAGCATAAGACAGAGAAAGACATCCAAGGAATCCAAATAGGAAAAGAAGAAGTCAAACTATCACTATTTGCAGATGATATGAATATACATAGAAAACCACAATCTCCACAGAAAAAACTAATTCAACTCATCAGTCAGTTCAGTAAAGTGCAGGATACAAAATCAACACGCAAAAGTCAGTAGCCTTCCTATACACAAACAATAAATCTGAAGAGAGAAATCAAAAAAAACCACCCTTTATTATTGAAACAAAAAAATCAAATATTTGGGAATAAATCTAACAAAAGAGGTAAAGGACCATACAAAGAAAACTATAAAACACTGTTAAAAAATAGAAGAAGACACAAAGAAATGGAAAGACATCCCTGCTCATGGATTGGAAGAATAAACATTATTAAAATGGCCATCCTACCAAAAGCGATATACAGATTCATGCTATTCCAATCAAAATCTCAATGCATTCTTCAAAGAATAGAACAATTATTGATGAAATTCATATGGAATCACAAAAACCCCGAATAGCCAAAGCTCACTGAAAAAAAAAGAAGAAATGGAGGCATCACACTCCCAGACTTCAAACTATACTACAAAGCCATAATCATCAAAACTGCATGGTATTGGAACAAGAACAGACATACAGACCAATGGAATCGAATAGAAAATCCAGAATAACCCACAGATTTATGGTCAACTAATCTTTGACAAAGGAGCAAAGACTATGCATTGGAGCAAAGAAAGTTTGTTCAATAAATGGTGCTGGAAAAACTGGGCGCTACATGCAAAAGAATGAAGCTTGACCCTACCTCACACCATACACAAAATCAACTCAAAATGGATTAAAAACTAGACATAAGACCTGAAACCATAAAATAATAGAAGGAAATATAGGCGAAACACTACGGGATTTGCACATCAAAGACATCTTACAACACATCACCCAAAGCAGTGATAGTGAAGACAAAGATAAACAGCTGGGACTACATCAAATTAAAGAGTTCTGCACAGCAAAAGAGACAATAACAAAAACAAAAGAAACCCCACAACTGGGAGAACATTTTGCACCCAACACTAATGATAAAGGACTGATCACAAAAAATCTCAAAGAGCTGATGAGACTCAGCAACAACAAAGAAAATAATCCAGTCAAAAAATGGGCAGAAGAGCTAAAAAAAACTTCTCTGAAGAGGAATGCAAATGGCCAACAGACATATGAAAAAATGTTCAACATCACTTGCAATCAGGAAATGCAAATCAAAACTTCATGAGATACCATCTCACACCAGTGGATGGCACATATTAAAAAAACTAGCAACAACAAATGTTGGCAGAGATGTGGAAAAAAGGAACTCTTCTGCCACTGTTGGTGGAGTGCAAACTGGTCCAACCACTATGGAGAGCTGTGTGGAGATTTTCTGACCTACTAAACATAGAGCTTCCATATGATCCAGCAATTCCACTCCTAGGTATTTACCCAAAGGACACAGAAACATCAATTCCAAAGAGCACCTGCACCCCTATGTTTATAGCAGCACTGTTTACAATAGCTAAGCTTTGGAAACAACCCAAATGCCCAAAAGTAGATGACTGGATCAAGAAGATTGGGTACATATATACCATGGAATATTACTCAGCATTCAAAAAGATAACACATGCAATTTGCAGCAACATGGATGCGCTGGAAGGATCATGCTCAGCGAAATAAGCCAAAAGAAAAAGAAAATACCGGATGGTCTCACTCATAGCAGAGAATCTAGAAAACTTAAATAAGGACCAGGAAAATGAATATAAGAAAGTGAAAATCAAAATCAACAAAAAACTATGAACCAGAGACACTTTGGGGGTGGGGCGGGAGGGAAGGATTGGGTCAGAATGGGGTTTGCAATTGTATGGGGAATATAAAAATAAAATTAAGATTAAAAAAAAAAATCAAACATTTTTTCAATTAGCTCATAAATGTGAATAAGCTTATACTTCATACAAAAAAAAAAAAATCTATAAAATACTACTGTCAATAAAGTGCATAAAGTTCTCACAGTCAGTAAAATGGCAGCAATGAGATATGAACCCAATTTTTTTTGATTAATAAATTCAAATTTCCTTTTTATTCTGTGTTAATTATAAAAGTTTGCACAAGTTAGTTGAGACTCAAATAGATGTTAAACTTTGTTTGAAGATTTCTATTAAAGAAACTTAAACAAAATAATTTAACAGAAAAATTCTATTATAGGACAATTACCTGCAATAAAGTCATGCTATCCCCTTGAACTCTCAGATTTTGGATAGCTAAAGATATTATGATAGGGCATCCCGGTGGTGCAGGCAGTTGAGCACAGCGCTGTGAAGTGGTCTGCAGACTCTCAGTGTGGTTTTGATCCCAGCAGCCACGAGATACCCACATGGCGCGGCAGACCTCTCTTGTCTGCCCTCAGAGATACCCACATGGCGCGGCAGACCTCTCTTGTCTCGCTGCTACCCTCAGCAGTGTTTGGTCAGTCTGCCGTTCTGCTCCCCCGCTCTGTTTCTGGTGAATCCCTCACCCTCCCATGCCTCTGGGCTGTACCCCATTCTTATATGCATAAATAAAAAATATTAAAAAGATATCATGATAAATGTGCAGTGTTGATTGGATAGCTTGGCATCTTTATCACTAATTTAGCCAATTTGTCCAACAAAGAAACATGAAAATATGGAAAGGACATTCAATTTATATCAATCTATATGAGCAAATGTCTCCCAGCCTTCTCTTCGGGAAAACTTGGGCACAAATGTCTTGACTTTCAAAACTTCAATGTATTCTTCTATGAATTAAAAATATTACTACATTTCAGCATGTTGTGAGCATTAAATAGGTTATCTATCTGATTAAAAATGTTTTTCTCTTCATATGTTGCTGGCTAAGCTTTGTCATTACAGTTTATTAAATTTCATTAAATCCTTTCTTATTTGCCTTATTATATTTTAGTACCTGGACTTCACATTGCACTACATAAGGTAAATTGTGAGATGAGTCTTTGATACTATTAGAAAAAATTGTTCCTGTTATGTTTAAAATGTAAAGCTATGAAATAAAATTCATTTAGAAACATAGATATATTATTATCCATATAGATATGTCACTAAATATTTCCTTCAATTTTTGTTCTTTTGGTAATCTTTGCTGCCCTTGTCCAATGATCTCAATTTGTTAAGCTTGATATCAATATTTTCTAATCATTCTGGCTGAGCGTTTGCTCTCTAGGTCATGCCTATTATCTCCAGTAGTAGATCTCCACTCTAGAATTAGCTCAATAGTAGTAATAGTAATGCATGAAAAAAAGATACATTAGTTTCTATTGTGTGCTGGGAAGATAATTAAATAAATTATGTACATTATTTCATGTAACCTCACATTCTGAATGATTGGTATGATTATCTTCATCACTAAACAAATGATAAAATTAAAATGCCATTATTTAAAATACATGATGAAGGCATGCACAGTAAATGGTAAAGCTGGGATTTGAAACCAGGTACAAAGTTATTAGGTTTCCATTACAAGGTTGATTCTGGTCTGTACTGGGAACTATAATCATAGATAAGTCATTTAAATTCTCTGAGTCTTTAATTGCCTTGTCTGTGGAAAGAATAGCTAGAAATAATTATATATTCATCCATCCTACCCATTGCAACAGTTTATGAATTTTATGTCTGGTCTAGTAAAAGCCAAAACACTCCTTTGTGCCCAAGGAATGAGGGGAAACTGGTGCCTATCAATATCACACAGGGAAGCTAGAGCCGCTCTTGTGCATGGCTATAAGGAGTGGTCAGAGAAAAGGCACAGAAATTCATCTTGGAAATATTTATCAAGTTTCAGAGTATGTTTCTTTTTTTAAGTTTATTTTTATTTATGTATGCATACAAGAACTGCGATGTAGGCTAGAGGTGGGGGGAGGTGTGTGAGAGGATTCATTAGAGACAGTGGGGAGCAGAACAGGAAAACTACTGAAATACACTGCTGAGGGAGCAGTGGGCAAGACAGCAGAGGCTGTCTCTCCTTGTGAGTTAGCTCCCTGGCTGGGATCAAACTCATGGTGCAGAGCTGGCAAAAGTTTGATAGTGCTGAGACTTTAACCCCTGTACCACCAGGGAGGCCCTCAGGTATGTTTAGAGGCAGCCGAGCCTTTAGATAATGTCTCTAAGAACCTCCTCATAAAAGTATTGATATATACAGGATCTTACATCTTTGTGCGTTCAAATTACATAATACAACACTCATGTGATAGCAGTTAGTTCAGGATAAATTCTGCCTTGGTCTTTCTATATGAATCTTTACTGTATCAAAATCTTTTATTTTCAAATCTTATTGATTTGCCATTTATTCAAAATATATAATTTTGGGAGTGCAATTTATACCACAATTGTGAACGTCCCTCCACTGTTACATTTATCTCCTTTACCCCTATTGTCTCACCCCCACCTCTGCTAATTACCATAGTTTTGCAGAGTCTACAAATTAATTTTGCTGTGCTTTTCCTGTTTGTTGTCTTGATTCTTATATTCTGGAAATGATAAAACCATTTGGAAATTGTCTTTTACTTTCTGACTTAGCGTAATCACCTCAAGATCTACCCATTATCCCTACAGGCCATATTTCATCTTTTTTAATAACCAAGTAGAATTCCGTTGAGTATTTACACCACTTTTTTAAAAATTTGTTTTAAAAGATTGATTTATTATGCTTACAAGAACTGGGTACAGGCCAGAGGTGAAGGTGAGAAGATTCACCAGAGAGATAGATTTGGGAGCAGAACAGGCAGATCTACTGAAATATACTGCTGAGCGGAGCAGTAGACGAGATAGGAGAGGTCTGCTGCGCCATGGGTAGCTCCCTGGCTGGCCGGGGATTGGACTTGTGCTGCAGAGGCTGTGGACAGCTTCACAGTGCTGTGCTTAGCCCCTTGAGCCACCAGGGAGGCCCACCACATTTTTTTTTTAAAACCAGTTTTCTGTCAATGGGCATTTAATTTGATTCCATGACTTGGCTATTGTGAATAAAGCTGTTCTGAATATAGTAGTGCATAAAACTTTTTGTATTAAAGTTTTATTATTATTGAGATAAATATCTAAAAGTGGTGTTGCTGAAACGGTATTTTCTTATTTAGGTTTTAAGGCATCTTCATACCATTTTGAATAGAAGCTGCATCAATTTACATTCCCACTGACAGTGAATGAGTTCCTTTATCTTCATACCCAAACCAATGTTTGTTGTTTCCAGGCTTCTTGATATGCATTCTTAAAGGTGTAAAGTATATCTCATATTTTTAAAAGATTTATTTTATTTATTTATGCATACAAGAGCTGCGGTATAGGCCAGAAGTGTTGGGGTGGGGAGGTTCACCAGAGACAGAGTGGGGAGCAGAACAGGCAGACTGCCTGAAATACACTGCTGAGGAGCAGCAGGCAAGACAGGAGAGGTCTGCTGCACCACGTGGGTAGCTCCCTGGCTGTGGATGGAACTCGTGCTGCAGTAGCTGGTAACAGCTTCACAGTGCCGAGACTTATCCCTGTGCCACTAGGGAGGCCCCTCATTGTAGTTTTGATTTGTATTTCCCTTATGAAAAGTGATGTTGAACATTTTTCTAAACATTTTAAATGGCAAGAAGAATAAAGTTACCATGCTATGCTCTTAATATTTTATACATTAATCCTAATTTCACTACTCATTGCAAAGAATCAGCTTTTCTAAGAACTGGGGTTTTTCTCTTAAGTGCCTGTCATAAAGTAAAAGTATACAAACCACTCCCATCCCCAGTCTCTTTCATCTGAAAATAATGGTTTAATGACACTGTCTGAAAGTTTTTACTGCTGCTATCCAACAATAAACACCTATATTCAGAATTATGTGAGAGAAGGTATTGACAAAGAGAAATCTGAGTCCTAAATCAAGAATTATCCTTACTCTCAGAGAAACATCAACCTACTCCTTAGCTATATTGCTGGGCTATTTCACACAGTTGTCAACCTGAAATGTAGCAGAAACTGGAAAAGTCTGTATTTTTCCACCTGGGTACAAAGACATATTTCCATCAATGTTGGTGAATGAGTTACTTCCTATTTTTTATTTTAGTTCTAGTAACCATATAATTAAATCATGACAAATTATCATAAGAAGACTATAAAATATTTTTTCTCAAATATAAGCGTAAATCAAAATTAATTTAATCAAGCAGTCATTATATCTTCACTTTGCAGTAATATATTTTAATCTTTCAATCAAGTCACTGTGCTAGAAAGCATGGAACTTGTTTATTCACTTTATCCTCAACTGACCCAGACTTCATCTACTAGGGAAGTAGGATCAAAACTAGCAACTTTCATTTGCTTGAATTCTTGCATGTATTTTTTTGTTTGATCATCTTGCATACATCGTTGCTCCATTTTAATCAATTGCCCCATGGAAGTCAAAGGTGTTTTTTTTTTTTCCTTCAAATGTCAAAGTGATTATTTCAAATTCTTCAAATAATTCACCATTGTAATTATAGGAAGTCAAAACACCTTAGTATGTCTCATAGCAGACAAAATCCTTCCCTGATTACCTCAGCATTCTCACCTGCCACCAATGTTCTCCATCATATTCTAGGGTGTCACTGAGATATTATATCAGCATTAGACTTTCCTCATGTTTCATGTGGAATGTTATTTAAAATTTTGCACTTCAAAAGCCATGGCAGGACTTTTAATTTTGCCTCCAATATATAAAGAGAGTAGAAGTCATCATTTATAGTCTTTCAACAAGGAAAAAAAATGAGAAAATCAGAAAGCAATGACTTGTCTTAGACCTAATTGAGAAGAAATATTGCAAAGACACCATTCTCTCAGAACCTGGAGATTGCCTTAATGTAGTATAAAACATGTCCATTCTCAATGACATGCACCAAAATTTACACAGTGTTTTAATGTAATGTTACTGAAATAAATAAATACAGAAATAGATAGATTAATAAATGAAATTTGACATCTTTGGTATCTAAGCTACAACAAGCAGAAAACATATCCCCACATTTAGTCATATTAACTTAAGTATTCACAGTATGGTTCTATTTATTTATTTTCCTATTTTATAATACAATATGTATAACTCTTATTTTTATTTTTTAAAAATTACTTATTTATTTATTCAAGCACTGGGTAGAGTCAGAAGCGCGGGAGGGCGAGAGAATTCACCGGAGTCAGAGGAGAGCAGAACAGGCAGAAGGATCAAAGTACACTGCTGATGGGAGCAGTGGTGGCAGGAGAGGTCTGCGTGCCATGTGGGACCCTCCCCAGTGCCGGGGGTCGAACCGGCACTGCGGAGACTGCAGGTAGCTTCGCAACCCAGCGCTCAACCGCTGCGCTACCGGAGGCCCTGTATAACTCTTTTTAAAGATTCATTTATTTATGCATACAGGAACTGGGGTACAGGCCAGAGGTAGGGGTGAGAGGATTCACCAGAGACAGAGTGGGAGCAGAACAGGCAGATCTACTGAAATACACTGCTGAGGGTGCAATGGGCATGACAGGAGAGGTCTGCTGCACCATGTGGTAGCTCCCTGGCGGGGTATCAAACTCATGTTGCAGTGGCTGCTGATAGTTTCATAGGTTGCTTCTTAACCCCTTGCACCACCAGGGAAACCCCAATATGCATAACTTTTAATAAAATAATCTCAACAAGCCTGAAAGAAAAACACACATGATAGTCTGAAGGGGCAAAGAAGCAATTAAGCGATTAACCTGACACAGATATGAAACAAATGTTGGCCTTATCTTATGGAGGATGTATAATAGCTATGATTAATATCTTAAAAGCATTAACGGAAAAAAAGATTGTATGAACAGATGGACAATGTAGTGAAAGTGATGGAACTTGAAGAAATAATCAAAACGAATGCTAGAGGCCTCCCCGGTGGCACCGCGGTTGAGCGCTGGGTTGCGAAGCTGCCCGCTGCCTCTGCAGGGCTGGTTCAATACCAGCTGCTCCTGGCCACAGGAGGAGGGCCCCGCATGGCGCGCAGACCTTGCCTGCTGCTCGCTGCTCCCCTCAGCAGTTACCTTGGTCCTTCTGCCTGTTCTGCTTCCCTCTGGCTCTGGTGAATTCTCTGACCCTCCCACACTTCTGACTGTACCCAATGCTTGTATAAATAAATAAATAAATAAATCTTAAAAAAATTGCTAGAAATAGAACAATATTGTAACAGAAAGGAAAAATAAATATATTTTTGTGTGCACTTCAGCAGACTTGACACAGTCAAAAAAATTATTAGTAAACCTGAATATGTCAGTAGAAACTTCCAAAAGGAAATAGAAAGAAAATTAAAAAATAAGAATAGAACATTATAAGTTGAGGGTAACTTCAAAAGCGATAACTCACTCATATTTGAAATATAACAAATAGAGAAAGAAATATGAAACAATAAAAATTTGAAATAATAATGGTGGAATGCCTTCCAGATTAATGACAGAAAATTAAGGGAGATCTAGAAACACAATGGAAGAGTAAATTTTTTTAAGTTAAAAAAAATGCCACAACTAGATATTCACATTCAAATGATTCAAATGATAAAGACAAAACAAAAATCTTGATAACAGTCAGAGGAAGAGAAAACACTTTAGTTACAGAAGAACAAGATATAAAGTACAATGAACTCATCAAAAATCATGCAAACATAAACCTAATGGAGTAAAATATTTAAAGTATTAAAATATAGATCTTTAATATGGAAAACAAGATTCAGTATATTTACCTTTCATAGTGAAATATTATCTGAGATAATTCATAATAACAGAAATACTCTACAAGAAATGTTAAATTAAGTTTATTTTTAAAGAGAAGTTTTATTTTTAAGGAGAAGGAAATTAACATAGATTAGAAACATGAGTATATATAAAGAAGTAAGATTAGAAAAGTAGCAATAAATGAATATAAAATATTTTTTCCATTCTAAATTGATCTAAATGGTAACTTTATAGGGCCTCCCTGGTGGCCTAGGAGTTAAGTCTCAGTGCTACCAACCTCTCATCAGTGTATTTCAATAGATCTGCCTATTCTGCTCCCTATTCTATCTCTGGTGAACCCTCTCACTCCCCATACCTCTGGCCTGCATCCTAGTTCTACAAAAGAATAAATAAATAAAATATTTTTAAAAAGAATTTAAATAGTAGCTATATAATAAATGAATAATAGTAACTATATTGATCATTATTGCATACAGGTATGTGGAATAAATGAGCAAATTTATAAGTGAAAGAAAAAAGTGATAATACTCTGCTAAAATGTACATGTAATATACATGAAAAGATAGAGTGTCATTAAAGTGGATTACAATTAGTTGAAAGCATATACTGGAAAACATCTCAAAATAAGTACAATTAATACATAAGAGAGGGCATAAGATTCAAATATATCAAGATATGCCAGTATAAGGATGGGAGGAGAGACAGAGAACAAGTACAATGCATAGAAAGCAGTTACACACATGGTAGATATTAAGCCAATGCTATCAATAATTATCTAAATATGGAATGACTTAATTATACCAGTATAAAGACAGATTATAAGAGAGGAAAATGAACAAATTCCACCCTTTAAATGTTCAAATATTTAAAGTAAAATTATAAATAAAGATTAGAGAAATATATACCTTATTTACATTAATCAAAAAAAATCTTGAATATGTTTATTTCAGTTAAAGTAACTTCAGAGTGAGAATACTATTTAAGAAGGCAGGTTAAAAAAAAAAAGAAGGCAGGTACAAAATGATGAAGGTATCAATTATCCAAGAAGATATAACAAGCCTTAACAAATTTGAACCAAGCAACAAAACATCAAATGATATGAGGCAAAATTGATAAAAACAAGAGGAAAAACATGCAAGTCCTCTTCTATAGTTAGAAACTCCAATATCCCTCTTTCACTGATTAATAAATCAAGCAGGCCTCAAAATCACTAAGAATAGAGTGGCCTGAACAGCACTATCAATCACCTTGATCTAACTGACATTTATAGGATTTCCCTCTTACAACAGTAAAATATACATTCCTTTCAAGCTGACACAAAACATTAAGCAATATGAACAAAATTCTTGGTTATAAAATGTAACTCAACTAATATAAAAGTATTAAAATCCTACAAAACATGTTTTCAGATCACAATGGAATTGATGTAGAAATCAATAACAAGAAAGTTAGATGGCAAATCACTATATGGGAGTTAAATAACATACTTACAGATAGATGGTTCAAAGAAGACTCAAGGAAATATTTTAAATGAAAATAAAACGACAACTGTCAAAATTATTTGGGTACAGTAGCAGCAATGCATAGAGTTAAATTTACAAACTAGCACACATACATGTGCAAGAAATAAGTAAGACCTGAATCTTGAAATAATTAATACCCGAATCTTTCCTATTAGAAAACAGAAAAATAAAAGCAGTTTAAGCATAAAGTAAGCAGAAGAAAAGGAACATTCAACATTAGAACAACAACAAAATGATAGTTAAAAGCAAAAACCAAAAGCTGGTTCTTCAAAAAAATGACAAAAATAGATGTCTCTAGGCAAGGGGAAATAAATCATTAAAAATGATAAAAGTAAAATGGGTGTTCTCACTACTGACTAATTGATTTAAGTGTTAGTAAGGGGATATCACAAAGAAGTTTATGCCATGGATTTGGTAATTTTGATCAAATGGATTAATACAATATACAATCGATTTAACCTCATGCAAGGAGAAATAGATCATCCAAATTATCCTATATCTATTATATAAATACAATTGATGGTGAAAAAAACATTCAGAAATAAAAGCAGTATCTCAAATTGCAACATCCACAAATTCTAATAAATATTTAAAGAAAAACTGTACCAAGTCTCTACAATCTTTTTCATAATATGAAAGCAAAGAAAACATATCCTCTATAAGAAAACATTCTCTGAATAGAAAAAGCAACTAGGTATTAATAGAACTGACCTAACAAATTAATACATCTTAAAAAATGAAAAAAAAAGTTCAACAAAAGTTTAGCAAATCGGGCCTCCCCGGTGGCGCAGCGGTTGAGCGCTGGGTGCGAAGCTGCCCGCGCCTCTGCGGCGCCGGTTCGATCCCCGGCTGCTTCCCGGCCACCCGTGGAGGATCCACATGGCGCGCAGACCTCTCCTGCCGCCCGCTGCTCCCCTCAGCAGTGTACTTCGGTCCTTCTGCCTGCTCTGCTCCCCGCTCTGGCTCTGGTGAATTCTCTCACCCTCCGCGCTTCTGACTGTACCCAGTGCATGTATAAACAAAAACAAACAAACAAATAAATAAATAAAACATGCCTCTATAAAAAAAAAAAAAAAAAAAAAAAAAAAAAAAAAGAAAAGTTTAGCAAATCAAAGCCAACAAAATATAAAAATAATTATATGCCACAATCATGTGGAATACACAAGACCCTTTAAACATTTGAAATTCAATTAATAACATCCACTAGATCAACAAACTAAAGCAGCAAAATCATATCATCATTATCAGTTGATGGAGAAAATAATATTTGACAAAGTCCAAATTCATTCATGAAAAAAATAGCAATGGAGGGGAAACTCTAGAAATTGATAAAGAACATCTATAAAACAGCTACAACGAGGTGGCATCCCTGGTGGCACAAGTGGTAAAGCCTCAGCACTATGACACTCTGAAGCAATCCACAGCCACTGCAGCATGAGTTCGATCCCCTGCCAGGGCGCCAACCCACATAGTGGCAGACCTCTCCTGTCACACCCACTGATTCCCTCAGCAGTGTATTTCGGTGAATCCTCTCACCACCCCCCATGTCTTATATGTATAAATTAATAAATCTTGGGCCTCCCTGCTGGCGCAAGGGGTTGAGCATAACACTATGAGGCTATCCACAGTCACTGCAACATGCATTCAATCCCTGGCCGGGGAGCTGACCCAAGTGGCATGGCAGACCTCTTCTGTCTCACCCACTGCTCCCCTCAGCAGTGTATTTTAGTCAGTCTGCCTGTTCTCTTCCCCGCTCTGTCTCTGGTGAATTCTCTCACCACCCCCCACCTCTGGTCTGTACCCCAGTTCTTGTGTGCATAAATAAATAAACCTTTAAAATAAATAAATAAATAATCTTAAAAAAAAACCTGCTACAACTAATATACTTATCTTTTGTATTGTTTTGCTTTATTTATCAATCTAGCTATTTATTTGTAATTGAGGTAATATTTGCTTGCTCCTATCAGGCATTTCCACCACAGTGCACCCACCACCAAATCAGCCATACTCCATCACTATAGTCCATTGTGTTATTTTATTTCCCTCTTTGTTCTCACCTTGTCCCCATCCTCCTTTCCTTTTAGATGTTATAGTTTCTATAATCAGCTTTCTTTTCTTACTTTTTTTTTTTTTTTTTAAAGAGCAGGTTTATTAGGGAAAGGGACAGAAGAGTAAAAGACACTTGCATAGACACTTGCACAAGCGGGCAGAGCAGGAAGAGCTGACCCAGAAGGGACAGGTTTGCTGAGAGAGTCCTGCATGGCTGCAGGTGGGCGGCCTTGAGGGGAGTGGCCTCTGCTGAGGGAGGTCAGTGAAGAGAAGCTCCTGTGTAGTACAGGTCACCAGCAGGCAGGAAGGCTGCTGCCCTGCAGAGGGAGACAGTTGGTAAAAAGCAGCACCTGCATAGGCACAGGTGGGCACATGGAGTGCTGCTGTAATCAGCTTTCAGGGTTAGTTTTTAAGCTTGTGTTTGCCTGCCTCTCAGTTTAGGTACTCTGTATTCCATATATTATTTATTTAATTTCAATTCTATTTATTTCTGCTTTGATTTTTATTATTTTTGTCCTTATATTGGATTTTGAATTTCCTCAAGTTGAGAGAGAAGGGTATTTATTTGATCTCTTTCCTTTCTTGTGTTGTTGTTTTTTTTTTCTTTTAAACATCCATCCATTCATGCGTACAAGAACCGGGTACAGGCCAGATGTGTGGGAGGGTGAGAGGATTCACCAGAGACAGAGTAGAGGAACAGAACAGGCAGACTGACTGAAACGCACTGCTGAGGGGAGCAGTGGGCACAACAGGAGAGGTCCGCCATGCCATGCACCATGCAAGCATCTCCCTCGCTGGCCAAGACAGATCCCACGCAGTAGAGGCTGTGGACAGCCCCACAGTGCTATGCTCAACCGCCTGCGCCACCAGGGAGGCCCTCTTTCTTGTTTCTTGCTATGGGCTTGTACTGCTAGATATTTCCCTCATTACACTTGTGTTGCATCCTATCAGTTTTGTATCATGGTGTGCTCATTAAAATTTTTCTCAGTTTTTTTTTTTTTACTTTTCTTTGATTTCTTCACTAACCCAGCAGTGTTTCTGTAGAGAGTTGTTCAGATCTCTATGTATTAAATGATTTTCCTGCTTTCCTTTGGTAATTGATTTCTGGTTTGCTACTTTTAGTCTCTGAGAAATGAAAGGTATTATTTCAATCTTCACGAGTGTGTTGATGTTTGTTTTGTGTCCCAGAATGTGGCCTATTAAGGAGAATGCCTCATATGAGCTTGTGAAAAATGTGTTTTCTGCCTTTGGGGGTACAGCACCCTTTCAATGTCTGTAAGGTCGATGTGGTCTGATTCTGTTTAATGCTCTTCCATCGCTTTATATTTTATGTCTACTTGGACTGTCAACTGTTGACAATGGGGTGTGAAATATCCAACCATATGTGTGTTTTTTCTAATGTTTGTTTTCAGCATTGATCATAATTGCCTAATGTATTTTGCTGCTCCTTAATTTGGTGACTAGAAATTGATAAGGGCCTCCCTGGTGGCACAGGGGTTAATGACACAGCACTATTAAGCTATAATTAGCCACTGCAGCACAAGTTCAATCCTGGCTGGCCAGAGAGCTAGCCCACATGGTGCAGCAGATCTCTCCTGTCTCACCCGCTGCTTCCCTCAGCAGCGTATTTCAGTAGATCTTCCTGTTCTGCTCCACACTCTCCCCCACACTTCTGGCTTGCACCCAAGTTCTTGTATACATACACAGACAAATTTTAAAAAAAATACATTGATAAGTGTTATATCTTCTTGATATATTTCTCCCTTAATCATTATAGTGTCCCTCCCTGTTTCTTGTTATCTTTTTTTTTTTTTTAACTGGAAACGTACTTTGTATGATAAAATTATAGCTACCCCTGCCTTTCTGTGAGTCCCATTGCTTGTAGGATTGTTTTCCAACCCTTTTCTTTGAGCCTATCTTTGTTTTTGGAATCTAGGTATGTCTCCTGGATATAACAGAAATTTGGATTCTGTTTCCTGATCCAAATAGATACTGTTTCAAAGTTATTATTGATATTAAGGGTCTACTGCTGTCATTTAATTCTTAATTTCTGTGGGACAATGCATTTCCTTATTCAGTTGTTTTGTATCGCTCTCTCTTTGGTTTATATATAAAAGGTCCTTTCAATATTTCCTGGAATGTGTTTGCAAACTTCTTGAGTTTCTCTATCTGAAAATGTCTTTATTTCTTTGTCATATCTGAAAGAAAGTCTTTGAGGATAGAGGATTTGACCGGCAGGTTTTATCTTTAAGAATTTGGAGCATATTGTTCTATTCTATCCAAACTCATAGTGTTTCAGTAGAGAAGTCTGATGTTAGCATGATGGGGGTGACTTTATAGGTTATCTGCTTAAACCCCTTTGCTAGATCCAACATATTTTTTCATTTTTGTTCTAAACCTTTTGGAGCATCACTACTATGTATTTGATGTTGGTATCACTTTATTTAGGCATTCCAGGATTCCTTTGCTTCCTGTATTTGTACATTTATTCCCTTCTCTAGGTTCAGACTGTTTTCCTTCATTATTTCTTTAAATGCATGTTTTCCTTTTTTCTCTCTCTCTTTTCCCCCTTCTGGCATTCCCATTATTATTATTTTGCCTTTCCTCAAAGTGTTGGATGACACCCTGAGGTTGTTTTATTTGAATTTAAGTTCTCTCTTTCATTCTCTACCTGGGTTCTTTGTACATTTGCATCTTCAATTACACAGATTCATTCTTCCACTTGATCTATTCTTCCATCACTTCCTCCTGAAGTTTTTTTTCATCTGTTGTATTTTACTTTTGAAATTCGTAAACTTCATTTTTATCTTATTTTAGAGCTTCATCTTCTGTCTTCAGTTCATTGATTTTATTTCTAAGTACATTCATTTGTTTTTCAGAGTTTTCTTCCATTTCTTTGATTTTTTTTTAAAATCATTTAAATGGAAAAAATCTGTGTCTGCTAGGAAGACCAAATCTTTGAAGTTTGGTCCTGGAGATTTGAGCTCTCTGTGTATCAGTATCCCCTTGAGTACTCACGTTGCTGTTTCTGTTTATTTCCTTCTCCCTGTTATTTGCTTTGGGACACAGCTGCTGCATGTGGGACTTCCTTTGTGCAAGGAGAGATGTTCTATGCACATGAAATTCTAAGGCTCAACATCATAAGATGTCAATTCTTCTAAACTTTATAGATTAAAAGTTATCTCTATCAAAGTGTCAGCAAGCTATTTTATAGATATTGAAAAGCTGATTCTAAATTTATATGAAAAGTTCATAAATTTGTCAGCACAGTACTGAAAAATAAGTAAAGTACTCACACTACTCAATTTTGAGACTAAGCACAGTCAAAATAGTATGGTATTGGTGAAAGAACTAACATTTATCAATGCAATAGAAGGTAAAGGTCAGAAATAGAACCACACAAATATAATCAAGTTATCTTTGGCAAAGGAATAAAGGAAATTTAATAGAGAAACAACAGTCTTTACAACATAGTGGGTTGGGATAATTGTATAGCCATATGCATCAAAATTCATAAATAAATCAACAAAAAATAAATAAGCCAAGACACAGAGCTTACTACTTTTACAGTATTATCTCAAAATGGGTCATAAGGCTGAATGTAAAGCCCTATGAGCTTTTATATATATACCTAAAACATGACCCATAAAAGAAAGATGAGATAATTTGAACTTTACAAAAATGTAAATATTTTTCGCTATGAAGATACCATTAAAATAAAGAAAAGACAAAGCACAGACTGGAGTGGATATTTGTATACATCATATTTAATAAATGACTCACATTAAAATACCCAAAAACATTAAAACATAAACATTACACACAATTTAAAATGGGCAAACTGTTTTGACAGACACAACACTGATAAAGACAAATAGATTTCACATAAGCTTTTGAAAATATAATTGACATAAATTGTTATTAGGAACATAAAAATTGAAACTGAGATATCTACTAGAATGGCTAATTATTATTTTATTTCTATATGGGACATTTGTATTATTAATGTGAAACTGAATAAAAGATTCTCAGAATTTGAATTTAGTAGCCAGCTGCTTTACAGTTCTTGTTTGCAGTAGCTATATTGATTGGTTCTCTTGTATTTCATAATTACATATGAAAAGATAACTGGGCATTAATGAAACTTATTGTACTAACTCAGTTTTTTGTCACTCAAATTTTATCTATAATAGTCAGAATAAAAGAATATGTACTGGAGCAAAGAAAGTTTGTTCAATAAATGGTGCTGGAAAAAAGAACGGAACTTGACTACTACCTCACACCATGCACAAAAACCAACTCAAAATGAATTAAAGAACTAGACATAAGACCTGAAACCATAAAATATATAGAAAGAAATATAGGCGAAACACTACATGACATGCACCTCAAAAACATCTTTACAGATGCATTTCCCAAACCAGTGATAGTGAAGGCAAAGATAAACAGCTGGGACTACATTAAATTAAAGAGCTTCTGCACAGCAAAAGAGACAATACCCAAAACAAAGAGACACCCCAACGACTGGGAGAAAATTTTTGCACACAACACTAATGATAAAGGACTGATCACAAAAATCTGCAAAGAGCTGATGAGACTCAACAACAACAAAGAAAATAATCCAGTCAAAAAATGCACAGAAGAGCTAAAAAGAAACTTCTCTGAAGAGGAAATGCAAATGGCCAACAGGAATATGAAAAAATGTTCAACGTCACTTGCAATCAGGAAAATGCAAATCAAAACTACGATGAGATACCATCTCACACCAATGAGAAAGGCACATATTCAAAAAACTAGCAACAACAAATGTTGGCGAGGATGTGGAGAAAAAGGAACTCTCCTGCACTGTTGGTGGGAGTGCAAACTGGTCCAACCACTATGGAAAGCTGTGTGAAGATTCCTCAACCTACTAAAGGTAGAGATTCCATATGATCCAGCAATTCCACTCCTAGTATTTACCCAAAGGACACAGAAACTCAATTCCAAAGGGCACCTGCACCCCTATGTTTATAGCAGCACTATTTACAATAGCTAAGCTTTGGAAACAGCCCAAATGCCCAAAAATAGATGACTGGATCAAGACAATGTGGTACATATACACAATGGAATATTACTCAGCATTCAAAAAAGATAAACACATGCAATTTGCAGCAACATGGATGGAGCTGGAGGGGATCATGCTCAGCGAAATAATCCAGAAAGAAAAAGAAAAACACCGGATGGTCTCACTCATAGCAGGAATCTAGAAAACTTAAATAAGGGACCAGGAAAAAGGATAACTATAAGAAATTAAAAATCAAATTCAACAAACGACTATGAACCAGAGACACACTATGGGGGGAGGAAGGGGAAAGAAGGGTTTGGGGTCAAAATAAGTGTTGCAATTGTATGGGGAATATAAAAATAAAATTTTAAAAAAATGATATTCAGAAAAATGAGTAAACATCTTTTTTATAAACTTACTGGAGTTGCTTCTATTATTTATTTATCAAGATTTTGTTATGTGATTTAAGAGATATTTTACATACATAATCAAATTTAGAAATGATCCTTATATTCCAATATTAATAATGCTTTATTCTGAAAATAAGAGTATTATTTTAAAATATGTAGCAATAAGTTTTATATTATTGAGTTGTCCTCAATTAATTCTAATTTTAGCTATACTTTTCTTTGAGTATATTATTACATTGTATTCATTATAACTTTTTGGATTTTTTGTTTAGTCATTTACAGTTCTTTCTTTATTTTCATCTCATGTTACATGGTGCATACATTTCCCTCAATGATGTTTACAAATTCCACGTTACGCCAACTCAAAGAATGCAAACATTCTCAGTACAGAAATCTGTTTTTTATTTTATTGAGGTAACATTGATCTACAAATTTGCATGATTTAAAGATATGACAATCTCCCTTTTACAAAGAGAATGTGCAATGAGATTTCTAGTGTCTGGCTTCTCATGTATGAGACTGTAAATCTTGAATTACAGAGGGCACATCTCAAAGTTTCCAGGTAATGTTGTTCAGCCTTCCTGCATGATGGGAAAACTTCTCCATGAATCCATATATAATGGTAACAGGGTAAATGACGTTTATAGATATAGGTAAACAGTTCACATTTACATATAACATAATAAATAATTTTAAAGGATAAGAATCCAATGGAAAATGGATAAAAAAGAAAATGTTATCTAATATTAATGGAAAGGCTGTATGATACGTACAGATGTAAATTTTCTCCAACTCAGTCGAAAGTGTAAAATGCAAATTAAAATAGCGATCTATGAGTTTCCACACACTATGGGGAAAAGTGAAGAACCCAAATATTCACATGCCTTGTTGATGGAAGTGTAAATTAAAGCAACTTTTTTGAAATGCATGTTCTATTAAAATAACTTTTACAGTCTGGCCCAGAAATCCCACTTTGGGGAATTTATTACCATAAAAATTTATAAAGTTGAAAGTGAAAAGTTGTATTCATTAATGCGTTGTTTATAGTAGAGAATAGAGGCAGTATCTGCATGCATCAATAAAATTTGTTTAATAAAATTTTTCTATATTTATACAGGGCCAACATTCAGTTTGATTAATAGCATTTGTTTACAGATATTTCTTTACATCCTATTCTTTCAATGATGTCCTGGTCTTGTGCTTTGCATTTGCCAGTGATCTATGAGCAGAGATAAAACTAAATGTGCATGCATGGTTAGATAAACCCTCTTGCTTTCTCTCCATTCTCAGTGAGAGAGAGCATTCCCCAAGGACTCACCTCTCTTTATGCATAGCCTGCGGAGTAAGAAACTATATGAACTCAAAATCAGTATACCTGTAAACTCAAGCACATAAATTAAATGATCACAAGTATAAGCTATCTTGTCTCTCCTTTTACTGTTGTTTAGCTGCCAATGTCTGTTTTCAGATTTGATAAATCACCTTATATATGTTGATGCTCCTTCATTTGGTGCTTATTAATTGAGGGCTGTTATTTTTTCCTAATATATTGATCCCTTAACCATTATATCTATCTTTGTCTCTCTGTACCTTCTTTAACTGTAAGTCTATTTTATCTGATAATTATGCCTATACCTCGTAAGATTCTTTTCTTCTTTTTTTTTAAAGATTTATTTATTTTTATACAAGAACAGGGTACCGGCCACATGTGTGGGAGGATGAGAGGAGTCACCAGAGACAGTGTGGGGAACAGAACAGGCAGACTGACAGAAGTACACTGCTGAGGAGAGCAGCAGGTGAGACAGGAGAGGTCTGCCTCACCATGTGGGATTCTCGCCAGCCGGTTGGCCAGGATTGAACCCTGTCGGCTCTACTGAGGCTGTGGACAGCTTCACAATGCAGCGCTCAACCACCTGCGCCACCAGGGAGGCCCTATTTTCTTTTCTTTTTTAAGATTTATTTATTTATGCATAAAGAACTGGGGTACAGGCCAGAGGTAAGGAGGGTGAGAGGTTTCACCAGAGACAGACCTTTCCAAATCAGGTGGATTGACCACAATACACTGCTGAGGGGAGAAGCCCATGAGACTGGAGAAGTCTGCTGCGCCATGTGGGTCGCTCCCTGGCCAGGGATCAAACTCATGTTGCAGTGGCTGCGGATAGCTTCATAGTGCTGTGTCTTAACCTCTCACGCACCAGGAAGGCCCCTTGTAAGATTATTTTTCAGCAATTTAGTTTGAATCATTGTGGAACTCAGATGGGTGTCCTGAAAACAGCAGAAATTTGGGTTTTGTTTTCTGAAACTTGTCATGTTGTACATTGTGATTGATAACTTCAGTTCATTTAGATTTAATATTATTATTAATATAATTTTTTCAGAGTGTTCTGGTTCTGTTTTTTGTTGTTTTCGTTGTTTTGTTTTTCCCAGAATTTTGTGGATTGTCTTTCTATTGAATTATAAAAAAGAGCTGATTTTAACATTTCTTGTAAGGAGGTCTAGCTTCTCATTATTTACCTTTATTTCTCCCTCATATTGTTAATCGGAATCTCTGACGATAAATAAAATTATGAGTTTTCTTGTTAATTGCTCTAATAAAACATTTTTGGTATTCTCCTTCCAAAGTCTAAAGTACTAGGATGGCATCTGAAATCACATGACCATTGCTGAAAACACTCCCCTGCTTTGGTAATTTTAAATTGACTTCATGAGTAAAATGTGAAGAGGTGAGGACAAAGAGGGTAGGGGTTATGATGGCCTCAAGAAACCAAACAGTGTCAGCAAAAAAATACAACACATGTTGGGCCTCCCCGGTGGCACAGAGGGCTGAACACAACACTGTGAAGATGTCCACAGCCTCTGCAGTGCGGGTTCAATTCCCAGCCAACCAGGGAGGTACCCACATGGTGCAGCAGACCTCTCTTGCCTTGCCCGCTGCTCCCCTCAGCAGTGTATTTTGGTCTATCTGCCTGTTCTGCTCCCCACTATGTCCCTGGTGAAGTCTTTCACCCTCCCGAGCCTCTGGCCTATACCCCGATTCTTGTATAAATAAATAAACCTTTAAAAAAAAAACCAAAAAAAATACAACATATGCAATCTGACCATTGATGTGAGGCA
The DNA here is from genome assembly GCF_014898055.3 of Talpa occidentalis. Classification (NCBI taxonomy): domain Eukaryota; kingdom Metazoa; phylum Chordata; class Mammalia; order Eulipotyphla; family Talpidae; genus Talpa; species Talpa occidentalis. The sequence continues at coordinate 45,948,510 of NW_023603184.1, forward strand.
CACAACAGAAGGGAAAGGAGAGGAGTCAAAACAGGAGGGAAGAGCACAAGAAACTGGTGATGATGGGGCCTCCCTGGTGACGCAAGCGGTTGAGCTCCACACCGTGAAGCCTCTGCAGCACCGGTTTGATCCCGGCCCACCGGGGAGATACCCACATGGCGCAGCAGACCTCTCTTGTCTTGCCTGCTGCTCCCCTGAGCAGTGTATTCCGTCAGTCTGCCTGTTCTGTTCCCTGCTCTGTCTCTGGTGAATCCTCTCACCCTCCTGCACATCTGGCATGTACCCCAGTTCTTATATAAAAATAAATAAATCTCTAAAAAGAAAAAAAAAGAAACTGGTGATGGATCATGGATACTATGTTGTAGGAGAATTATAGGGACTACAACTGAGGGGAGAAATCAAACATTATCCAAAAATTAACTAAGATGTAAAAAGATTAATTAATAATGAGATTACATTTACATATTCTTCCAGCAGTTTCTGTTCCAGGTAAAGATATCTTGGTTGTTATATACCTGCCTCTCTAGATTTAGAGAGTCTCAGTTTGCATTGTGACTATAGTTATCTGGTGTGTCCAAAAAAAGTCATTGATATTCAGGTTTTCAATCATTCTTCTTTTCAGGATGGGAGCAGAGACTTCTTAACAATTCCTATGTGGGCTCTATAGTTGCAATATGCCTTAGTTGACTTTTCAGTTGGGATCTTGGTTGCTTAATATACTAGTAAATGAATGTTGTAGGAATTTGCATGTGTTTTACCATAGGTATGACTGTTTATTTTAGCATTTTTATGGATATCATTAATGCTTTTTGGTCCTGGAATCAGTGACTTCATTCTTTACTTATTGTAACCTTTCCTCATCAAGAGGAGACTTGAATCATCTATAGTTGCTAAACTGATTTCATCAGTGTCTATAGCAAAGTTTGTAGCAGGGAAATTTTAAGACCTAAAAATGGTTTAGAACTTTCTAACATTACCTAGCTAATTTGTGACTTAGATTAAGAAATTCTCACCATGTAAAATATGTGTCTCCAGAAGTAAACTATAAGTCAATTACCTCTAAATGACTAAATCTTTCACAATATGTGCAACTATATACATTAAGATTTGGATGCATTAGGTTTGTAGAGTTGACTGGAAATAAAGCCTCAAATTATTTGATTATCAAATAATCAAACTGATGATTTAAAACCATGAAACTGACCAATAGATTTTAGTCTGTGAGAGCTGTTCCAATAAACAAGTTTGAATTCAATTTATATAGGCAGCAACAGTGATTATTGACAATAAACAATACTCTTTTTTTAAATAAATTTTATTTTTATATTCCCCATACAATTGCAACCCCCTTATTTTGACCCCAATCCCTCCCCTCCCCACACCCTATCCCCCATAGAGTGTCTCTGGTTCATAGCTGTTTGTTGATTTTGATTTTCACTTTCTTATAGTTATTCATTTTCCTGGTTCCTTATTTAAGTTTTCTAGATTCCTGCTATGAGTGAGACCATCCAATATTTTTCTTTTTCTTTCTGGCTTATTTCGCTGAGCATGAGCCCTTCCAGCACCATCCAGTTGCTGCAAATTGCATGTGTTTATCTTTTTTGAATGCTGAGTAATATTCCATGGTGTATATGTACCACATCTTCTTGATCCAGTCATCTTATTTTTGGGCATTTGGGTTGTTTCCAGAGCTTAGCTACTGTAAATAGTGCTGCTATAAACAGTGCAGGTGCTCTTTGGAATTGATGTTTCTGTGTCCTTTGGGTAAATACCTAGGAGTGGAATTGCTGGATCATATGGAAGCTCTATGTTTAGTAGGTCAAGAAATCTCCACACAGCTCTCCGTTGTGGTTGGACCAGTTTTCACTCCCACCAACAGTGCGGGAGAGTTCCTTTTTCTCCACATCCTCGCCAACATTTGTTGTTGCTAGTTTTTTTAATATGTGCCATTCTCACTGGTGTAAGATGGTGTCTCATGTCTCATTGATTTGCATTTCCCTGATTACAAGTGATGTTGAACATTTTTTCATATGCCTGTTGGCCATTTGCATTTCCTCTTCAGAGAAGTTTCTTTTTAGCTCTTCTGCCCATTTTTTGACAGGATTATTTTCTTTGTTGTTGTTGAGTCTCATCAGCTCTTTGCAGATTTTTGTGATCAGTCCTTTATCATTAGTGTTGTGTGCAAAAATGTTCTCCCAGTCGGTGGGGTTTCTCTGTTTTTGTTAGACAATAAACAATACTCTTGATAGGAAGGCATCTCGTTGTCCTCATCTAAAGCTATGCTGATGGCATAGTGGAAGGCAGCTCATCACTTAATCTCTTCATTTGCAAACAATGGAGTGCAGAGATGCAAAATCTAGGTACCCATTGTTAAACCTGTGTCTGACTCCTTGGTCATCAGTGGTGATCAAAAGTCTGGCTTTATCCACAGACATAAAATTTGGCATAGCTATATCAGATATTCAGATGGCTTTACTGTTTTGCCTGTTAAAATGGGGGGAGGGGGTCTCTTCAGAAAAATTTTCAATATATTTATAGTATGTAATAACATAAAATCTGACCAAAACAGCTCAAAGAAATATTACGCTTATTAACCTATTAAGGAAGAAGTCTGTATATAAGCAGTGGAGTGGCTCAAAGGTGCTATCAAAGATATGAACTGTAGGGTTTGACCTGTCAGTATTAGTGTTTAAATCTGTTGGTCAAGTTGATAATTTGATGAATTTGTAGTCCTTAAATGCTCTTGTATATTTACATCTGAATTACAAAAAATAAGAGGAAATGGTTGAGTAATGCTGAGATTGTATAACTGTTCATGTTATTTTCTTTTCATGGATTAGAATTAAGTTAAATGACATCTTAGAACTGCAAGAACCAAGGTTTGTTTTTTTTTTTTCCATATTTGTAGTTAAGGAAGGAAATAAAGACATACATTGAGCCAGAAGCTTTCACATCCTATAAAATTGTCCAAGAGATATTTCATTCATACATACATACATGCAGACACACATAAATACATACATACACACACACACATTGTCTATTTTAATGTAACCTTCTCTGTGATCCCTTCATGAAAGGATCTTATGTTGTCCCCTTGAAAGATGACTCAGAACTGAAGCCTCCCAGGGGGCAGTAGGTGGGTAATGGATTAGAAGAAAGAGGAAAGGAAGCACAATGGATTATGGTGATGGATTATGGGTGATTTGGTTGAGAGTGCTCTAAAGTGGCAATACCCCACTGATAGGGGTATACAAATATTAACTCCATTAAAAATGAATTAATAATAACTAAAAATAAAAAGGATGATATGTTGTTGTCTCTTAGATTCGAAATGCCTCTGTATTCTCTGTGGTGTGAAATGTAAGATTCTACAATCATGCTTTCATTTTGTCCGCCAGTTCCCTCATAGGCTTTACCAATGTGGCAATTATAGAAGGAGACTAGAAGGTAAGAATAAGTAGAATTTCTGCTTTCTATTTTGCCTCCTATTAGTATCAATCAGGTTGCCTTTTACTCTGGGAGTGACAATTGAATTTGTCATTTTTCTTCCCCCATCAATATTGCAGTACCAGGCTCATTATACTCACTGAAGAATACCAGTAGTCTCAGGCTGATGAACAGTTTAGCGGAGAACTTTGTTGAAAACGTTGTTGCTGTAGTAGTGACAGGACAGCCATTTTACTATATTTGAATTTCAACTCTGCAGGAATCCTCAAAATTTCTAAATTCTAATAATCATAGTCTCTTTCTTCTGTTCCCTGACAAAAGCTGCTTTCTGCCAGTTGGTACTTCCATCTACTATGGTGTTATTTTTTTTTTTTCTTTTTCAGTTCTTCAGCCCTGGTGAACAACTATTTTATCAAATTCTCTGTTTTATAATATTTCTGATACATTATAAAAATGCTTACAATAAAAAAAAATGACTAGAAGTGGCCCCATGATCTAGAAACTCAAGGACTTATTTTGTGACTGGTTTGACTATGCTGTTGAGTTTGAAGATAAAATTGAGCTGCTTGAAAATGAAAATTTGGATGCTAAGAATTCATTGCGTGCAGTGAAATCATAATTTAATTATCATTTATGGTTGACTGTGGTAATGTCCTTATGGAAATAATTTCTATAAGGGTCCAAGAAGCTACCAGGCTATTAACTGTTGTGTCAGTGATAATGTCTACAAGAACAATAGTGAGAGATCCTGTTCTTGACTACACTGATGCTCTTATAGAGGAAATTAAAAAGAATAAATTCACATCTTTATCTCAAGTTAAGTCTAAGAAAACTAGAGAGTTTCTATGATAGTCATTAAAAATCATTTATTGTTATAGTTTCAAATCTTATCTCAATGAATTTGTAATTGTGTGTTTTGCAGAATTACTATATAAGTTGATTTCTACAATGGATTCTATGATGTGCCACCCAGATTACTGTTGAGGATAAAGACCTTATGCTCCCAACTTTTCTTAGTGCTATAGCAGGGACCTCAATTCTATCACCCTCTTTTGAGAAAATCTTGGTTGAAGAAAAATGCCTTTCCCAAGGCTGTGACTTGAGAGACATTCTGTACCTGATTGATATTATTTATAAAATGAGTACTCTCACCTCCTCTTCATATAATATTGATGAGGCATCCCTGTTTCAAAGCCTCCCATGCATAAATTGAGACATAATTTTGCTTCTATTCCAGCTTTCACAAATGTCAATGCCACACCACTCTTTAACAACTGTAGTACATGTTCACTTCCATCTTCATAGTCTCAGCACTGTGAATTAATCTGCCACCACTGCAGCACTAGTTTGATCTCTGGCCAGGCAGCTAACCCACATGGCACAGCAAACCCCTTCTGTCTCGCCCACTGCTCCCTTCAGTAGTGTATTTCAGTCAGTCTGCCTGTTCTGTTCCCCACTCTGTCTCTGGTGAATCCTCTCACACCCCGCACCTCTGGCTTGTACCCCAGCTCTTGCATGCATAAATAAATAAATCTTTAAAAAATAAATAAAATTATCTTTGCAGGATGTGAATGATAGCAGGAGATTCTGCTATAAGTATGTTTTTGATGACAGTGGTGCTGATGGGATTGTGAAATACAGGGAACAAGTTGCAGTGAGTATATCGGTGTCATCAATAACATTGTCACATTTAGCATAATGAGCAGCAGTGACACAGGAGTCACACCAATATCTCAACCCACTGAGATGGCTGGAAATAGCTAACAGATTACATCATCTCCAGAAAAAAAATATATAGGCAGGGCATCCCTGGTGGCGCAGCGGTTGAGCGCTGGGTTGCGAAGCTGCCCGCAGCCTCTGCAGCACTGGTTCGATCCCCGGCTGCTCTCCAGCCACCGGAGGAGGGTCCCACATGGCGTGCAGACTTCTCCTGCCGCCTGCTGCTCCCCTTAGCAGTGTACTTCGGTCCTTCTGCCTGCTCTGCTCCCCGCTCTGGCTCTGGTGAATTCTCTCACCCTTCCGTGCTTCTGACTGTACCCAGGGCTTGTATAAATATAAATAAATAAACAAATAAATAAAAAATATTTAAATATATATATATATATATAGGCAGCTTTTTTAAGTATTACTGATGTATTAGTTTCTCACTGGTGTTTCAACGTATTATTATGAGCTTAGTGACTTTAAGCAACGTACACCTATTATATTACAGTTCTGGAAGTCAGAAGTCCTAGTGTCAAAGTGTTCCTGGACTGCAATAATTTTAGAATCTCCGGAAGAGAAATCTGACCATTGTCTTTTCAGGTTTCTGTAATCCACCTGCGTGCCTTGACACATGGTCCCTTCTCTCTTAATAACCAGCAGTGTAACATCTTCAAATCATTTTCATTTGCCTTCATACTTGCTCTATCTCTGTCATCTGGTTCCATCATCACTTATTTTCCTCTTCTTTCCTAATTATGTGCCTCTCTTTGATACTGTCTTTTCTGCCATCCTTACAGGAACTTTTATGGTTACATTATGTTTGCCTATATAGTACAGAATAACTTGCTTTTTAGGGGCATTCTTAACTTAATCTAACCACAATCGCGAAGTCCTTTTTGCCTTGTAAGATGAAATTTTCATAGATGTATGGGTTTAGGACATAGACATTTTTTTTAGGGAGGGTGTCATTTAGCCTACCAGAGTAAATACTCTGACACCCACAGGGTCACGTTTGTTCCACATGGAAAATATATTCATCCCATCCCAACATCCCCACATATCTCAACGATGGATAGCTTCAAACAGAAGTTCAAAATCTCATCCAAATCTTACTAACTCAAATGTCCCCAATGTCATCAATAAAATCATCAGAATCAAATATTAGCAAGACTCTTTGTATGATCAATATGTACATAAAATTATTTTCCTTTAAGATTTATTTATTTATGCAGACCACAGCTGGGTACAGGCCAGAGATGTGGGGTGGAGGTGAGAGGATTCACCAGAAACAGAGCGGGGAACAGAACAGGCAGACAGACTGAAACACACTGCTGAGGGGAGCAGCAGGCGAGACAGGAGAGGTCTGCTGCGCCATGTGGGTTGCCCCGTCTGGCCAGGGATCAAACTCGTGCTGCTGAGGCTGAGGATTGCTTCATAGTGTGATGCTTAACCCCTTGCGCCACCAGGGAGGCCCTATTTTCCATTTGAAGACTGTAAACTAAAAGGTATGTCTCCCAAACTACAATGACTGGGTGGAAATAGAATAGAAAGCATAAATGTTCCTGTTGAAAAAGGAAGGAACTAGATTACCAAAAGAAGTTTCAAGTAATTTTGAAGTACAAATGTGCAAAATATATTCTATTTCAATGTCTTGGATTAATATTTTGAATAAAAGCTTTTCCACCTCAGAGTCATCTTTCCTATTTAAAGAAGTATAAAGCATATTTGAAACTGAATAGTTTTATTAGCCTGTTTACTGCCTGTACAGTTTTGGGAGTCAGGTATCCTTCATTTACTCTTTCTTTATATATTTTAGTCTACACTGGCAGTATTGCTTATGTTTGATGATTCTTAAAAACGCTGATGCTCACATGCATCATGAGATTCACTTCAATATGCATTGAACGTTCCACAGAATGTTCCCGAAAATTTCATCTCTATTCCTGGTTTCTGCTGAGATAGCTTTGGAGATCCTTGCATCACATGACTAATCTCTTTCAAAGTCCTTTCTGTGACTTTATGCCTTGACTTACAAATTTGTCTGAGACTCTAGCAAAGGATATTAGGGGTACATACTTGACTTTCTCTACTGGGATCCATTTCTAACAATGGAGATCTTCATTTTCTTTTCTGCAATCTAGATAGGCGAAGAGTTTTCCTAACCATCAGGTTTTGGTTCTCTATCATACAACAATTCCTCCCTCAGTCTATCCCATTCATGTCTTACTTTACTGTGAGCTGCAAGAATAAAACATTCCATTTTTTCAATATTTTATATGGTAATATTTCTTAGGTAAATATGTAAAGCAACACTGGCGGCTTTTACTATTGAGATAACTAGCTTTTTTTCCCTCATTATATAAATTTCTTTCCTTTGGTTTACAATAACAGGATCCACATTTACTTCTGACTGTCTGTATTTAGAACTAGTCTTTTAATGATTTAGAACTATCACAAAATAAATAGTAGGAAAACCTCACCCAAACTGGATATTTCTGGGTTTTAACTCATTTTGGTAGCCCAGAATACTTTGTTCTAAGTCTTGGATCCACTAAGAAAAAATCTATTCCAATACTTGAACTGTGTACCCTAATTATGTTTTCCCAAGAATTTTCCAGATGGAACTACATCATTTATTGAGGTGATTGTGCAATGTGGAAAGGAAGAAAAGCAAACACTACATTGGTTAACCCTTGAAAACCCAAGATGATGCCCTTATAGCTATAGTCTTGATAAATAGAATTTTATGCTTTAGTTCAAATCAGAGTAGATCCACAGACCCATCCTGTAGTTATTTCCTCAGTTACAGAATAAATAATTGAATCACCATACACACTAGACTTTCTTCCCACTTTAAGATGAAAATCTAATAACAGGTCCTACTTCTAGTTGTCATAATAAAGTCATAAATGTCAGAGAGGTATCTAATTGTAAGAATAATGATAAAGGAGAATTGATTATGTTTCAATACTATCCGTAAGTTAATTTAGATATAAAATGAGATTGTACTAAAAAAGCACAATGAAAGCCATAAATTCTGATGAGGAAAAACACAGATTCTACATCAAATGCCTTTTCACTGACCTTCAGTAAAACAAAGAACATCACATTAAGAAAAGATTTTGGAGAGTCAGCGGGAAAACATTTTATTTTCAGCTGAGGCAAATGTTGCTTGGAGAAGGAAAGAAAATTATCTGAGATGAAATGCCTTGTACGCAGCAAAGGAGGGACTAAATATATAATATTTTTATCTATTAGTATGAAGGATCTAGTCTTCATTGTTGTCTCACCTGCAGTTAATCAATTTGTTGAATAAATGAATATATAAACTTGAATCAAGTATCCACATCTCAGTTTTTTCATCATATTGTCTTTCATATTTATATAACAGTGATGATCCCTGCCCTTCTGTCTTCCTATCGCAACACTTAGGGTGGAAAAACATTAGGAGGGATGAGTAAGATATTGATAGTTCAAAGTGGGAGTGCAGAGTATGGTTGTGCAGAACAAAGAATTGAAGCATGGTCACGTGCAAAGAGTGTCTACTAGCAGAGGTGGTGACTTGGGGCAATGTATCAGTACATTATGTATGGCAAGGAAAGCTTTTGTGCAGAAGCATGACTAGCTTGAGTTATTAGAACACCAGTTAAATTTTAATAAAGAAGTGGGATATTTAGCTACTGGAGTAACTCTCTAAAAAAATGCTTAGTAATTACAAGGATAAAATAAGTAATCTTTAACTAGAGAAGCCTAACAGACATCTCTTTCAACAGATCAAAATAAACATCATCTGTCAAGGGGAAAAAAAAATGTCTTGTGCAATCTGTGAATGTAATGAGATTATAGAACATCATTAAAGGGCCTACCTCCAAAAGATGTATAAATTAAATCTTAGGAGAAAATACGAGACAACTTAAACTGAGAAAATTTCTTAGTATTGTCTAATCACCTAACCACAAAATAGGGAATAAAGGAGTGCTCTGCATTGAAAAAGATAAAGGAAAAGTGACAATTTAATGCAATGTGTGTTTCAGAACTAGATTATTTTCCTACAAAGGACATAATTTGCGCAGTTGGTAAAAGTTGCACAGGGAGGTGATATGTACCCTACTTCAAAATGTTGTAGTGAGGATTAAATTAGAAAATCAACAATTTAGGATAGGGTCTAACATTACTTTAAGAGTCAAATACAAGCAATATAGTTTTGCTCATTTGTTTATATATGCTATAGGCTAAATATTTGTATCCCCCAAATGTATAGATTGAAATCTAATCTTCAATGTGAAGGTAATTGGAAGTTGGGCACTAAGAAGGTTATTAGGTCTTTAAAGTAGAACCCTAATGAACAGATTTACTTCTCTTATGAAACAGATTCCAGAGTCTTCCCTTATCTCTCCCACCAACTCTTCCATCAGGCAACTGGAAGAAAGCAGTCATCTATGAACCAGGAAGCAGACCCAAAATATTTACTTCATCTGGAGTCCTCATTTCCCAGTGCTGAGATAAATAAATTTCTGCTATTTCAACTCACCCAGTTATGATTTTTTTTTTGTTATAGTCACCTGAATGAATTAAAACATTGTTTTTTTCATTCTGTAATTTTTTTATTAACTGTGGAATTTCTCTTCCTACCGAAGATTACAAGAAAAGACTGGGTAAAACGCTTTTGCACCAATTGCACTAATTAAACCCTGCACTTGTGAGAGTGCTGACTTATCTGATTGGTATACAGGGGCAATATTTTAGCTTGACTTCACATTCAGGTTCATTCCTATCTCTTAGGATTGACAAGTATGAGGCAGATCTCCATGGTAGACTAGATGCAAGTCTAAATTCAGGAGGACACAGAAAGTCTCAAAGTGGGGCACTGGTTCTAGCTGTTATTCCAAATTCATCTCTCCTATTCATAAAGCAATTATTAACACTTAATTTTCATTAGACTCAAATATTTATATTTAATGTACTTTAAAAAGCAGAAGGAAAGATGGGTTTTATTAAAGATTATTTGGAAAATCTTAATTTATATTCATGAACAAACATCCCTATAAAAGAAAGACAATTGAGATTAAAGTTTCTGGAGTAATTCTGACTTTAGGAATCCTTTACTATGAAGGTCATTGAAATTTATTGTTTCAGGTATGACTGCTCTTGGTGTGGGTGATCATGTAGCTTTGTTCACTGTATTACTTTATTATGTCTGTCATAATAAGGTACCACAAAATGGGTGGCCCAAATAACACCAGCATAAATTAATTGTTTCTTATTTCAGGAAATTAGAAAACTGAGATCAGCATGCCAGTGGTAAGTTCTTTCTAAGGCTAGGAGGACAAACCTCTTCATTCCTCTTTCCTTGCTTTTAGGACATTGACAACAATCTTCAACATTCTTTGGTTTATGGAAGCCACACATCATTCTATATCCTCATCTTTATATGGTGTTACAACCTGTTGGTGGTGTCATTCCTGTACTGTGTCTGCCTCTCTATGCCTCTTTTAATAAAGATGCCAGTCATACTGATTGGTGCTTAACTAAATTTTATATAATATCATCTTAGCTTAACTAATCATATTGCAATGACCGTATATCTTAATAAGGTCACATTCTGAACTACCGGTACTTAGAAATTTAACAATCACATTTTGGAGAATACAATTAACTGAAAACAGTACTGTTTGGCCAAAAAGTAATATTATATATTATATAATATATAATACACACATTATACATATTGTACATTGTGCATATTGTATATAATATATACAATGTATAATATTACTTTTTGGCCAAATAGTACAATATAGTATATAATATTATTTTAGTATAGTATAGTATATAATATATTAATATTAAAACAGGAAAAAGTTCAAATGCAGTCTCCCACTATGACAAATTATATGACTAAGTTTCCCATATTTGGGGCAATTGCAAGGGTCAACACATCCAAAGTGCAAGGGTTAAGCCTTACCCTAGGAATAACATCATTATGATCACGGCATCTCCCCTCCCATGTAAGTATAAAAATTAAAATATTAGGAAATGCTTGATCACATCTGGATTTTAGAGTCCAGACTGGGTTGGCCCTATATCGACAATATTTTTATTAGTGAATATCAAAGCTTTTTATTAAAAATAAAATAATTTCTTATTATAAATAAAAAAGTAGGGCTTCCCTGGTGGGTTAAGCACAGCAAGTGCAAGTGGTTAAGCACAGCACTATGAAGCAATCCGCAGCCTCTGCAGCACTAGTTCAATCCCCAGCCAGCCAGGGAGCAACCCACATGGCGCAGCAGACCTCTCCTGACTCGCCCACTGCTCCCCTTGGCAGTGATTTTTGGTCAATCTGCCTCTTCTGTTCCCCACTCTGTCTCTGGTGAATCCTCTCAACCCCTGCATCTCTGGCCTGTGCCCCAGCTCTCATATGCATAAATAAATAAATCTTAAAAAAATAAAAATAAAAAGTATATCTAGAAATTGGTTTTGCTCACAGAGTCAGTTCAAATAGGTCTCAGGTTGATTTTATAAATCAGTTTACAAAATATCTTACAAAATATAGCCATTAAGGAAAGAGTGAGGGAATGAGGGAAAAATTTTTATATTATTTTATTTTTTTACATCATTGTTCATTTTTAAACAATATTTGTTCCCCCCACCTCCTCATAGTAGTCCCCATAGAGTTTCCTTCCCCAAGGCACCTGTGCACCACCACCTCAGTCCCCTGTGCTCACTCTGATGCCTCTCCCGTCTCCTCTCTTGCAGGATGTCTCTGGTTTATAATTGTCTGTTTTTGCTTTGTTGTGTTTTGTACTGTTATTATTTTTTTTACATTGATGTATTATTTGGTTCCCCTTTATTCCTGCTGTAAGTAAAATCATCCGATATTTTTCTTTTTCCTTCTGGCTTATTTCACTGAGCATAATTCCTTCTAGCTCCATTCACATTGCTGCAAATGGCATGAGTTTATCTTTTTTTGATTGCTGAGTAATATTCCATTGTGTATATGTCCACATCTTCTTGATCCAGTCATCTATTTTTGGGCATTTGGGTTGTTTCCAGGTTTTACCTATTGTAAATAGTGCTGCAATAAACACAGGGGTACAGGTGTTCTTTTGAATCAATGTTTTTGTGTCCTTTGGGTAGATCCTAGGAGTGGCATTGCCGGGTTGTATGGTAGCTCCATTTTTAGTAGACTGAGGAACCTCCACACAGCTCTCCATAGTGGTTGGACCAGTTTGCATTCCCACCAGCAATGTAGGAGAGTTCCTTTTTCACTGCATCCTCACCAACATTTGTATTTGCTTTTTTTTTTTATCTGTGCCATTCTCACTGGTGTAAGGTGGTATCTCAGTGTGGTTTTGATTTGCATTTCCCTGATGATAAGGGATGTTGAACATTTTTTCATATGCCTGTTGGCTATTTGCATTTTCTCTTTGGAGAAATGTCTTTTTAAGTTCTTCTACCCATTGCTTGATTAGATTGTTTATTTTGTTTTTGTTGAGTCCTCTGAGTTCTTTGTATATCTTTGTGATCAGTTCCTTATCAGTTGACTGGGGTGCAAAGATTTTTTCCCAATCAGTGGGGTGGCTCTCTGTTTTGGTTAATATCTCTTTTGCTGTGCAGAAGGTTTTCAGTTTGATGTAATCCCAGGTGTTTTTTCTTTTCCTTGACTTTCTTTGCTTTGGGTGATGAGTCTTGTAGGGTTAATGGTTTTCAGGCTTTTCTGCCCTCTGCCATTACATTAAGATTGCCCTGCCTGATAGGGCACTTGCATTTTTGTTTCATTGTTATAAGTTCTATTGTTTACTTCTGTGGGCCATAGCAGCAGTATTGAGATAGTCACCAAGAGAAGCAGAGGCAGGAGAGGAGAGAAAGAAGCCCAGAGTGAAAACTTGCCGGGGGCTTGGAGGACTACCAGCCTCCTGGCCCCTGACACCCCTGCCTGCCGTGTACCTGGTTGCTGCGCTACATATAAAAGCTCAATAAAAGCCTGAGAAAACCACCGACGGCGCCAGGACTCTCCTTTACTCGTTCTGCTTGGGTAAAGGAGAAAACCTGCTCAGTGGTCCACCTGCCCCTACAATTGGTGTAAGTTGGCAGCATGATTCGATGCAGACAGTTGACAGTTATGGAGCCCTCTGAAAACCTCAGGAGGGACTGAGGAGCAGCAGACTGTGTTTGCCTGTGACAATGCTGGACGTGCCATGGCAGCACAGGTAGCAACCAAAGTCCAGGAGCTGTGGAAAGAGCTGAAGATGCTGCAGGCGCACAGAAGGTAGACAAGGTCCAGAAGCTGCGGGACGAGACCTAAAGTGGAGGAGGAGACGGCCTGCGAGGATCAAGAATCAGCCCAGAACCACTGAGGCAGCAGAATCATCGGGGAAGAAAGGACCATGATTCGGAGCTCACCAGTGTTTATGCAGGAAAAAACTGATGGACTTGGACTGACAATCCCACAAGAAGTGGGGGAACTTTGGCAGGGTAATGTTATATTTTGGGGACTCTGGGGGAGGATGGTATGGTTTGTACACCCCAGGAGATGGGAATCTGGGGGTGGCCAGTGGGCCTCAGTGTTTAAAAGCAGCCTGAGTAATGCCCAGCAACCCTAGGGCACAGCCCAGAGAGGCAGTGGCCAGAGTGGAAGAGGCAGGCATGAGAAGAGCCCAAGAGGCAGAGGGAGGAAGCCCTCTCCAAGTTCTTGGCAGCCAGGCACAGGAAAAGCCAACTTAGAAAGGCAAAAGCTGGGCCACAAGACAAATATCAACAGATACATGAAAATCAAAATCATTCCAACTATCTTCTCCGATCATAAAGGCATCAAGCTAGAAATAAATCATGAAAAGAAAACAAGGAAACTTCCCACTTCATGGAGATTGAAATCCACACTACTGGAAGACCACTGGACTAATGAGGAGATCAAAGAAGAAATTAGAAAATACTTTGAGTTGAATGATAAGGAGGATACCACTTTCCAGAATGTATGGGAGGCAGCAAAAGCAGTAATAAGACGAAAATATATAGCAATACAGGCTCACATCAACAAACAAGAAAGAACTCAAAGAAACAACCTAATCTCACATCTCAAAGAGCTAGAAAAAGAACAACAACAAAAAAAAACCCTAAACCAGTAGAAGAAAGGAAATAATAAAAATCAAAGCAGAAATAAATGAATTAGAAATTTAAAAAAAAATCCAAAAGATCAATGAAACCAAAAGTGGGTTCTTTGAAAAAAATAAACAAAATACACAAACCTCTAGCATGGCTGACAAATTAAAAATGGGAGAAAACACATATAAATAGGATTATAAATGAAAGAGGAGAAATCACAACAGACTCAATAGAAATCAAAAGAATAATAAGAGATTACTATGAACACTTATACACAAATAAATTTAACAACCTAGAAGAGATAGACAAATTCTTAGAACAATATAATCATCCAAAGCTGGACAAAGAAGAAATAGAATAACTAAACAGACCAATTACAAGCAGTGAAATTGAAGCAGTAATCAAAGCACTCCCCAAAAACAAAAGCCCAGGCCCAGACGGCTTCACAAATGAATTCTACCAAACGTTCAGCAGTGAATTAGTGCTTACCCTCCACAAACTCAAAAAATTGAAAAAGAAGGAATACTACCAAATATGTTCTATGAAGCCAACATTACACTAATACCAAAACCCAACAAAGACAGCACAAAAAAAAAAAAAAAAGAATATTACAGGCCAATCTCCCTAATGAACACTGATGCAAAAATCCTCAACAAAATCCTTGCCAACAAAATCCAACAATGCATCCATAAGATGATTCACCATGACCAAGTAGGATTTATTCTAGGGACACAAGGATGGTTCAACATCCGAAAATCAATCAACGTTATCCAACACATCAACAAAAAGAAATATAAAAACCATATGATAATATCCATAGATGCTGAGAAAGCATTCGACAAAGTACAACACTCATTTATGACAAAGGCCCTTGAAATTCTCGGGATACAAGGAACATACCTCAACATCACACAGCCAATATCATTCTCAATGGTGAAAAGCTGAAAGCATTCCCATTAAGATCTGGAACAAGACAAGGATGTCCCTCTAACCACTGCTTTTCAACATAATACTGAAAGTCCTAGCCAGAGCAATAAGACAAGAGAAAGACATACAAGGAATCCAAATAGGAAAAGAAGAAGTCAAACTATCACTATTTGCGGACGATATGATAATATACATACAGAACCCCAAAAACTCCACAGGAAAACTAATTAAACTAATCAATCAGTTCAGTAAAGTGGCAGGATACAAAATCAATGCACAAAATTCAGTAGCCTTCCTATACACAAATAATAAATCTGATGAAGAAGAAATCAAGAAAACCATGCCTTTTATTATTGAAACAAAAAAAATCAAATACTTGGGAATAAACCTAACAAAAGAAGTAAAGGACCTATACAAAGAAAACTATAAAACACTGTTAAAAGAAATAGAAGTAGACACAAAGAAATGGAAAGACATCCCTTGTTCATAGATTGGAAGAATTAACATTATCAAAATGGCCATTCTACCAAAAGCAATTTACAGATTCAATGCTATTCCAATTAAAATTCCAATGTCATTCTTCAAAGAAATAGAAAAAATATTGATGAAATTCATATGGAGCCACCAAAAACCCCAAATACCCAAAACCCTCCTGAAAAAAAAAAAAAAAAAAAAAAGAAGGGAATGGAGGCATCACTCGCCCAGATTTCAAACTATACTACAAAGCCATAATAATCAAAACTGCATGGTATTGGAACCAGAATAGACACATGGATCAATGGAACTGAATAGAAAACCCAGAAATAAACCCACAGATCTATGGTCAACTAATCTTTGACAAAGGAGCAAAGAATATGCACTGGAGTAAAGAAATTTTGTTCAATAAATGGTGCTGGGAAAACTGGGTCGCTACATGCAAAAGAATGAAGCTTGACTACTACCTCACACCATGCACAAAAACCAACTCAAAATGAATTAAAGAACTAGACATAAGACCTGAAAACATAAAATATATAGAAGGAAATATAGGCGAAACACTAATGACATGCACCTCAAAGACATCTATACAGATGCATTACCCAAACCAGTGATAGTGAAGGCAAAGATAAACAGCTGGGACTACATCAAATTAAAGAGCTTCTGCACAGCAAAGAGACAATAACCAAAACAAAGAGAAACCCCACTGACCGGGAGAAAATTTTTGCACCCACCACTAACAATCAAGGACTGATCACAAAAATCTACAAAGAGCTGATGAGACTCAACAAAAACAAAGAAAATAATCCAGTCAAAAAATGGGCAGAAGAGCTAAAAAGAAACTTCTCCAAAGAGGAAATACAAATGGCCACCAGACATATAAAAAAATGTTCAACGTCATTTGCAATCAGGGAAATGCAGATCAAAACTACAATGAGATACCATCTTACACCAGTGAGAATGGCACATATTAAAAAAAAAAAAAAAACTAGCAACAACAAATGTTGGCAAGGTTGTGGAGAAAAAGGAACTCTCCTGCACTGCTTGTAGAAGTGCAAACTAGTCCAACCACTAGGGAGAGCTTTGTGGAGATTCCTCAACTTACTAAAGATAGAGCTTCCATATGATCCAGCAATTCCATTCCTAGGTATTTACCCAAAGGACACAGAAACATTAATTCCAAAGAGCACCTGTACCCCTATGGTTATAGCAGCACTGTTTACAATAGCTAAGCTTTGGAAACAACCTAAATGCCCAAAAAGAGATGACTGGATCAAGAAGATGTGGTACATATACACCATAGAATATTACTCAGCATTCAAAAAAGATAAACACATGCAATTTGCAGCAACATGGATGGAGCTGGAGGGGATCATGCTCAGTGAAATAAGCCAGAAAGAAAAAGAAAAATACCAGATGGTCTCACTCATAGCAGGAATCTAGAAAGCCTAAATTAAGGGACCAGGAAAAAGAATAACTATAAGAAAGAAAAAAATCAAAATCAACAAATAACTATGAACCAGAGACACACTTTGGGGGGGGGGGCGAAAGGAGGGATTGGGGTCAAAATCAGTGGGTTGCAATTTTATGGGGAATATAAAAATAAAAAATAAATTTATAAAAAAGGCAAAAGCTGGTGCTGACATTGGGAAGCCCTGAGTGGCTGTTAAGCAGCCTAAGTATACTAAGGAAGGCCAGTGAGTCTCTTAAAATCACCTGTGGGTGATACCCTGCTCATTGCTGAGTGACAGTGAGGAGCTGAGGAACCCCTTCTTGTGGTGGGTGGGGAACATGACTGGTGGTGGGGCCCACAGCCAAAGAGGGGACCCAAGAGAGGCCAGGACTCCGCTTTTACCCGGGCTGCTCTTATCATGGAAAACCTGCTCAGTGTCCCATCTTGCCACTACAAGTTTTTAAAGATGTTATTGCAATGTATGTCTCATAGTGTTTTACCTCTATTTTCTTCTATATATTTTATGGTTCAGATCTTATATCCAGTTCTCTTATCCATTTTGAGTGGATTTTTGTGCATGGTGAAAGGTAGTGGTCTCTTTTCATTTTTTTGCATGTTTCGTTCCAGTTTTCCCAGCACCATTTATTGAACAAACTATCCATGTTCCATTGATTGTTCTTTACTCCTTTGTCAAAGATCAGTTGTCCATTTAAGTGTGGTTTTATTTCTGGGCTCTCTATTCAGTTCCATTGGTCTCTATGTCTGTTTTTGATCCCATACCAAACTTTTAATTATTATGGCTTTGTAGTGTAGCTTGAAGTTTGGAAGTATGATACCTCCTTTCTCCTTTGTTTTCATCAGTAGGGCTTTGGCTATTTGTGTTTTTTGTGGTTCCATATGAATTTCATCAGTATTTGTTCTATTTTTTTGAAGAATGTCATTGAGATTTGTATTGGAATAGTATTGAATCTGTATATTGCTTTTGGTAGGATGGACATTTTAATAATGTTAATTCTTGTGATCCATGAACAGGGGATGTCTTTCCATTTCTTTGTGTCTTCTATTTTTTTAACAGCATTTTATAATTGTCTTTGTATAGGTCTTTCACCTCTTTTGTTAGATTTAGGGAATGAGGGAAATTAAAAAAAAGAGAGGAAGGTGATTAATGATTAATTGGTAATTGCTACTGTTACAGATTTCAATTAAATTTGCTGGCATAAATCAACACAAATGTATTATATTACAGATATTTAGCACTTATAGTCCTCAACCACAGTTCATTGTGTCCCAGCTCCACTTCCCTCTCCCCTGTTCTCTCGTTCCCTCTCTTAGCTCAATTTTACATCTAAGGTTTGCTCTTGACTTGGTTTTACAGATATCTAAGGTTTGTTATTATTTTTTACATAAAAGTTGTTAGCTGTGATATAGAAATTTTAATATGAGGACTTTAGACAGCTGGTCAAAGATATTTAATAAGTATTTGGTAAATTTCAAAGAAAAGCACTTAGCTTTATTATACCTCTAGCAAAAATATCATTGAAATATTTTATATAAAAATTTCTTATATTGATCTTAATTTTATTAAAAAATAGACTTATTTCTGGCTAATTCCAGATATAACTAGAATATAACCAATTTAAACAGATGGAATCTATTGTAGGGTAAATAATTTTCAGGGTTTTCTGCCCTCCTGCCATTAGGATTGCCCTGCCTGATGGGGCACCTGCAGTTGTTACATTGTTGTAAGCTGTGCTGTTTACTTCTGCAGACCATGGGAGCAGTATTGAGATAGTTGCCAAGAGAAGCAGAAGCAGGAAAGAACAGGAGAGAGAAGGGAGAAAGAATCTAGAGAAGCCCAGAGTGAAGACTGGCCAGGGGCTTGGAGGCCTAGCAGCCCCCTGGTCCCTGGCACCCCTGCCTGCCATGTACCTGGTTGCTGCTCTATATATAAAAGCTCAATAAAAGCCTGAGAAAGCCACCCAGGGCTCCAGGACTCTCTACCCAGTCTGCTCAAATCATAGAAAACCTTCTCTGTGCCCTTCCTGGCACAACAAAGATGAAGGCACTGTAAACGTTAGCAGAATAAAGTAATACTGCTTTTATATCTATCATAGCAATGCTCATATAGGAGTAGATAATAAATATTATTTCCCTAAAACAAGTCAAATGTACAGTGATGTTAGTGGTTTAAAAAGCTTGTAATCAAAGCCTGACATTTTCATTTTCATCATCAACATTTAAATTGCTAGGAAGCCAGCTTGCCCTTACTTAAAACACATAAAATTAAACAGAGACTTTTATTTAATCTATCAGAGAACTGAAACTTCAGGACAAAACACTACCCAGAATTCTGTGAGGCAGACACATGCAGAGTGTCACAGCAGAGATAAGTTTACTTGGAGCAGACACCTCTATTGCCATAAAATGGTAGGAACATGTAAATGGTAATTCTGATGAATTACTGTACGTGAACTGTTTTGAGAGTGAGAAACTTCTGGGCCACAGTCTTAAGAATAATCACAAGAGTTCATGGTGTATCTTTGTTATTTACTCATTTAAAGTTTCAAGTTTGATGTATACAATCTTCTGAGTCTAAATAGGGAAGAAACACAAATCTTGAACAAACCAATCTCAAGCAAAGAAACTGAAACAGAACCACACTCCAAAAAAACAAAGCCCATGACCAAGTGGCTTCACAAGTGTATTCTACCAAACCTTCAAAGATGAGATAATACCTACCCTGCTCAAAATTTTCCAAAAATTTGAAAAAAAAGTACTTGTAAACACATTCTATGAGAACATTATGCTAACACCAAAACAAAAACAAAAATGACACTAAAAACAGAAACTATAATCCAATTTCTCTTATGAAAACAAATGCAAAAATCCTTAATAAAATATGAATAAACTGAATCTAATAATACATTAAAAAGATTATAAACCATGACCAAGTAGGAATCATACCGGGGACATAAAGGTGGTTCAACATCTGAAAATCAATCAAATTCACCACACCAACAAAAACAAAGAGAAAAACCATATGGTCAGATCAGTAGACATGAAGAAAGCATTTGATAAGATTCAGCATCCTGAGAGGGGCGGAGCAACATGGCGGCGAGGAGACGCTGCGAGTAAGATCTCCCATTAAAAAAAGTTAATAGGGAGGAAAAGCGGCAGGTCCCAGTGAGAACCGGGACACGGAAGATAAACGGGTGACGCCAGCAAACTACCCGAAGAAGAAAGTGGCCATAAAAGAGGACTAGAAGGGAGGGAAGCGCAGAACCCTGCTCCCCTCCCCCGCCCACAGAGGCGGCACTCTCCGACCTGCAGAGAGGAGGAAAACAACAAACTAAAACTGCCAACAAGAACAAAGGACGCAGCAAGCGGGACTGTGAGTGGAAAGGAACTATCTCAGCCACCACACCCCGTGAACGGGAGCTGTGGAGAACCCCGCAGGATCCGCCGCAGAGGTGATCGAACGGCTCCGGGCACCATTAAAGAGAGACCCCGCCCCCGGGGAGGAGACCAGCACCAGCACACAGCCCCGGGCCTCCCAGTAAGCTTGCGCAAGGCGGCGCGCTGGAAAAACAGGCGCGGATCGCGGTCAGGATTTCGCGGAACAGCGGCGCGCTGGAAAACCAAGTGCAGATCGGAATCGGGATCGCGCATGGAAAAGCAGTGCAGTTGAAAAGCAAACGCGGATCCAGATTGCAGCTGCCCAGGTCCCTGCACCTGCGACCTAGGCTTGCGGGGAGATGCGCGGAGGCCCTCACTGAGTGAGCAGGCCCAGGCGCCCAGGCACGGGAGCGGGATTCAAAAGGCGCCATTCCCGCGCCACTGAACTGGGCTACAGCCTGAGTCCTGGAACTGAGGGCTTTGGAACTGACACCCGGGGCACGGAACTAGGGGCGTGGGTTCCCCACGATGGTGGGGCACAAGGCAGACACAGCACCCCAAAGCCGTTGAGGTTTACCCTACCATTCCCGCTCTATTCCCTGTCCCACGGGGTGGAAAATCAGCTCCCCAAGGGCTCCAGGAGAGATCTCTGGCGCCACCTAGTGGCTTGAAGCCAGCAGAGGTGCCTAGAGGAGCCAGTGGCCAGCTGGGGAGTTAGCCCACGCCAGGCCCCTTCCGACCAGTAGTCTGAGCCCACAGGGGGAGCGAGCACCCACAGCCGGGGCAGACCAGGCGCGCAGAAGAGTGTGCCTGAGACCGGACGCACAGGGAGTGTGTCCCACATCACCATCTTAGAACAGGGACATTTGTTCAGTAAAGACTACCTGCAGAAGGCTTCCTCAGGAGCCAGAGGTGAGCGGGGGAAGTTCGCCCAAGCCAGACCCCCTCTGGCCTGCAGTCCAAGCCCAGAGGGGGAGCAGGAACCCACCGCCGGGGCAGACCAGGCGCACAGGGGAGTGTGTCCCCACATCGGCATTTTAGAACAGGGACCTTTCTCCAGTAAAGACTGCTTGAAACTGACAGATGACTCCTGAAGGAACCAGAGGAGAGCAGAGAAGCTCACCCAAGATGCCGGCCAGTCCCAACTACACAGTGTCCCAACGCATACGGCAAATTAGAAAACAGACAGTAGGGAGGAGAAGAACCACACGCAACCTAGCATCTCCCCAGGGAAAAAGCACACCACAAAAAGAAAACCAGCCCCCAGATTGCAACGACAGTAACTTGGAAGAACTTCTGAGCCTTCCAGAAAGAGAATTTAAAATTGCCGTGATTAAAAAACTGACAGAAGTCATAAAGGAAAACAATGATAAGGGAAAAATAATCAACGATCAGAAGAATGCAATTGAGTCCCTAGAGAGGGAAAACAATGGTCAGAAGAATGAAATTGAGTCCCTAAAGAGGGAAGTAAAAGAAATGCAGGAGATCAAAGAATTAATGGAAGAACTAAAGAATTCTGGGAAAAGCAATGAAAGCAGAATAGATGAAATGGAAGAACGAATAAGTACTCTTGAAGACACAGAAATAAAAAGAACCAAAACAGAAAAGGAAAGAGAAGTACGAAGAAGAAGAACGAAGAAAGACTTCGGGAACTATCTGACTCCATGAGGAAAGGAAATATAAGAGTTATAGGAATACCAGAAGGAGAGGAGAGAGATGTAGGAACAGAGAAAATATTCAAAGAGATAATTGAAGAGAACTTCCCAAATGTGAAGAAGGAGCTGAAAATTGATATACAAGAAGCAACAAGAACACCAAACTTCCACGACGAAAGGAAAAATACAGCAAGACACATAATAGTAAAGCTCCCAAGATTCCAGGACAAGGAAAAAATAATGAAGCTGGCAAGAGGGAAGAAACAGATAACATTCAAAGGAAAGCCAATCAGGCTGACATCAGACTTCTCCGAAGAAACACTACGGGCAAGGAGAGAATGGAGGGACATAGTCAACAGACTCCAAGAAAACAGATGCCAACCAAGAATTCTCTATCCCGCAAAGCTCTCCTTTCTCTTTGAAGAAAGAATATGGACCTTCCCAGACAAACAGAAATTCCGGAATTTCATTGCAACTAAACCCCCACTCCAAAAAATACTACAAGGAGTCCTAAAGCCAGAACCTCAGAGGGACGAATAACAATGAAAGAAGGCCAAAAAAAAAAAAAAGTTATTAAAAGAATAAATAAATAAAATCAAAGGAAAGACAAACACAATGGCAAACACAGATGCTAACATATCAATATTAACTCTAAATGTAAATGGACTAAACTCTTCAATAAAAAGACACAGAGTTGCAGCCTGGATTAAGAAACAAAACCCAACCTTTTGCTGTCTCCAGGAAACACATTTAGCTACAAAAGATAAAAATAGGCTCAAAGTTAAAGGATGGAAAACAATCCTACAAGCAAATGGACCAAAAAAGAAAGCAGGAACAGCTATACTTATATCAGATAAAACAGATTTCAAACTCAAAAAGATAAAAAGAGACCCCAATGGTCACTACATTATGATCAAGGAGACAATACTTCAAGAAGAAATAACACTCATTAACATATACTCACCAAACGAAGGAGCACCAAAATATATCAGACAACTGTTATCCTCTCTGAAAACAGACATCAGAGAAAACACATACGTAGTGGGAGACTTCACCACACCACTATCAACAATGGATAGATCAACAAGACAAAAAATAAGTAAAGAAACCAAAGCTCTAAATAAGGACCTAGAGCAATTGGGCTTAACAGACATCTATAGAACACTAAACCCCAAAAAAACGGAGTACACATTTTTCTCAAGCGCACACGGATCATTCTCCAGGATCGATCACATACTGGGGCACAAGACAAACATCAACAGATACACCAAGATTGAAATCATATCAACCATCTTTTCTGACCATGAAGGCATCAAACTAGAAATAAACCATAAAAAGAAGGCAAGGAACTTTCCTACCTCATGGAGATTAAAAACCACACTACTGGAAGACCACTGGACTAATGAGGAGATCAAACAAGAAATTAAAAAATTCTTTGAATTGAACGACAAGGAGGACACCAATATCCTAAAATTATGGGATGCAGCAAAAGCAGTAATAAGAGGAAAATATATAGCAATAGAAGCTCACATCAAGAAACAAGAAAGAACTCAAAGAAACAACCTAATCTCGAAGCTCAAAGATCTAGAAAAAGAACAACAAAAAAACCCCAAAACCAGTAGAAGAAAAGAAATAATAAAAACCAAGGCAGAAATAAATGAAATTGAAACTAAAAAAACAATCCAAAAGATCAATGAAACCAAGAGCTGGTTCTTTGAAAAAATCAATAAAATAGACAAACCCCTAGCCAGGCTCACAAAGGAAAAAAGGAGAAAGCACAAATAAACAGGATCATCAATGAAAGAGGAGAAATCACAACGGACACAGCAGAAATCAAAAGAATAATCAGTAACTACTATGAACAGTTATATGGAAACAAGTTTAACAATCTAGAGGAGATGGACAAATTCCTACAACTCTACAATCACCCAAAGCTAGATAAAGAAGAAATAGAACACCTAAACAGACCAATTACAAGCAGCGAAATTGAAATGGTAATCAAAAACCCCCCCAAAAACAAAAGCCCAGGACCTGATGGATTTACAAATGAATTCTACCAAACATTCAGAGACGAATTAGTGCCTATCCTTCACAAACTCTTCCAAAAAATTGAGAAGGAAGGGACAATACCAAACACGTTCTATGAAGCCAACATTACACTAATACCAAAACCAAACAAGGACAACACAAAAAAGGAAAACTACAGGCCAATCTCCCTAATGAACACTGATGCAAAAATCCTCAATAAAATTTTAGCTATCAGAATCCAACAATGCATCCATAAGATAATTCACCACGACCAAGTAGGATTCATTCCAGGGACACAAGGATGGTTTAACATCCGAAAATCAATGAACATTATCCAACACATCAACAAAAACAAATATAAAAACCATATGATAATATCAATAGATGCCGAGAAAGCTTTCGACAAAGTGCAACACCCATTCATGATAAAAGCCCTTGAAATTCTTGAGATACAAGGAACATACCTCAACATCATAAAGGCCATCTATGACAAGCCAACAGCCAGTATCATTCTCAATGGTGAAAAGCTGAAAGCAATTCCATTAAGATCTGGAACAAGACAAGGATGTCCACTCTTACCACTGCTTTTCAATATAATACTGGAAGTCCTAGCCAGAGCAATAAGACAAGAGAAAGACATCCAAGGAATCCAAATAGGAAAAGAAGAAGTCAAACTATCACTATTTGCAGATGATATGATAATATACATAGAGAACCCCAAAAAGTCCACAGAAAAACTAATTCAACTCATCAATCAGTTCAGTAAAGTGGCAGGATACAAAATCAACACGCAAAAGTCAGTAGCCTTCCTATACACAAACAATAAATCTGAAGAAGAAGAAATCAAAAAAAAATCCCTTTTTTTATTGAAACAAAAAAATCAAATATTTGGGAATAAATCTAACAAAAGAGGTAAAGGACCTATACAAAGAAAACTATAAAACACTGTTAAAAAAAATAGAAGACACAAAGAAATGGAAAGACATCCCCTGCTCATGGATTGGAAGAATAAACATTATTAAAATGGCCATTCTTCCAAAAGCAATATACAGATTCAATGCTATTCCAATCAAAATTTCAATGTCATTCTTCAAAGAAATAGAACAATTATTGATGAAATTCATATGGAATCACAAAAAACCCCGAATAGCCAAAGCTCTCCTGAAAAAAAAAAAAAAAAAGAAGGGAATGGAGGCATCACACTCCCAGACTTCAAACTCTACTACAAAGTCATAATCATCAAAACTGCATGGTATTGGAACAAGAACAGACATACAGACCAATGGAATCGAATAGAAAATCCAGAAATAAACCCACAGATTTATGGTCAACTAATCTTTGACAAAGGAGCAAAGACTATGCATTGGAGCAAAGAAAGTTTGTTCAATAAATGGTGCTGGGAAAACTGGGTCGCTACATGCAAAAGAATGAAGCTTGACCACTACCTCACACCATACACAAAAATCAACTCAAAATGGATTAAAGAACTAGACATAAGACCTGAAACCATAAAATATATAGAAGGAAATATAGGCGAAACACTATGTGATTTGCACATCAAAGACATCTTTACAGACACATCACCCAAAGCAGTGATAGTGAAGGCGAAGATAAACAGCTGGGACTACATCAAATTAAAGAGCTTCTGCACAGCAAAAGAGACAATAACAAAAACAAAGAGAAACCCCACCAACTGGGAGAACATTTTTGCACCCAACACTAATGATAAAGGACTGATCACAAAAATCTGCAAAGAGCTGATGAGACTTAACAACAACAAAGAAAAGAATCCAGTCAAAAAATGTGCAGAAGAGCTAAAAAGAAACTTCTCTGAAGAGGAAATGCAAATGGCCAACAGGCATATGAAAAAATGTTCAACATCACTTGTCATCAGGGAAATGCAAATCAAAACTACCATGAGATACCATCTTACACCAGTGAGAATGGCACATATTAAAAAAACTAGCAAGAACAAATGTTGGCGAGGGTGTGGAGAAAAAGGAACTCTTCTGCACTGTTGGTGGGAGTGCAAACTGGTCCAACCACTGTGGAGAGCTGTGTGGAGATTTCTGGACCTACTAAACATAGAGCTTCCTATGATCCAGCAATTCCACTCCTAGGTATCTACCCAAAGGACACAGAAACATCAATTCCAAAGAGCACCTGCACCCCTATGTTTATAGCAGCACTGTTTACAATAGCTAAGCTTTGGAAACAACCCAAATGCCCAAAAATAGATGACTGGATCAAGAAGATGTGGTACATATATACCATGGAATATTACTCAGCATTCAAAAAAGATAAACACATGCAATTTGCAGCAACATGGATGGCACTGGAAGGGATCATGCTCAGCGAAATAAGCCAAAAAGAAAAAGAAAAATACCGGATGGTCTCACTCATAGCAGGAATCTAGAAAACTTAAATAAGGGACCAGGAAAACGAATAACTGTAAGAAAGTGAAAATCAAAATCAACAAAAAACTACGAACCAGAGACACTTTTAGGGGGGCGGGGGTGGGAGGGGAGGGATTGGGGTCAGAATAGGGGGCTGCAATTGTATGGGGAATATAAAAATAAAATTTATTATTAAAAAAAATTAAAAAAAAAAAGATTCAGCATCCTATTTATGATGAAAATCCTTGAAAAACTGGAGAAAAATAGAACGTATCTCAACATACTAAAAGCCATGTATACAAAGCCACAGCTAGTATAATTCTCAATGATAATGGTGAAAAACTGAAAGCCTTTCCACTAAGATATGGAACAAAACAAGGATATACACTCTCACCACTACTATTCAACATAATATTTCAAGTCCCAGGTAGAACAATTATGCAAGAGAAGGATATAAAAGGAACATAATTTGGGAAAGAAGTAAAGCTATCAATATTTGCAGATGATTTGATAATATACATAGACAATCCTAAATATTCCACTGAGAAAGTAAACAAAATAATAAATCAGTTTAGTAAAGTAGCAGGTTATAACATCAATACACAAAAATCAGTCGCCTTCCTATATGTAAACAATGTGCTAAAGAGGAAGAAATTAAAATGATCCCACTTATAATCACTCCAAAAATAAATAATAAAGTAAATCTAACAAAAGTAAAAGACCTAAACAAAGAAAACTAAAAGACATTGTTAAAAGAAATAAAAGACACAAAGAAATGAAAAGATATTCCCTGCTTATGGATTAGACGAACCAACGTTTTAAAATGGCCCTTCTACCCAAAGCAATGTACAGATTCAAGGCAATGCCAATAAAACCTCCATTAGCCTTCAACAAAGAAATGGAGCAAACACTACTGATATTCTTATCAGTTCCATATTCATATGGACTATAAAAAGATCCCAAATAACCAAAGCAATCCTGACCAAAAAAAGAGGAAGAATGGTGTTTTCATACTTCAAACTATAAAGTCACAACAATTAAAATAACATGGTACTGGAAGGAAAACAGATACACAGAGCAATGGAACAGAATTGAGAGCCCAGAACTAGACCCAACCTATATGGATAGTTAATGTACAAGGAGTCAAGAATATATACTGGAGGGCCTCCCCTGGTGGTGCAGCGGTTGAGCGCTGGGCTGCGAAGCAGCCCGCAGCCTCTGCATCGCTGGTTCAATCCCTGGCCTCCGGCGAGGGTCCCACATGGCACGCAGACCTCTCCTGCCGCCCGCTGCTCCCCTCAGCAGTGTATTTCGTCAGTCTGCCTTTTCTGCACTCCACTCTGGCTCTGGTGAATTCTCTCACTCTCTGCACTTCTGACTGTACCCAGTGCTTTTATAAATAAATAAATACATCTTAAAAAAAAAAAAAAAGACTATATACTGGAACAAGGAAAACCTCTCCAATAAATGGCACTTGGAAAACTGGGGACAGCCACATGCAAAAGAATGAAAGTCAGCCACTTTCTCACACCATACACAAAATTCCATTACAATGGATAAAAGACATTGAGATTATGATACAGGGCAGCAGGGACACCAAAACTGGCCAAGGACACTGCCCAAATAGTTAACATGTTACTGTCAGAGTTTTCCACCCACGTGCACAATTGCAAGACCACTAAGGCTCAGAGAACAGCAATAGTGAGATTTATTTAACAAAGCATGGAAAACAAAGAGTTATTGAAGTCACCAATGGCCGTTTACCTCACCTGAAGCAGTGCCCAGTGTGTGACAGTCCTAAACACAAACACTCCCAAGATGGTGCCTTCCCGCCACTGGGGACCTGGAGCACGTGGCGGCCAGACTATAGGTGGGGACCCAACTCATGAAGACAGCAGAAGACACAACAGGAGATGCTCACCGGAGCTGCCGAGATGCCCCAGCGCAGCACCAGGCAATCGACACTAAACAGCAGCTGCAGCAGCCAAAAGACCCGACAAACAGCCACACTCACACAGCTCAACCAGGCGCCTGGCTCCAGGTCTTCGCCTTCCCTGCCAGGCTGTAGCAGCAGCAAAGCTGTGAACAGTTTCAGTTGCTGAGCTACTTGCAAACCCTCCAAACTTTTCATCTCTGAGGTTGGCTGCTGGAAGCCTCTCCAAGGCCTTCAGAGGCCCACGACAGCCTTCTGGAAGATCAGCACAGGGAAGGTAGAAATGGCTGCCCCTGGAATCATTGAATATCTGAAAACGCTGAATCCTGGGGGCTGCTTTTGCAGTCCTTTATATTTCCTACCAGAGTCTCCACCTCCCCTACCCCCACCGATACTTTGCTAGTGTTTCACCTGGGGCTATCGGTGACCTGTAACTGCCTTTGGCTCAGCCCCCTGTTACAATTAGACCTGAAAACAAGCATAAAATACACAGAAGAAAACACAGGCATGCCATTAGCTTTAGTGATGCATTCCAGGACCCTCCCCAACAGCAAGGAAAACAAAAAAGAACATATAGGGCTGGAGCTATATCGAAATACAAAAGAAACCATAAATACACTGCAGGGCTGCCCCCCACTGCCCTGCCCCTCCTCCACACAAGTGGTCTGCACTGCCAGCTACTGCAGGCTCCAAGCTCCCCTCTCCCTGCTCCTAGCAGCTGAGCCAGGAGCCAGCTGGCCCACATGTGCTTCCTTCCTCTGTGTGAGGAAATATCCCAACCTGCAGGAGCACCCCAGTCTGCAGCTGCAGCCCCTGCAGGCTGTGGGGTATTCTGACCAGCCCCCAGGCACTCTGCTGCTTGCCTGAGCTTCAAGTCTATACCCTGGCAAGTACCTGCAGCTGTTCTGCACCAACCCATCCTTTAACTAGGCCCAGTTCCAGCTGCACATCATTCTCTGGACCAAGAACCTGCACCAACTGTTCTGGAAGCTCACTCTGTGGCACAGCAACATATTCCCTATGCACTTGTTGTGGCACCCAAGGCTGAGGAACCAGAAGGTGCTACAGAAGCATGAGTGTCACAAGCAGGACAGGAGCCTGTGCCTGCCTGCCTCCTGCACAGGAAGAGGAGGCGGAGGAGAGAAGAGCAGATGGACAGTGATGGGCCATCTCGCCATATCCAGTGACAAGGCCCCAAGTAACAGTGATGACAGCATGACAGACCTGTACCCACCTGAGCTATTCAACAAAGAGGAACTGGGAGGGACTGAGGGTGGCACTGAGAACTTTCTGGCACATGAGGATGAGGAGTCCAGGTGCCCACGAGAAAAAGACCTCACTGGGGTGGATTTCAAGCACAGGAAGAAACAGTGTGTCTCTTCCAAGCAGTTACAAGACATGGCTGCAAACCTCCCTCTGCATTTTGGAGCTTTTAATCAGGCAGGTTAATAAAAGGTCACTGGAGAAACGCCTCTCCAAAACCCCTGAGGTCCTTCAGGTATTTCACCCTTTTCCTCTTTAATCTCCTGGCAAGGTGTCCTCATAACTGGAGGGGTGCGGCTCTTCTGTGCCCACTTGCATGTACTGCCTGGGGGTTGGGGGGGGCATTCCACAGATGCCAGCCCCTCCCGCCCCACTGCCCCCACATGCCCAGGAAGAAGTATGGGCCATAGGGAAGAATTCTGTCTGGACAGGGCTTCTAAGCAGTTATTAGCAAAGCCTGAGGGTCCACCAGGCTCCTGGCACATCTAAGAACCCTGGCCCTCCCAAGCTTGGCCACACACTGCCAGGGGATGGTGCTGTAGACAACAAATGTCATCATTTATTTTGACATGTTTCTAAAAATCAGAATGTTTTCAAATATAACTAAGATAAAATACAGCATACAGTGAGATTTATACCTATTTCTCTCATAAAACAAAGTTTTCTAAAAAAAATTACAATAAGAAGACACCCTACTAAATGGGAGAAAATATTTCCATACCACATACCTGACAGGGACTGGTGATATTGAAGATACACAAAGGACTCATGCAACTGAACAAATAAAAAAAGAAACAAATAAGCCAATCAAAAAAATGGGCAGAAGAATTAGCTGTCACTTTTTCAAAGAAGACATACAGATGGTAAACCGATGAAAAAAGTGATTATTTCTTATTATCAGGGAAATGCATATCAAGACTACAATGAGATACCCCAGGACTGTGAGCATGCACATATCAAAAAGACCAAAGCAAGTAGAGCTAGTGAGGCTGTGGAGAAAAAGGGAAGCTTCATATCCTGTTAATGGAAATTTGGGCTGATTCACCCCCTATGAAGAACAGAGCAGGTGTTTCTCAAAATATTAACAATGAACCTACCTTACGACCCAGTAATTCCACTTGTAGGTATCTATCTAAAGAATACCAAAACACTAATTTGTAAGGATACCTACATACCCCAGTTTATAGCAAAAATATTTATAACATCTAAGCTCTGGAAACAACCTAAGTGCCCAAGAAGTGACTTAGAATAATGTTCCTATTGCTTCAAAACAGAAATTGACACAAAAACACTTTCTAATATCATTTAGTATAAGGCTCTCAAGAATTCAAAACTTGGAAAGATAAGCAACACAGGATTTTGAGAATATATCATGAAGAAGCTAGCATTCTTCCTGTGCTCAGTAAGATCCCCTATACTACAAATTTTGGATTCCCTAAATCTCATCCAGATTTTGAGGTTTTTTTCAGTGTGTGATTTTGCAAATAAAATAAGGGAGAAGGGGGCCTCCCTGGTGGCCCAGGGGGTTAAGAGGCAACACTATGGAGCTGTTCTCAGTTCAATCCCGGCCAGGGAGGGGACCCACATGGTGCAGCAGACCTCTCCTGACTCGGCCCGCTGCTCCCCTCAGCAGTGTATTTCAGCCAATCCATCTGTTCTGCAACCCACTCTGTCTCTGGTGAATCCTCTCACCTCCCACACCTGTGGCCTGTACCCCAGTTCTTGTATGCATAAATACATAAATCTTTTAAAAAATGGGGAGAAGACTAACCCAGGAGTGAGTGTGCATTGTCACAACAAATTACAAAGAGGAGGCCAAAATTACAATTACTCTATCACAGGGTTCTATCAGATGCGAAGAAATCATCATTACATCATTACTTGGGGGTCCAGATCTACAAACAATGATTTCTTCCTTTAAGTTTACAATGACTAATATTTTGGGTCCTCTTTTCAGAGGGAGGCAATATTCATCCCTGGATAATGCCCACTTTATTCCAGCTCTGATGAGTAAAATGAGAAAATGCCATTTCCAGTGAGATAGCATAAGATCAGATGATTACAGGCTCCTCAGGCTCTCACACTGAAAGTGGAATCCACAGGAGATTCTTGATTCAAATTCTTTTCATGATTTTTGGAGGGTACTGCTATGCACGTGATTGGGCTAAACAGGGCAGCCAACTAAAGTTAAAAGCATAAAACCACATGATCATGAAATGATTAGGGCTGGGTAGGAGGGGGAGTTCACCTAGGATTCTTAAACCTCCCTAAATTAACATATGATGGACACTGGTTGAAAATAAGTATGTGATGAGAAAAGAAATTTAGGATGGTGTTCTATCACAAAATCCAAAGGAAGAATAAATGATAGACTAACATTAATAGCACCTATGAAAAATGATATTGCAGAGGAAAATCCTTGAGATCTGAATAAAACAAGATGATCTGATAGTCTACACATTTCAAATGTTAGCAGAATATGACAAAAGAGCTCCAGAATGGGGCCACTCACGTCGCAGCAATCACCATGGCACTGTACAGGACCTGGAATGAGACTTCTGATATGTTATTCCATATCACTTGTTACAGTTGATTAGTTTAATAGGGTTATTACAGGCTGTGTTATGATCAGGGAACAGAGAAAGCAGAATTTACAGATGAGGATCTTTTTAAAGCAAAAGAACTGTGATTTAAGAGAAATTTTGCTAGATTTTGAACTAGAGTTTGATTATAAATGCCTCATTAAGAGTAATACACTCTTCTGAGAATTTCCCATTTGTAAAAACTCCCTTAAGTCGATTCCATCTTTACACCACCTTATATATATCCCCTAAGAGAAATAGCTTAAGACCTATTGCATCTGACCTATGTATAAAAAAAAAAAATTCCTTTCAATGATTTCACTTATAGGAGGAACATAGGGAAACATACAAGGGATGGGGGGGCAGGACAAAATTAGCATTCTAACTACAAATTGGACATTCATAGGAGAGGGGGAGGGAAAGCGATGAAAACAGGAGGGAAGAGCACAAAAGTCTATGGTGATGATCATGGGAGTCTTGGTGATGGTAATTGTATGGGGACAACTCCTGAGAGGAGAAATCAAAATTACAAAAATGAACAATGTAAAAATTGATTAATAATAATAATAATAATAATAATTTCCTTTTATTCCATTGTGCCTTATGCTGCCCTCCATCTCCCACCGAGGTACAAAAAGCACTGAGTTAATTTGAATCAGTAGGCTGTAAAGATTAACGAAGTAATTAGTAGGGATTTGGAAATCCGATTTGACCATTCTTGTGTCTTAAAAGGAGAAAAGTGGAAAAAAGAATATTTGACATAGTCACCCCCGATCATTGAAAAATGTACTATTGTGAAGAGAGTATAAGGATTTTCCATATTGTCTCTCTCTGACTCATTCTCTTCATATCATTTTATTTCAGTATAAGTCTCAACTCCGCTTAGCTCACATCAAGAAAACTCTAGGTGTTGTGACTGTCAAGCTAATTGTTAAGAGACTGGTCCTTAGATGAAGTAGGAACAAAAATATATTCAGAAGAACAGGTCTATGGTCACGATCACTTAAGTCTATTGAGAATATTTATAGAACCAAATCACTCCAGGGTTTTTTCCCAACAATCAAACATGCCTACAAAAAGTTGAAAGAAGAAAACCCTACTTAGTAATAAACAGATTATTTGCATACCAGTGTCCTGGTTGGGGCTTTTACATCCCAACTATAAATAAATGTTCTTTAGCCAGAAATACATATTTAATGGGAAGATATAAAGGAGTGTTTTAAAAGTCAGGAGGTGTATACTTAGTGGAACAAAATGCCAGAGATATATCCCCTAACAATCAGTTATTCTGTGGCATAAAAAAGTTCTTGTTTGTATCCACTGGATGGGCTATAATGTTTTGAATGCCTTCAGATAACACTTGTCACTTTCTGAGAAAATAGGTGTCTAGAGACTCTTCACGGTGCATACAGAGAGGCCCCATTCTTTTTTAAAAAAGAGAATAACTCAGATTTGAAGGGCAAAGTGAGTAGCTTCTATTTACTAAGAAATTCAGGAAGTGCTTTTAACTAGACACTGAAAAAGAACATTTATCATGGTTCTCAAATGTAAATGGCACATGAAATCTCTACCTCATTTTGTCATCTATTCATTCTTTATTGATAGCAAATGAAACAAAGAATCACTTCCACTCACTCAGTGGCTCATGGATTCACTGTAGGAGGCCAAATATAAATACTGGGTCTTTATCTAATCTTTAAAGGTTGTCTTCAATCCTCCCTAACAAGAGATGACTGGAAGAAACTATTTCACTCCTAGACCTCTGGTCCATTTTTTATTATTCCATGCATCTAATTCCACAGTTCACTGAACATGGAAAACTCAACCCAACTCCATTATGATGTCTCAGCTCAGTATATTTACCATTATTAAGTATACTGAGTGGCCAAGAATGTCAGTCACTCCCCGCTGGTTAAAGAATCTCTAGATCTAAGTCTTCTCTAATCAGAAAAGCCTTTTGCAGTTTTATTTTCTTAAATGAAAGCACAGATGCCTCTGGGGTACATCCTCTCCCCCAGACTTTTCTGCCAAAAGCAAAATACATTAAAACAAACTACATTAAAGCAAGCAAACAAACAAAAATAGTTTGGGGAGTGTTAGCTTTGGAGGAAACTAATATCCTGTATGGCTGGAATTAATATTTTTTTGCAAGAGTGCTAGAGGGAGCCTCCCTGGTGGCACAGGTGGTTGAGCGCAGCTCTGTGAAGCTATCTGCAGCCTCTGCAGCCCCAGTTCGATCCCAGCCAGCCTTGGAGATACCCACATGGTGCAGCAGACCTCTCCTGTCTCACCTGCTGCTCCCCTCAGCAGTGTCTTTGGGTCATTCTGCTTGCTCTGTTCCCTGCTCTGTCTGGTGAATCCTCTCACCCTTCCGCACATCTGACCTGTACCCCGGTTCTTGTATAAATAAAAAAAAATAAATCTTAAAAAAAAGAGTGCTAGAGGAAGAACAGAATGGGTGAGAACATTTAGGGGTACCACAGTAGAGAGTTAAAAGTTTGTAAGATTAGAATTTGAAACCCAAGAACTTCTCCGTGGATATATATCACTCGTATTCATAATCTTTCTTTCATCATCACATGTCTACATGCAGAGTCTGTGTGCGCTTCAGCCTGACAGTAGGAGAAAACAGAAAAAGAACATTTCTGAGTAAACATCAGAGCAGAGCGTGAGCAAGTATCCTTCTCCAGAGAGAGTAGTTGACATATCAATGTTGTTAAAGTCTTCCAATAACAAAATGCAGCTCCTTTGGAAGTTTCATAAACATCAGTTATATGGAAGGAAGGTTAAATTGGAGCCCAGAAGCTGCATCAGAGAAGCCGGGATGAATGTATAATGGCTTTGAGATGAATGTGGTTTTAAAAGCAGTTATAACATCAAGAGAATATTAGTGCAAGCTACAAATTCCATTAAAAAAAGAGAACTGTAAAAACACTAAACTGTAATGTTACATATAAAAACAATAGGGAGTTTAAATAAAGGAACATGGGGTACATTTTTTTGCAAAAAGCTCCAAATTGATCTTAACAGAATAATTTCTTCCCTGTCTTGTCTTGTTGGCAATCTCAAAAACTTTTCAGTCACTGAAATTATTCTCCTAGCAAAGTGCAGACAATTCCAATATCATCTAAACATCTTCTCACTCTGGACAAATAGACCTTCTTTGTAAGCATGCTGCCACTTTAGGTGTTTGTAGGTTACTATTTTTCATTTAAGAAATTGTGTCTTAAAGATGCAGATGATAAGAAAATATAGATTATTGTTGTTGCCAACATAGTCAATACAATTCAATTAAAAAATAATTTTCAGTGCCTGTAATTTGCCACAAAGATCAATCAGATTCAGTCATTGTCTTGAAGGAGTTTAAGCCCAGTTAAGCCTAGGGACTGGAATTCAATAACAACTACCATTCGTTAAATAATGATACCCCTCCAAGGCACTCTTCAATGTACATAATTAGTACAATATACTAATTCACTAAGTATGACAACTTTAAGTCAGATACTCCTAATATTTCTGTTTTACAGATAAGTAAACTGAAGTGCAGATAATTCATCTTTGCCCATGTCACACAGTTAATAAATGATGAAGATCCTTTGACCCCAAGTCTTCTGTGCTTATCAAAGATATACTGTATTTGGTGCAAATAACAAAGGAATGCTAAATGCTGAATAGCACTATGGACACTTAGGATTTGGACAGATATATTCTAAATATGGGAATCGGAGAGGGTTATGGATAAAATAATATTTAATCTGAGCTTAGTTATCTTTTAAACAAGATACAGTCTAGGACATTCTTATTGATAATGGTGGCTTACATTTATTGAATGTTTGCTGTTTATTGGTCAATAGTCAAGGCTTAACTATGAAAAAGTGAGATAGTATACATTTAGAAAAATCAGTTCCATTAAGTGCAATCTCCTGAAAGAAATTTTCAAAATAATCATCGGGAATTTTATAAATGGAGACATTTGGTTCTATAACTAATCTGAACATTTTACATTTTATATGTTATAATAATAAAGCAGGGAGAGACCAAAATAGACTATGTGGTGGACTAGGAATACTTTGGTGATGGTTGTCCTGTAGTAATTACACATGAAGGGGGTGATCCTATACTTCAAAAATACTAACAAAGATGTAAAACAATGGTAATTCAATAAAAAATGGGGAAAAAAATTCTGACACCATAAACTAGAAATAATGATTCCTCAATTAATCTTAATTTGAGAAGCCATTTCCTTATTAGAAAGCTGCATGGTGCAGTGGAGAGAATTTGGAAATAGGCATGGAGCATAAATAATTTGAAATTTCAGAAACTTTGCTTCTTCATCTGCAAAGTGGGTGTCAATGCCTTCTTTTTTTTTAAGATTTATTTATGCATATGAGAACTGGGGTGCAGGCTAGAGGTGTGGGGGGTGAGAGGATTCACCAGAGAGACCAAGTGGGGAACAGAACAGGCAGATTGACTGAAATACACTGCTGAGGGGAGCAGTGAGCAAGACAGGAGAGGCCTGCTGCACCATGTGTGTCACCTCCCTGGCTGGGCATCAAACTCATGCTGCAGTGGCTGTGGATAGTTTCATAGTACTGAATCTTATCCCCTTGCGCTACCAGGGAGGCCCAACCCTTCTTAAGAGTATAGTTCTTAATGCAGAAAACTGGATCACATCATCACCATTTAAGAGGCAAGATAAATCCCTTCAAACAGGAAAAATCATGAAGATTGTCAGAGATCCCTCAAAATCCCAGATGCAGAAACATTTCTTCAGACTTTTGAATTTCTCCATTCATGTCTATAAACTCTTGTACTTCCTCATAAACTTACACATACATACATTATATTGCTTTGACATCACTACTGTAAACCTCTAATATTGGTCCTGTCATTTTATTTATCATGTGCCACCTTTTCTCAGTTAAGAAAAATTGTAGAAAATGAGGAAACAGATCAAATTAAAGATTGATTGATTGTATTACAAAACAGCGCTAGGTGAGGGACATAAATATGGAAAGATGATTTTTGCTCTCTGATTGGTCTTACTATTGCCCTCTGGAGTTATATACAACAAAGAATAAAAAGATTAGAGGAGATAGTATGTAATTTGCTTATGAATATCTATAGAGAAATGGATATTTTCAAATGGAAATATACTCATTCTTTTAATTTAATAACCCACATCAGGCAAACAAACTAATATCCATATTTATAAATAAGGTTATTGAATTGGCAGCAAAATTAAAAAGGAATGGAACTGGGAATTGAGCTAGCAAGTCTTTAGCCCAAATTATTGCCATGCCCCCACCATGCTGTGGCATTGAAATAACTCTGTCAGCCAACCTGCAGCCTGTTCTTGTATAAACAATTTCACTAATGCACAGATACACCAATTTAAGTATTGGCTATGATCTCTATTTCACCACAGCAAAACTGAAATATTGAGACAGAGCCCACATAACCTACAAAGTCTACAGTATCTGCTCTTTGATACTTTGTGGGGAAAAAAAAAAAATGTTCTATCTATGTTATCTGTTCTGCCAGAAACTGACTTTTTTTTTTTTTTATTTTTGTGCAAATAGTCCACACCTTGTTTAGGATTAGCTGATTTTCAGTATATGCTTCCTGAGAGCAGGATGGAGAGGAGAGGTGATGGAGGGAGGCGGGAGGAAGGAAGGGGGAATACAACTGGGAAAATGTCTAGATTTGTGCATCTCTGATCTTTTCGACTTCAGCTTCTTGATAAACAAACCAACCATACTTTTACAGATAGAGAGTAAGGGATTGGGGTCAAAATAAGGGGGTTGCAATTGTATGGGGAATATAAAAATAAAATTTATTAAAAAAAAGAATGAATGAATGATTTGTCATTCTTTGGTTACTGCTCAACTTTTTTTTTTTTTATTTTTTTTACTTCAAGGTATATGAAAAGTGATTTTAGCCACATCATTTTAGGAAAAGAACAACTCCTGTAGAAAGAAGCACCACAGCCTGGTTTCAACAATGGCAAATGCTGGGTGGACAAATCAAGTCAGTTCCTGTGGTCAGCTTTAATTATTAAACTCCAATTGCTTCACATTTACTGATTATTTCACAGGTAAGAAAAAAATTTAGATAAAACTGAGTCACACATAAATAGCATTTTAAAAATACCCAGACTTGTTTAGTTTGGATTTGGATTAGTAATTTCACCAAAGAAGATTTTTGAAAAACTACCTGCATTCAATTCTAAACTTCCTTCTCTGGTAAGAGAGTTTTCAAACTAAAATTTATGATGTTATCTTCTGCATTATGCTGTGCTCTCAAAAACTGCAACCATTTCCCTGATCACTTTAGAGTTGGCATATTAGCATCAAAATCCAAAGCTGAGACAATCAGTGTGTTAAGGAGGCAATTTCACACCTTCCAACTTCTTTTCCCCCTCAGCTGCACATCTTGGAAAATCAGCACCATTTGTGCAAACATATGTTTCACTTGTCAAACTTCTGTTCATGAAGGTCTTGCTTTGACCTTCAACTAACGTTACTATCCTCGCTCTCCAAAAATGAGTCTTGAGAGGAGAATATGGGCCCATTACAAAACATTCTGTTACCAACTTTAGTTTTTATAAAAGCAGACATGAAAATCTAATGTCAACTATTCTTTCAAAAGTTTTGATGAATTATATCGTTGGGTAAATGGGTCTATACTACAACACTCCAAGCCATGCCCCATATATGAGACAGGAGAATGTGAGAAATTTATCAAGTCATTGTGGGTAATCCGTTAAGGATAGGTTTTTCTCATCCAACACATTGAACAATGGTATCAAATTGCATTTCACAATTTTTGGCATGATGTTATCTGTCACTCACTCTGTCTCATTCTTTTTATTGAGCCAGCACATACCACCACCCTGCTGCAGGGATTTCTTATCCCCTTCAATGAAAAATGCCAAGTATGAACAAGGATTTAAGGCCTTTCAGAATCTAGTCCTACATGCCTGCTGGTGCTTATTATCCCTTTTGTACATTATGATGGAACTATCTGCTGTCATCTACAAGTGTATTGGTCCTCTCACGTTCTAGTGCTTTAAACAACCCAGTGTCAAAAATGAGAAACCCAGATTGGATTTTTTTAATCTGCCAGTCATTTATATCCTATACAATTTTGGGGCTACAACTTCACACCTCCAGTTGAACTTAGCATTCACTCACCCTCCACCAAAACTCCAGTAAACATATCCTATTCCTTCCAGTAAAATTCTGTTGTTTCAAATTTTAATTTGTAATAAGTAAGAAGATAAAATCAACATTTTCTTTGCTTATAAACTTCTTTAGAATTATTTTCCATAATCTCCATTCCAGCAAGGCAAATTTCAGCGCCCCAAACCAAGGAACTGGAAAATCATTTCTCTTAAAAGTTTGCTCACTCTGTTCCACTTTCTTATTCTATATCATGTCCCCTATTTATCTAAATCTATTCCTTCATTCCTTTTATATCCAGCCATTGGCACACAATCAATAAACCAAGCTTTCACTGTGAGGTCCACTGTCACTTCTCCAATGCAGAAACTATTTTGCTTATGTTTGCATTCTGAATCTGTCTATATCCTCAGTAATATCACTGCCTTGCACCATATAGTCACAAAATGATTTTGAAAGTGTCTAACTTTGCCTTGCTTAAAATGTTCATCCAGTTTCTATTTCAGTTTTAATGGTTGTACAACTCTCAAGGCCAATTCATCTTTTAATGAAGTCCTTTCTCCAACTCTATATTCTCCTATCAGATATAATTTCTGCTTCTAAAATGTACCCAGTGCTTTTTAAAATACTATTGCTTAATGTTTTTTTTAGTTTGTTTAATTGTTTCATTACTTTTGTTTGTTTAAACAAACAAAACAAACATTAAGCAATAGTATATAGTATATAGATATATACACACACACACAAATCTAATGTCTATCAGTCCATACATGGAGATTACACATATGTGTATATATGTCTTTCCATATTTTCATTCATGAATTATTTGCTCAAATTTTATTAGCTTATGGGAAGATTTTTTTATTAATTTATTAATTTTTACATCCCATGTAGCTCCCGGTATAGGTATTAGCACTGATAAGTTTTAAATTCAAATTTGTTAATTATTTGATTCTTTGATTTTTGAAAGAAAGTCACAGTAAAATCTAGTATTTGGTTATATTTTTGAAAGGAGAAATAGATTCTTTGGTCAGGCATGGGATTTTTTTAATC
The DNA here is from genome assembly GCF_014898055.3 of Talpa occidentalis. NCBI lineage: Eukaryota > Metazoa > Chordata > Mammalia > Eulipotyphla > Talpidae > Talpa > Talpa occidentalis. The sequence continues at coordinate 45,989,113 of NW_023603184.1, forward strand.
AAAATCATTAAACTTGTATTTTCTTTGAAGGAGAACTAAAAAGAGAGGGAATAAATTCTTCATTGTTCAGGAGAGTTCTGAAGCTGCTGCCATATGGAACAGACTTCAAGCATTACCTGTCTTCATCAGTTTATCATTGAACATAATTTCTTCCCTTTTAGTCTAGATCTCTTTCTTTAAAGATGCAATTCTTTATATTTTGAGAGAAAACATTCATCCCAATTCAAATAATATATAATATAAAACTAAGAACTGATCATTAAGGACCATTCAGAATCAGTGTCAGACTTAAGCATCTCATATATATGTATATATATATAAAATAAGTTCATATATATATGTATGTGTGTGTACACACATACATATATATATATATATATGTGTACACACATACATATATATATATATATGTGTGTGTGTGTGTGTGTTTGTTCAGATTTCCCTGGAAGTAAAATGAACAGATGAGTAACAGGTGTAATTTCTTATCATTGTGTGTAATATTTACAACTGATAGTACATATATGAACTACATTTATACTTTCCATCACATGCTCAGTCCAAATTATCTAAATAAGATTTTGTGTTAAATACCAATATTTTGCCACCTCTTCTTCTCCAGTTAAACACACCAAAATTTTTTGCACCATTTTTAGAAACATACTAGTCAGATAAAACAAACCATTTTGTTTTTAAGAGAAGTTGCTCCAACTTCTAGTATTGTGTGATCAATTTGATCAAGATGGCATTAAAGGGCCTCCCTGGTGGTGCAAGGGGTTAAGCACAGCACTGTGGAGCTATCCACAGCCTCTGCAGCATGAGTTCATTCTCTAACCGGCAAGGGAGATATCCACATGGCGCAGCAGACCTCTCCTGTCTTGCCCACTGCTCCCCTCAGCAGTGTATTTTGTTCAGTCTGCTTGTTCTGTTCCCTAAGTTCTGTTTCTGGTGAGTCCTCTCATCCCCCACACCTCTGGCTTAAACCTCAGTTCTTGTATGCATAAATAGATAAATCTTTTTTTTTAAAAAAAAAAGATGGCATTAAAGAACAATTTTTAAATCTAAATTAACTAAATAATTGATAATTGATACTCCTCAATACCTCAATACTGGTCACCTCTCATATTTTTCATTACTTTGTAAACTTTTGGATCTGAGGAGTGGGAGAAATGACTGTGGTTGCCTAAGGATTAAATGTTGCATCATTTGAAATAACATTTGAAATCAAACTTTCAAAGCAAATTGTCAAGCAGATATTTTATGATCTTTAATAAATGTTTATTGTGATAACAGTGGTTTATAGTAACATATAAATTTTGTGAGTACATCTTCACACGTCACTATGCTGCTGCAGCTAGAGCCAATGTTCTAGTGCCTTTCACACTGTAAAATTGAAGCCCTCTGCACTTTGCTCTCACCGCCCTTCCCTTCTTTCTGGCAACCAACATAGTTTCACAAGATCTATAAAACGCTTTCATTGAATTGTGTTAGTTTGTTGGCTTTGGTTATTCATATTGCACAAGTGAGAGAAATTACCTGATACCTGTCTTTCATTTCTGATTAGTTTTGCTTAATAAAATAACTTCAAGTTCTACCCATGTGGGTGGAGGCAAGATTTCAACTTTCATTTTTTTTTTATTTTTTAAAAAGATTTACTTATTTATGCATTCAAGAATTGGGGTACAGGCCAGAGGTGTGGGGGGGGGGGCGTGAGAGGATTCACCAGAGACAGAGTGAAGAACAGAACAGACGGATTGACTGAAATACACGGCTGAGGGGAGAAGCGGGCAAGACAAGAGAGGCCTGCTGCGCTATGTGGGTCATCTCCTCGGCCAGGATCGAACTCATGCTGCAGTGGCTGCGGATAGCTTCATACTGCTGCGTCTCCCTTGCGCCACCTGGGAGACCCAATTTCAACTTTTAAATAAGTGAGTGGTAGTCCATTGAATGCATATGCCAGAATATTAATGTCCATTAATGGGCATTTAGGAAGTTTCCATGTTTTGGCTATTATGAATAAAGCACCATAAGAATAGGGGAGCAAACTTCTTTCCAAATGAATGTTTGTATATTATTTAAATAAATTCCTAGCAGTGGCATTGCTAGATCACATGATACTTCTATTTTTAATTGTTAAATAATCTCCAAACTTTTTTCCATAGACTGTATCAATATACATCCCCTCCAATAGCATATGAGACTTCCTTTTTCTCTGAGTCCTCACCAACACGAATTATTAGCAATCTTATTGATATAGGTCATTCTCACATGTGTGAGATAGTAATTCATTGTGGTTTTAATTTATATTTTCCTAACAATAAGTAATGTTGAATTTTTTTTCATATGCCTATTGTCCATCTGTATGCCTTCAGTTATTTTTATCTTTTACAGCAAAATTATCTTATGGTAAATTATTTATGTAATGAAAATATTTGAAGTGAAAATGTTTATTCCAAAGAATTTATGTCAAAGCTGCCTTAAATGGTCATTGAACTATTGTACTTGAACAGCAGTTGACAGTTAATGGATTCATTTAACTAACTAAAAAAAAAACTTTGGGGCTCAAAAATATTGTTTTTGTTGTTTTCATTTCTTTCAGAACTCAGGGGAAGCAATAATAATTCAGGAAGGTTATATATAATCTTCTTTTGACTCATTTCAAACAAATGTTCCCCAAACTGAATTAATTAACATAGAATCTATCAATCATCCTCAGATGACTACTGTGTGGGGGAATAGTTTAGAGCAGAATCAGAATGGATTAGTGAATCTTTATAATCTTTGAGTTGCAAGAGACCTCAGAGGCAGTTTGATTAACTCTACCCGTTTCTCGCCCTTGCATTCATACAAAAGTCTAAATTTGTCATAACAAATGTCTTTCTGGTAATTGGTGCTTGAAAAGAAAATGATGTAAAAACTCAGGACACTAAAGTAAACCAGTCAGATCCAACAGACTATAACTTCTTTTAATCAAGAATCACTGTCCTAATATTTGTGAAACTGGGAGAAACTGAGCGGTTCCCAGGTACCCCAATTATCAAGGTTTAAAAAGAATTCACCATTCTAAGTGGCCAACTGTCTGCATGCTCGAAGATAAAGAAAGTAGGTTCTGGGGTCTCCCTGGTGGCGCAAGGCGTTAAGATGCAATTTATGAAGCTCGCTGCAGCTGCTGTGGCATGAGTTTGATCCCCAGCCAGGGAGCTGCCCACATGGCACAACAGACCTCTCCTGACTCACCCGCTGCTCCCCTCAGCAGTGTATTTCAGTCAGTCTGCCTGTTCTGTTCCCAACTTTGTCTCTGGTGAATCCTTTCACCCCCTACAACTCTGGCCTGTACCCCAGTTCTTGTATGCATAAATAAATACATCTTTAAAAAAAAAAGTAAAGAGAGACTTGTGTGCTCCAAGATCTTTAATCTTGAGTTTTAATGTGTGTGTGTGTGTGTGTGTGTGTGTCTATCAAGTGATAGACTCCCAGATCAAACTCCAAAAATCACCCATCCCCTCATGGGAAAATTCTAATCAAATAAGCTGGTAATGGAGTAGGGTGGCTGAGGGCTGAAAGCTTGCCAGAAGTCCAAAGCAACTATTTGATGCTTCTGTCTATTCAGTGGCATGTTGCTGAATCATTTATCTTCGAAGGTGGTCTGATGAATCCTACTTCTCTCTTAAGAGGATAGCTGCTGACTTTCTTCTCTCTTTGGAGGCTGGCTACTCACTCTCACTTCTGGAAGCTGGCCATTTTTCTGCCTTATATTCTTTTCAGAGTCACCCAATCTACAAGATGGATTGGACCATTTTGAATCCTAAGCATCTGATTGGACCATTTAGAATCAATCAGCTTGTTTTCCATTTTAATCCAAATAAATCAAATCAAGGTTGAGTGGCAACAGAGGAGATCAAATCTGGTTGGTCTATTTAGCATCCCAGGGCCAGATATAAAAGGGGAAAAGCCCCACCTGTATCCTGCAAACCTGCACTCAGGTCATGTCAGGCTTGTGGAGGCTCCAGGAGCCATGACCAGAGCTTGTCTCACTTGAGAGGAGGGATGGGGCCTACAGGCAGTAGGCTAAGGCAGGCGCACCTCAGCACCAACAAAGTTGCCTTTCTTTGTGGTTTTGGGACAAGCCCAGCATTTACAGTATTTACAATAAGACCCAATAATACTTCTTGCAACGAGTTAAGTTCTTGGTCTCATTTCATGGTTTTTTGAAGTTTCTGCTTACATAAGCAATATTAGTCATGAAAGTATAAAACTCCACTCAAAATAATTGTGATAGATCATTGTTAAGTGTTTTTTTTTTTTTTTTCCTTTTTTTTCAGTATTGATTCATTTCAGCTTTATATCTCACTGGTACTATTGAGCACAAAGGATCTTTCTTGGACTTGAATATAATGACCTGAATCTATTTTTGCCTCCATTTTCTTACCATTGTTTTATGACTAATCATTTTCTTTCTTTCTTTTTTTTTTTTTTTAAAGATTTGTTTATTTATTTATACAAGCACTGGGTATGGTCAGAAGCGCGGGAGGGTGAGAGAATTCACCAGAGCCAGAGGGGAGAGCAGAGCAGGCAGACTGACGAAGTACACTGCTGAGGGGAGCAGCGGGCGGCAGGAGAGGTCTGCGAGCCCTGTGGGACCCTCGCCCGGTGGCCGGCCAGGGATCGAACTCGTGCTGCAGAGGCTGCAGGCATCTTCGCAGCCCAGTGCTCAACCGCTGTGCCACCGGGGAGGCGGAGGCCATATGACTAATCATTTTCTATCTAGACAATGTAAACAAATTTTCAACTGGTTAACTAGGATTTGGTCTTTCTAGGTTAACTCCATGAGATAACAAGTCGTATTCTACTTAAAAAAATATGATTAACTCATCCATTGTCTGAAGGTAAAATTTCAATTTCCTTAACATCACACACACACACACACACACACACACACAAAAAAAATATTTCCAATACCTCTAAGCTTTTGCTACTCTAGTTACCTTTGGTAGGATGTTTATCTTTACCTTGTTTGTATGTGAACTAATCATACTTTAAGAATACTGATTATATATCTTGCTTCTACACATATAGGCTTACCTCTCTTCCCAAAGGTAAAATTCATATCTCCCTCTGTTTATTCCCATGGAATTATAAGACATTTTGTTTTGAAAGAAACAAAATTTTGGTTTCTCTTGTATTTCCCTGAGCTCAGCACATATAAATAATAAATGTATACAGTTATCAAATAAATGACTCTTTAAAATAATCCAACATGGTCACCAAAAATGAAAACATCATCCAACGAAATGCACTCAGACCCAGAAACACTTCAATTATATAGTGATTTTTTACTGTGGCATGGTGATCCATTCAAAAATTGCATTTTTAAAAGCCCACAATTTCCTATCTTTTCATATTCTGGGTGAGAATGAAGCATAAAAGTTTTCAGAGCTATTATTACACTGACACTGAAATTAAACAACACATAAAAATAGCTTGGAAATGCTGCAGTTATTTTGTTTAATTTTTCAATCCTCTCTATATCCAAATTGATTTATAATGAATTTGTGAGTAATACTGCTATGGTATGTATTAATACCATATTTTAAGCTAGTATATAAAGTAACAATAAGGCATGGTGAGCCATTAAAGAAAATGCAATAAATTTGATTCAGACTTTATCCATGTATTTTTCTTTTCCCAATCCAGGCTCATATTTCCAAAGATACCCAGTATTAATGTAGGTAACACAGACAACCAGATGTTCACCATCTTACCACCTTTTCTTTATTCAAATTATTATCATGAAAAAACAATTTCTAGACACTCTTAGTTGCTACCTTTATAGCCCTGCCTTTAATCCTGCCTCTGCTCTTGGTGACAAAACACTTCATTTCTCAGTTAGTCATTATTAAGAATTAATTAACATTGGGAACCACTTGCATTGGTGAAATAAAACTACTGTTAAAACCACTTACAAATTTTCTAGAAATGTAACTAATGGTAAGATTTGGGAGGAGATGATAAAGATGGAACTAGCATAAAGAATAAAGCCTCAATAGAAACAGCAAAGTCGATGTTGCCACAAAAATAGGTGCAAGAATTATTGCCCTAACATTCTTCTTCAATACTCCTACTAAAATTAAATATCATATAACAATGAAATTTGTCCATTATTTTTCAAGTTTCGATGAACTTTTTTCATTTGATCCCATACTATCAAGTGACTTTTGTCCAGTGTAGTCAGCACTTATTATCTCTTCTAACTAAAACCTTAGGGAAGTCAGTCACTTTCTCATTACTCCCCAGGTGCTCCATCATCTGCATTCACTTGTCCTCTTCTTTTGGAATTGGAGCATTTTAGGCTGAATTCTGTATCCCAACCCATTCATATGTTCACAGTTTAATCCCCAGCACTTAATAATATGAATGCAAACAGGGTTTTCTAAAGAGGCAAGTGCAGTTTAGTAAGATCTTTGGTGTGGAAACCTTACTCAGTTAAGAGTCAAATTTTTATTAGAAAATGAGATCAGGCCTCCCCGGTGGTGCAGTGGATTGAGCACAGCGCTGTGAAGCTGTCTGCAGCCTCTGCAGCATGGGTTTGATTCCCATCAGGCCAGGGAGCTACCTACAAGGCGCAGCAGACCTCTCATGACTCGCCCGCTGCTCCCCTCAGCAGTGGATTTCAGTCACTCTGCTTGTTCTGTTCCCCACTCTCTCTCTGGTGAATCCTCTCACCCTCCCGCGCATCTGGCTTGTACCCCAGTTCTTGTATAAACAAATAAATCTTGAAAGAGAGAGAGAGAAAGAGAGAGAGAAAGAGAGAGAGGAAGGAAGGAAGGAAGGAAGGAAGGAAGGAAGGAAAGGAAGGAAGGAAGGAAGGAAGGAAGGAAGGAAGGAAGGAAGGAAGGAAGGAAGGAAGGAAGGAAGGAAGGAAGGAAGGAAGGAAGGGAAAACTAACACAGAAATAGATTTTTTGCTGTTGATAAAACATTTTTTAAATTGTTTTTGCAATAATTTTCATTATTATGATCTGATCTTTTCTTTGTACAATTGGCATGCTTTCGCAATTCCTCTCCTTCCTAAATGCAGGTTTACTTTGCTATTCTTTGGAACTTACAACTGTGTAAAGTTTCCATTTTCTTTCCTTTGCTAGTCTAATGCTGTTTTTGATTACTCATTCAGCCTAAGAACTCAGAGGAATAGGGAAATTTTCCTTGTGTCCCAAAAATTAGATGAACTAGTCAGGAGCAATTTTATAGGCTGGAATCCCCTTGCTTCTGAAAACTGCTATGAAAGAAAATTCTGGGTGTCCAACAAAAAGAGCTCAAAGGTAAGAATTATTACCAAGTAAGATGCCCAAGTTTCTGTCAAAAATGTGCAAAGGTGAGAAGTTGGGAGATTGTTTTTTTCTGCTCTAATTTTTTTGTTTACAAAGGGGGAAAAGTACCCAAGGACAGGAGAGTATATTAGAAAGATGTGATATATAGACACAATGGAATAATACTCAGTTGTACATGTTTAAAAAAATAAATGAACTCTTGCTATTTGGGACAACATGGATGGATCTTGAGGGGATATTGCAAAGTGAAATAAGACAATGGAGGATGCCAAATACCAGATAGTTTCACTTGTATACAGAATATAGAGAAACAAAACAAATGGTCAGATAAAATCAAAAGTATGTAAGAACATAAAACTAGAAATCTGATAGGAATTAGGGGATACAAAGTGGCAGGAGTTAAAATGGTCTATGGTGGAATGCTGAGGGGGCCTTGGTGATGTATATGGTGTGGAGACATGCGTCTGTGGAGTGATCTTATGCCTTTGAATCACATACCATATTGAAAAACAATGCCGACACAATAAAATCAATAATAAATAAAATATAAATGAAAAAAATTATGAACTAATTTATTGAAATTGTGACACTTGAATCTCTAATTTTACAAAACTATTCTACAAGATTGGTTGCTCACTCAAAATAATTTATTTGATTTGTTTTTTCTTTTCTTCTCTTAGGAATTTTGTTTCCTACCATATTGCTTGGTCTCAGTCAGATAATATAGGACATTTTTTGTCCCAAACCTTTTGGAAAGTGATATTTGGATATTAGTGAAACTAGCTTCTTATATTTGGATACTGATGAAGCTAGCTTCTTAGGTGACTTATTTAGCTTTAATGATTTTTGTTCTTAATAGTGATTCATTTCTTTTTTTTTTTTTTTTTTTTTTTGCTTTTTCACAGAACTTAAACTCACTCACAAAATAAAGTGTTTGTTTTCTCGGTCTTTTCTTTATGTTGCTCTTGTGAGATTTTTGCTTTCAATCTTCAAATGCAAGATTTTTCTTTCCCACATTTTATTTTTTTAAAGTGAGATCTGGTGATGCTTCCCTTTTGGGTCTCCTTCTTTAGACATCACTTTCAGTATTTTGGGGGGCACCATGTTTTGTCCTATATGTGTTCCATACTGTTTTATGAGATTTTTGATCTTGTGGTTTTTGATAAAGGTCTTCCCACCTTGAGATACTACTCTCTTCCATTTCGTGGGTAAGAAACTAGGAATACCCAGTTACTTAGCCGTGGTCATATATCTGAGTGTCTCCCAAATACATGATATATATATATCATGATATACATGATATACATGATATATATATATATATATCATGATACATGATATATATATGTTATATATAAATACATGATATATATATGTTATTTATTAAAGTTCTTTTTCATTTTTTTCTTATCAATTCTTCTGATGCTTTTTTGACTATTTGTCATATTTGATGAACCAGAGAGGTTCAAGATTTTTTCCTTTGTACCCCAACACAATTATAAAGTGTGTTTAGGTATCTATATTATTTAACTTATTAAAATCAAACTCTGAAATAAGAAAACAGGATATTATGTGAGTAACAAAACTATTCTTTACATACAAAAAAAATTTCTACATATAACAACACAATGACACATTTGAGCTCTTCAAGATAATTACATGTGTTTTAGATCCCATTAAGAAACAAAAATGGTAACTATCAGTATGCTTATATTTCATTATTCATTAGTTAATACTCAAACTAATACCAATGATTTCCCCTGTATCTATATAAATGATTATAGCTCTAAAATTGCTTTCACATATCCATTTTTTCTTGATCCTAATATCTTGATCCCAGTGAGATAGAGGTCATATTTTCCTCTTATGCTAGATTTATGGTTAGATAAAATAAATGCTGCAACATCTAAATAAAAGACTTCTCATCCAATGACCTTCACTTTATTTTTCTCTGCCCTCTTAGATCAATATAAAAATTGCAATTTAGGTAGAAATTTTTTTTCTAAATATTATGCACCCTACCCATTTGAGGTCTTTTCACTTATGCCTGTACATTTGTTGTTCAAATTTATAAAATGGATATGCTCCTATTTATATTGAATTTGAATTATTCCATAAAGAATGCAGAGTCCAAGTCATGTGATGTTATACTGAAGGAGAATTAAAAAAAGAATGCTTGTCATTAGGAACCTTTTAAATAACCCTTGAAGAGTCAGCAGAAATGAGACATCAGGGCCTGTATTCACTATTGTAAATATATGCTTACTAAGCTCAAATAAGAATTATAATCAACTAATTAGGGCAAAAGAGATATTAGACAGTAAATAAGAGCTGACACCAGAATCCCTTCTGTGCCCTTCAAGGAGACTCATCCTAAGAGAGAGCAGAGGCTAAAGTCAACAGAACCAAATTGGAGTTGGGACAAGTTGGACCAGCACAAACTCTCCTCTCTCTCAGACATTTCAAGCCTTACCGATCCAAAAGACAACTTCAGCAGCATTTTAACCATTTGGCCTACATTTTAGTTGCCATGTCCCTTAAATCTAAAATTCAAGTCCTTGGAATCATTGACTAAGCCAGAGAGCCTGAAATTTTGAATCCAAGAATTATAGACACTTAAAATTATTCCTAAATTCATCCCAATTTTTAGCTGCTACTCTTGTACCTAAAGTAGCTGAAACCAATTTTTTTTGGTCACAACTATAATGAGAATAAATGATATTTGACTATTATATGCCATATTAAGTAATGTTGCAAATAACAATTCAGTCTTACTGGTACATTAGGAACAAATACATCCTATCTTTTTGTCATTAGTACCATGACAGATGGCTTTTTCTTTTGCTTTTATCCAAGTCAGGATTAGGTAATAGTAAGAAAACTATAACAAAAATAATAAAATAATATAAACAACAATTAATGATAACACCAACTGTTAGGTGGTGTTTATCACATGCCAACTAACAGTCAAAATAGTGTGTGTTTTCCAGAGGATGAATATATTGAGGACAAAAATCCTCTATCCTATATGTTGTCAATTTTTTTTTTCTTAAGAGCTGATAACTTTGGGTAGTGTATCTAAGTTAAGTTCATACTAATTATCTGTTTTTTTGGTTTTTTTTTAAAGATTTATTTATTTATTTATACAAGCACTGGGTACAGTCAGAAGCGCGGGAGGGTGAGAGAATTCACCAGAGTCAGAGCGGAGAGCAGAACAGGCAGACTGATGAAGTACACTGCTGAGAGGAGCAGCGGGCGGAAGGAGAGGTCTGCTGCACCATGTGGGACCCTCACCCAGTGGCCAGGGAGCGAACCGGCACTGCAGTGGCTGCAGGCAGCTTCACAACCCAGCGCTCAATCGCTGTGCCACCGGGGAAGCCCAATTCTCTGTTTTTTTAAAGTAAACTTGTAAGATGCTGTAAAATATATTGCTGAAATTCAGATGTATGGAAATAAATATTAGATGTGTCATTACATAATGTTAGTACCTTTATTCCTCTCATTCTTAAAAGTTAAAAGAGCCACATTAAAATAAAATTTAATATTATTATTGACTCACACAATTTCATTTTTAATGTTGCCAGGAATTATGAATTTTGAAAAATTCTTATTATAAATTATTTTCTTGACATTTCATAAAATGCAAGCACATCCTTTGGGTTGACCTCTTCCTATCTGGGCTTAGCAGTGTATTCTCTAAATTCCTAATTTAGTAAAGTGAATAGTGATAACAATTGATAGAAGTGGTTTCATACAGAGAACGTGGAAGTATTTTCTTATGGCCTTTGGTTTCAAAAACTCTATATTCCACATGCTGTTTGTCCATCTATCCATTCACTAACCAAATATTTATCAAACACTATAACTTCCCTTATTCTTTATCTCATAAATGGAGCTAGAGGATTTCTGTGAAAGGTAGATGATTTAATGTAAAATGAGAACAATGACATACTTAAGATAGAATAGTTTGCATTTGGTAGACTTCACCAATTAACTGAATCCTTCCTGCTTATGGCTCACCATATATTTTCCTGACAAGCATTAAAAATGAACTTTCTTTATATGCATCTAGAAAAACTGAATACTTTGTTATCGCTTGTCAAGATTCAACAATATACTAATTCACAAAAATGAATGAAAATGTACATGCATTCTACAAAAATTTTTAAGTTCTATGGTAAAGTAAATAACTGAAAACAATAATAGAATAATAGAATCCAGAGGGGTATAAGAAATTTCCTTTATTCCCTGGCAACTTCATTTTTAAAGATAACTTTACAGATAAAGAAAGCTATCTCCCTGGATGCTAGGTTAGGGACAATGTTGTGGTTAGTTTCTAAGCCATCTTCAATGCTCAGTCTCCTTGGACACAGCACACCCACACAATCCAGTAGCTTGACTTCAGTGTAGAACAATGTTAACAGCTTGACTGTTGGTGTTGCTCTCTGGTACATGTTATCTCTTCTAGTTATTTCCATTTTCCACTCTCAGAGTCTTACTTTCTGCAGATCTTCCCATTTTTCACAAGCCCACACACTAAATTATTCTTTTTTAAGGTTTATTTTTATTTTTATTTATGCATACAAGATCTGGGGTACAGGCCAGAGGTGTGGGGATGCAAGGATTCACCAGAGACAAAGCAGGGAGCAAAACAGGCAGATCTACTGAAATACACTGCTGAGGGGACCAGCTGGTGAGACAGGAGAGGACTGCCATGCCATGTGGGTATCTCCCTGGCCAGGGATCGATCTCATGTGGCAATAGCTTCAGATAGCTTTAACCCTTGTGCCACCAGGGAAGCCCAAACCATAAATTATACTCATTCAAATGTCAGATAACCTTGAGTTTTTCCCTTAGAAGATAAAATTATTTTCATATTTATTGAGATATAACATTATCAGGCATTGCACTAGGCATCGGAGAATATAAGATGAATAAGATATTGCACTTTCATCAAGAATTTCTTGATGGAAAGAAGAAATGCTGTCTAAGTAATATCCATTTGTACTAGACATCATGTCCAGTGCTTCATGCTTTATTAACAAAAACTATGTGTAAAGCTGACCTGGATAACTTTATTTTCCCATTTCCTTGTTGCCACCCAAGTGCCTCTTCATTTTTGTGAAGGTAATGGGTAGGAAAAGCTCCCTGACCTGTGGTGAAATGCTTGTATTTATTGGCTTACTATTTAAACAACTATAACAACATAAAGAAGGGAGGGAGGGAGAAAGGATGGAAGAAAGGGAAAAAAAGAAGGGAAAAGAAGAGGAGGAAAAAAGAGAAAAGAAAAAGGAGGCTGTTGCAAGTGTGTACTATGGCTAAGAGTATGAATCAAGCAGTTCAGGTGCCTCTCCCTGATTTTTAACATGGTCTGAGAAACAAAATTATTATTAAATAACAATTATGTGACAATCAATATTAGGTATATTATAGCATTTAGTCAATGTTTTGCAAGCCTGAAGCTACCAGCTACAATGACTTAGAAGATTTGTTTTGTTTTGTTTTGTTTTGTTTTGTTTTGTTTTACCTAGAAAATGAAACCTTGGAAACTTGAGAGACTAAGATAACTAAGGACACTTAAGCAGAAGGAAACTGATAAATCCCATAAAGAACCTCGCGATAGTTGATGTCATCAACTACTTGAATTTCATAAATGTTGACATTCACAGCACTTAACAGCTTTTCTTCCTGTCCTGCATTGAGAGTCAGTCCTGTTGGAGAGGAATCTTAATAAGAAGGGCAGGTTCCTTGCTCCGCGCCCCACCGAAGGAAAGGCAGGACTGAGTGGCAAGGGGAAGACTTGGGCAAGACTTGGGAGAGAAGCATGGGAAGGGCCCCATGGATAAGAGAGATGTGTGAAGAATTCCCACTTGTTTCACGGTTTTGAACTTGCACCCGTGACTCTGGGGACATGGAAAAGACAGTCAAGTCCAGACATGTAAAGACACGTGGAAGAGACCTATAGGGAGGCTGCAGATGGTAGCAGTTACCTTGATTTCTACTTTGACTTTGCTCCTTTTGTCCCTGACTTGTCAGGCCTCTTCTGCCCCTTTTTCATGGTAGCCCACCAGAAGGGGCCTTGACTGTGGCTTGTGGCAAGCTTTAGGGCCTCAGTGGCCCCGTTTCAGGTAAATGCTGTTTGGCTGGGCATTTACCCACAAGGGGATGGATAATTTTGGGTGTTTCATTGGAAACTTATCCTCTCTTCCTTTCTCTCTCTATTCATATTAATCTTATTAAAGTTCAAAGGTCTTAGGCACTGAGAATATGCTTTGTCTTCATGCGGTGGATGGCAGAATCCCTACATAGCATCCAAGTTTGGGTATCCCAGGATCTGCACACTAACAGATCTGCTTAAGCAACTATACAAATATAATATATAAGTTATACAAATATATGTATGTATACTAATATAATATATATTTGGCATTTATTTATTTATTTATTGATTGATTGATTGATTGATTGATTGTGGGACCCTCGCCGGAGGTCGGGGAAAGAACCGACGCTGCAGAGGCTGTGGGCAGCTTCATAGCCCAGCACTCAACTGCTGCGCCACCAGGGGAGGCCCTATATATGGCACTTATATAATATATATGTATGTATATATGAGACCTATTGCAATAAAACATTAGTCAATCAAGTGACGTTATTTGAGCACTTTCTTCACAAAATTCTTTCTCTCTCCCTTCTTTTGTCTTTTTCCAAGAAGTTTCTCTCTAGGCTTGAAATTTGGGATACCATCCCCAAATATAATCCTGTAGCTTTAATATCATCAGTAATTAACACCATAGGGATATCACAGGGATAGCCTGTCCCCTTTTTTGTAGAACTTAATAGCTCGCAACATACTGCCACATACATCATCTGCAGTTGTGGTTCTGCTATATTTCATGTAACTTCATCATTTAGAATCTTTACAAAAAGAAACTTGAAAAATGGATGGTAAGTAATATAACAGTTTCTATTATTTTTCTTTCAAAAACTTTAGTATTTATCTTCTCTAAAATCTGGCACTTTCGGGTTGTTTGAATTTTCAGATACACTTTATCACCTAACCTACCATTTTCTCTCGCTTTTACCTCTCAGAGATTTTTCTAAAAAAAGACATAGTGAAGCTTGTAGGGGGAAAATTCATATTTTTTCAAAGACATTAAAAATCCAACCCGTAAGTATTGAAGACGAAGAAACCTTTTAGGTCATTGATTCTATAATCTTCAATAGATGGGACAATTACTAAACCAACAGAAACAGGTGTTCAAGCATAAAATGCCCACTAATACCAATTTAATATATTTGCCTTGAGAACACAATTTGCTTTTGAGTGAATGCTCTGGCTGTTTTCACTGAAAGGTAAATAATCTCTCCTCTTTGGAAACATGCATTTAATAAAGAAGAATCCCTCCTATGGCTGAACTAATGTGCCTCTTCACACACACGCCATTCTATGGTTAATAAAAAGGATTATCAGGCAAATAGAAATATAGTTTACAGTTGCAATAACTCATACTATAGCTTTTTACTTCAATAAGTAAATTAAGCATTTATGCCTGAAAACTACTTAAAAACTTAACTTTTCAGATTCTGTATTCCTCTGACAGCATATAATGAATATTTTGTCATAGCAAGTGAAAAATTTTATTATAGCCCTAATGCTTAAAATTCCATCTGTTTCCACAAACAGAACATGAATACAGAAACACAGTCATTAATCTTACAATGTACTAAAACAAACCTCCTAATAAAAGGCTTCTAAAGGACCTGTAAAACTATTCAGGCCTGTTAATGATGGGGTGCTCTGTGTCTGACACCTCGGTTTTCATTCACTGGTTACCCAGTGTTGATCCACGCTTATACGACAGACATTTTTAAAAGAAAGGCCTTAATCTTTTATTTTCTTCTTATTTTTCATAGGTTGTAATCTTGAACTGTGGACTATTTATTATGTCTCCTTTTGATCATTGATTTATCGAATATATGGGAAATATGAAAATAAGTTATTGTAACTGCCATTGTCAGTGGGGCAGGCATCTTATCTGCTAGATTTTTAATTATAAACTTTTACATTTCTCTTTTTTTTAAAAGATTTATTTTTATTTATTTATTTATACAAGCACTGGGTACAGTCAGAAGCAGGGGAGGGTGAGAGAATTCACCAGAATTCTCTGCGGGGAGCAGAGCAGGCAGAAGGACCAAAGTACACTGCTGAGGGGAGCAGCGGGTGGCAGGAGAGGTCTGCGCCATGCGGGACCCTCCTCTGGTGGCCGGGGAGCAGCCGGGGATCGAACTGGTACTGCGGCGGCTGCAGGCAGCTTCACAACCCAGCGCTCAACCGCTGCGCCACAGGGGAGGCCCCAACTTTTACATTTCTAATGCCCTCCCTCCCTCTCTTACTTTTCATCATCTTTTCTTTCTTTTTTTCTCAGAGTTGCTTTTAATTAAATGTCATTAATGGCTCCAAATAAATATTCATAAATTTTGTGTTTTTTAAAAAATATTGCTGGCAATTTGATGGGGATTTTATTAAATTTATATATCATTTTAGGCAGGATAGTCATTTTGATTATATTGATTGTCTCCATGCATATGTATAGAATATCCTTTTATCCTATACATCACTATACATAAATTATTTAATAGCATCTTGTACCAATAGGTTCTCATTGTGTAGGTATTTTTACCTACTAATTAATTTGATTCTGACTTATTTCATTCTTTTTGAAGCAACCATTAAATGGAGCTATTTTCTTAGTTCCTTTTTATTTTTATTCATTGTTTATATATTTAAAAGTTATGGATTTTTGTATGTTGATTTTGCAAACTATCATCTTTCCATTTAATTTATAGCTTATAAGTCTGATGGAGTCTGTAGGATTTATAGTAGGAAATATATATAATGATTATATATAAATGATTTTATAGATATATATATAATGATAATGTGAATAATGATAGTTTCACTTATTATTTTCTTACTTAATTCACCTTCATTTCCTCTATTACAAAGTTAAGCAGAAGTGTTGGCAATGGACACCCACCCATGTCTTGTTCCTAATTTTAAAAGAAATAATTTTTCATAATTAAGTATTATAAAGCTTTTGATGTATGAAATATCCCCTTTATTATATCAAGGTTGGTTCCTTCTATTCCCATCTTGCTTATTGCCTTTATCATAAATGGGTGCTTCATCTTCTCGAATGCTTTCTCTATATCTATTGATACTATAATTTTGTCTTCACTTTTGTTGATATGATATATTACATTACTTGATTTATATATACTAAACTGTCATTGAATCCTTGGGATAAATTCCACCGATTCATGTGTTATGTTGTTGATTTCAAATTGCTAGTAATTTTATAGAAGATTTTTGCATTGATGTTCATAAGGGATATGTCTATGATTTATTTTTGTTGTGCAATCTTTGTCTCATTTCCATATTCAGGTAATATGGGCATTATAAAATGTATTATGGAGCATTCCTACATCTTGCATTTTTAGAAACAATTTGAGCAATAGGAACATTTGTAACATCATCTGGTTTTTGTTAAGAGTAAACCTAATAAAGAGATGGGTGAAATTTATACAAAATTTTTAAAGATTTATTTATTTATGCATACAAGAACTGGGATGCAGGCCAGAGATGCAGTGGGCAAGAGGATTCACCAGAGACAGAGTGAGGAGCAGAGCAGGCACTGACTGAAATACACTGCCGAAGAGAGCAGTGGGCGAGTCAGGAGAGGTATTCTGTACCACTTCATATGGATAAAAGTTATACTGTGACCAGTCAGAAGTTAAAATGTTAGAGTTAAATAAGGAAAGTGTATTAGCATTTTTTTTTTTTATTTTTCATCTTTTTCATCATCTTCTTATTTTTACTGTTGTTACAACTATCCCTTTAGCAAGTGATCCTGAAGCATAATTTACTCATTACCCCCCATGGGGAACATAAACACTTCCAAGACAGCATATTCCATTACCATATGGAAAATCCTTTATTTTATAAATATGTCTCTTAGCCTTTAATTCATCTTAAAATCAAATGCTATCTTGATAAATGTATTTTTGTGAATCACAAATATTTTCTGTAAAGAACTCCGGAATCATTCACTTCTTTGTGAATACTGCATTTATCATTTATGATTTGTGTTGTCATTGATAAACCACTGCCAGTAACTTGATCAATATAATGGGGATAATAATGATAATTTTTTCAGAATCATTATGAAATCTAGTAGAAACAAAATATATTATAGATATAATGGATTATGATTATTTATTCAATTACAAAGTTTACTGCGGACATTATATTGAGAATTTGTTAGAAATTAGATGTGCAGGGCCTCCCCGGTGGTGCAGCGGTTGAGCGCTGGGTTGCGAAGCTGCCTGCAGCCTCTGCAGTGCCGGTTCGATCCCCGGCTACTCCCCGGCCACCGGAGGAGGGTCCTGCATGGCTCGCAGACCTCTCCTGCCGCCCGCTGCTCCTCTCAGCAGTGTACTTTGGTCCTTCCGCCTGCTTTGCTCCCCACTCTGGCTCTGGTGAATTCTCTCACCCTCCTGCGCTTCTGACTGTACCCAGTGCTTGTATAAACAAATAAAAATTAATCTTAAAAAAAAAAGAAATTAGATGTGCAATTATTGAAAGGACAGGAAGTATCTGACACTCAGGTCCATTGGAATCACACTAATGGCCAGAAGGGAGGGGGTACAAGGGTCTCCAATGGTGGACTATGAGTTCTTTGGTAGTGGGTGCAGAATGGCAACAAAGCCTGAAGAGGGCAGCCACTTGTATTATGAAAACAACTATGGAAACAAATATTAACATAAGAAAAATAATTTTTGAGACATATCTTCTTACTGCCTTTGGTTATTATTTGTTTTCATTTTCTTTTTCCCCCATTTTTTAAAGATTATTTTATTTATTTATACATACAAGAATTGGGGTGTAGGCCGGAGGTGCAGGGGTGAGAAGATTCACCAGAGACACAGTGGGGAGCAGAACTGAAATACACTGGATCTACTGAAATACACTGCTGAGAAAAAGCAGTGGGTGAGACAGGAGAGGTCTGCTGCGCGGTGTGGGTTAGCCCTGGCCAGGGATCAGTGGCTGTGGAAAGCTTGATAACACTGAGGCTTTCACCCCTGTGCCACCAGGGAGTACTGGACTTAATAAAAATATTTTTTAAAAACACATGCTATGTGGTTTGGCTTAGTTTTCCAACTAAGTGCCTGTCCCGGAAAAAGCATTCTTTATTTTACACGGCTTTACTTGCTGCCTCTCATATTATGCTTATGCAGATTGACAAGCCATGCTTCCTTATCTCCTTCATGATTGCTTTTATCAACTACTATTCTCCTCCTGATAGTCTTGCTATCAATCACCTATAGAGTGAAAAAATTGTGACAGTACATGAATTTTCCATTTATGGAAGAATTTTGCTTCTAAAGAAGCAGATATCTTTTCTTGGACAGGTTAAAGACATTGAAATCAGAAGTGTCAACTGTTTCTCTGTAGACAAGCAAAAAGTCAATTCAAAGGTAGTTTTTATACTCTAATCCTTTTCCCAAAAGTTTTCCGCTGCTCTCATAAACTTATATACAATGGCTTTAGAGAGGTAATTAATAGATTATTAAATATTTATACCATGTACAAGCTATAAAGAAGGACTAGTGCTTTGGTGGGAGGGTAGATGCAGAAATTAATGATTCACTTTGCATAGAGATGTCATTGCTATGCTAAGATAGTAGAGTAACTAAAAAATTTTATCTCCAGATTTCACAATGTGGTCCCGAGAACTAAGGGAACACTTGTATTTTCCTCCGTATTCAAGACATCAGTGTATCAGTTATATGACAGTTTGTGTTTCCAGCCCTAACTTTAAGCCTATGCATATCTTTTGTTGCCATAGAAGTTTTTTTCTTGTAGATAGAAGAATGTTGGACTTTGTTATGATATCCATTCTGTAATATTACATATTTTGAGTGGGGAACTCAGGCCATTTAAATTTAAGGTGATTTTTGAGACATAGCTTTTCATTGCCATTTTGTTATTATCTTACTTGTTTCCATTTTCTTTTCTTTTCAAATTTTTTTGAGGTCTTCCTCTTATGTTCTATTTAAATCCATCCCTGCTGTTTTATGTGTTACTTATCTTGACTATTGTAAGGTTTTGCAAAGGTTAATATGTGATAGACAGTTTTTTGACCCATTAAACAATCTGACCTCAAACTGATTCTGATGAACTGTTTTTACTGTCCCCCTAATCTCTGTCATCAATTTAGATGTCTGTTTTCATTGTTACCTCTTTTTTCATTGTTCATTTGTTCTATAGTAACCCTTAAAAGGCTTCTTTCATGTGAGACATGATGTGGATAAATTCTTTTAGTGAAGCTACCTACTATCTTTTCTGTCTTGAATGTTAATTTTGCAAGGTAAAAGATTCAAGAATTGATTTTTTTCTTTAAGCATTTAAATATTTTTCTCTTCTTACTAATAGTGTTTACTGAGTCTGATTGGCATTCCTTCATAGGTCTTTTTTTTTTTAATCCTGATTATTTTGGTATTTTGCCCCAGCAAATAGTTTTCAACAGTACTATTATAATGTGTCTTGGTGTGTGTCTGGTCTTATTTTGTTTGGAACTCTTTGGAGTCTCTAGATCACACCATCTGACTCATTTCTCAAATTGAAATGGTTCTCAGCAATTATTTTCTTAAATTAAATTTCTATGCCTTTCCATTTTTTTCCCTCCTTCTGGAAACCCAATGATAAAGATGTTGTTTCTCCTAAGTTTTTCTTAAAGGACTCTTACACTATTCTCACTTTTTTAATCCTTTTTTTCTCTTTGTTCTTGTATTTGTTCTCTCACGTTGTACTTTTGAGCTTATTATTCCCATTACTTGTTTCTGCCTGCTGTTGAGTTCCTTACTTGTCATTTTTTAATTTGGTTATTATATTTTTATTTCCATTCTTTCTCATTGTAGCTTTATCATATTTTCTATGCCTTTATTATGTCTATTTTATACCATCTTATTGTTGTTATCATTATTATTATTATTATTATTATTATTATTATTTTAGTTCTATGAGCATTCCTGTAACTGTTACATTGAACTCTCCTTTAGGCTATTCAAAAGTTCTATGGGTGGGCCTCCCTGGTAGTGCAGGGGTTACGTCTCAGCATTATCAAGCTATCTACAACCATTGCAGCATGAATTCAGTCCCCACCTCTCCTGGCTCACCCGCTGCTCTCCTCAGCAGTGTATTTCAGCCAGTCTGCCGGTTCTGCTCCTCACCCTGTCTCTGGTGAATCCTCTCACCCTCCCCTCGCACCTCTGGCCTACACCCCAGCTCTTGTATGCATAAAATAAATAAAATAAATTCTTAAATAATAAATCAATTAAATAAATAAAATGAATCTTTTAAAAAAAGTTCTACTGGATTGAAACTACTTCCAGGTATTTTTTTTTTCCTTTTGCTTCTGCATTTGTTTATGTTCTTCTGTATCTTTTTTAATATTCCAGTCTCAGGCAGGAAGTATTAATCTCTCCTATGAACTAACACAGATAATCAGATCTGGTTTTCTGTGCTGATTTGTCTCTGACTGTTCAATATTGGGAGCTTTCAGCTTAAGTTAGTAGTCATCACTCTGCTCCCATTTCCCTACAGTTCTCTGATACAGAGTTTATACTCCGTCTGGGAAATCAACTCTGTGCACATCCTTAGCCATAGCAGTGTTGGATCTCCAAAGTGCACAAGGTAAGTAAGTAATTTTAGGGGTCTCCATAATGCAGTCAACCTTTTCCTCTCATTGATTGTACTCCTAGTATGCTATAACTACGCTTCATTTCAAGTTTTTTTCCCTATCTTGTTCAGTCATACTCCTCCCGATATGTACTGCTATCATCTTTTTGTCATTCAGGTGTTATCGACTATGTTCTACTGCAAATTAATTGTGAGTACATGGAGGTGGCAAGTCTGGCATCTTTACTCTGATGTTGTTTTGCCAGTCTCCCCCAGATACAAAAATATTAACATCCCTGTATACTGAACACCCAGCCTTAATAATCCCCTTTCAACCATCGCCCAGGTGCCAATAATATTTTGAAGCAAATCTAAATTGCATCTTTTCTTCCCTCACTATTTCAGTTTGTAAAAAGCAAATAACTCTTTGGGGCATTATTGCATCTGAATATCTTAGTGGCAGATACTTAATATTAAATATCCAGCCAGTATTCAAAATTTCAATTGCCTATGAGTGATAAAACATAATTTTAAAATAATTTTTGAGTTGGGATTCAGTGTCATACAACACAACTGATTTGTATGTCTTACGAACTCTATGAACTTTTTTCTCTCTTTCTTATACTTCCCCTCCCTCTAGATCCTCAATGTTTCATAGTTGTGGGAACTGATTTTCAGTCCTGTAGTGTTTTGCGTTTTAAATCAACACTGTTCAAGAGAATGTTTTGTTACAGTTTTTTTTTTTTTCAAAATGGCAGCCACTAGTTACATATGCTTACTGATCTGTTGAAAGAAATGGGAACAGTGTGGCCCAGAAACTGAAAAAAGTTTTGGCTTTATTTTACTGTTAAGTTTTGATTTAAATGGAACATGTGTCTGGTGACTTGTATTTGGCATACTGGACAGCACAGGTCTAGATTTTGTTGATATCATCACTTTGGTATATATTTAAATGTCTTCTTTTCATTTCCTATAAATTGATGGTTGGATCTAAGCTGGATATATAATTAGATCTCAATTTTTTTATTTGTTTGTTTTCAATAATTGTTCATTGATGATTTTATGTTCATCATTTCAGAGATACATAAGTCTGGCAGTATTTTTATTTTTGACATTATTTGGTCTTAATGTGCAAAAATCTGTGTTTATTCATTTATTAGAGATTGCAAAATGGTAATGTAATTGTGCATTCTTCTTATAATATAAATTGATGTAGATATAGAGATTAAAGATAATATAAATGGTGAGGGTTTTCCCCATTTTTATGAGTGTTTAAACAGTGATTTGGATCCTTAGCATCTTCCAAAAATATTATTTTAGTATAACAAACTCATGCCTTTATTAATATTTAATGTTTTACTTATTGCAATTATTATTCTTAGAGATGTCTGTAATTTCCATTATTTGGCTTGTTAGATTTGTTTCTAGATGAGTTCTGTGTTTTTTTGAGATGGCCTAACTAATCTTTGCATTTTACTTTTCAATCATTAACATCACTCTCAATAAAACACAAATTAAGGGAAATATTCATTATGATAATATTCTCATGTATATTTTATTACTAATCCAAATATTATTAACCAAAAAGAATATCTGAGTAGGTGCAACAGTAATTACTTTCAGATTACCCTCATGTTGAGTTAACTTTTGTTTAAATAAGGACCATATGTAATTTTATTATTTTAAAATTATATTTATAAAGCACAAGTTTTATATAACATCTAATGACTTGGTTATCAATTTAAATATTTAGACACATTCAATCCCATTTGCACATTTTCCCCTGAAGAGAAGAAATATGTGTTGAACTTTTTAATGATGTACTTTAAAATCAGTTGCAAATAAATTCACATTTACTTCATTGAGGGAAGCAGTTTTGTACTTAATCTTCATTACAACTCTCCATATAAATAAAATTTTTAACCCTAGTTTTGGAAATAAACCTATTCTCAAAGATTTTAAAAGTCTTCTCAGAGACAAGTAGCTAGTAAGTGGTCAATTAGAGACTAAAATTTAGGTGTTCAATAAAATAATTATTCCACTCTATCATGAATAAGGGTATTAATTATCCTTATATTAATCCATCTTTATTGAAAATAGCTTTTTAAAAAATTCAAATTTCATTGAAGATATATTTTATTTTAAACAATATATTAAAAAAAAAGAATATAAGTACATAAAAGTAAAATCATTTCCCTGAAGTTATAAATCAGTCTCTGGCATTTTACTTCTGAATTGATTTACTCTTTCCAAAATATTACAAAGTTATATTTTCTTATTTTTTTTCCGAGAAATATGTGATGCTCTTTACCTTTTCAGAATGGTGGGAAACTTTCTTATGGGGTTTACAGAAGCAATTAATAACAATGAATTTTAGATCTTTGTGGATTCTGTGAAATATGTGTTATGGCTGAAGCTACACCATATGTCCTTACATCTTTCTAAGTCAGACAATATTATTTTATATGCTTATACAGAGGAAGAAGTAAAATTCAAGAAGCTGGAACTATTTCAGAATGATCTATGTTTCCCCAGATGTAGGATTTGCACTTCTCAGAGTCCCTGATATAGGTGCCCTGAAAAGCTCAAGTTAGAGACATATTCCCTAGGAATTCCTTGCAGAATCCAGTGCTTGTGCCTAACAAAGCATTATTCTGGCCTGCGTGAGGTCCACAGTCAAAATAATGAAGTGATTTGAATCATTATCAACATCTTTGTGTCAGACTCTTTTCATACATGGCAGGGGAATTTAATTAAGAGATTAATGTATGTAAGTCTTTGTTGCTGTAAGAATAAGAAAGAATGAATGAAATGTCTTTTCTTGCTAGTTCACAATGTTTCCCATTCAAAAAGATTTGGGCTTTGTAATATTTTGTTAGCCTCCACCCCAGTGAATAATGAATACCTAAATACTGAAATTCATAACAATGGAACACAATATGTTTTTATTGAAGGGAAGACTGAAGATGGTGAGAGAAAGTATTTCAGACATTGTAAGTAGAGATCGAGAAATGGCTGGACCAGATTTATCTTCATGGAGAAGATATGTTTGAAAGAAATTTCATTGATTAATTTTGACTTGCAACTCACTTTCACTTTGCATTGCAAATTGACTGGTCTTCTCAGTGTTATGCACAGCAGCAGGCTGCCACTTCTGGTTATGGCTTTTGGAGCCACACCAGTTGATTTTCCATCAACTTGTCATTTGTGGGGAAATATGAATGAATGAATGAATGAATGAATGAATGTTTGGGATAGAGAACAAATGTAAGAAATTTTACTTCTTCAGTTGGAGGGGTATGAGTTCTCTCTGTGGAGACAGGTGGACAAAATTCATAGCCTTAACTTTGTCACTTACTAGTAATTGGATTTCCTTTGCGCAAACATCCAACCTCTTTAATCCTCAGTTGCAATATGTGTAAAATAGGAGAAATTGTATGTAGTTTACAGTATTATTGTAATTTTATTTTTAAGTTTATTTTATATATTTTTACATTATTTTTCATTTTTGTACAATGTATGCATTTACATCTTGGTTATTGTCCCTGTAAAATTCCCACCACCCTTGTTTTGATCCTACTCCCTTCCACCCCCCACCACCCCCGGCCCGTAGTTCTGTAGTGTGTCTCTGATTTATAGTTGTCTATTGACTTTGATTTTTACTTTATTATAATTAGTCTTTTTCCTGATCCCTTATTCCACATAGCAGGAACATGGGCACCAAAACAGCTAGTTGACAGCAGGAATGTTTTTGACTTAAGTGCAAACCAAATGCATTCATTTCGCTCACCACAACATGTCTCTTATTTGAAACCTCATGCTGTGAAAACATAAAGGAAAGAGACAGTATATGTAATATTTATCACTCACATTGGTAGACTTAGATGGATCAAGGGAAATACATTTACCAGCTGAATAAGGAGTAGTTTCATCTTGGTTGCTTAAGCATGCATCCTGAAAGGAAGAAAGCATCAACTGGAGCATATTAATTTTGTGACAACAGAACCGTTTAATTTGAAGCCAGTGGAAATCAAAATACTAACATAAGGAGATAAATAGATATTTGTAAAAGAATTAATTTATCTATGATAATAATAGGATGATTTAATAATTGGGTCTTCAGAAAAATTCAGCAGTCTTATGCAGTGACTACTCTGAATAAACTTTGCTTTCCTTTTATTTCTACATTACAAGCAGCTACTCAAAAATAACATCTGTAGGCAGAAAAAGCAGGGAGGAGGGGTTGAAGAAAGAACTCTCAGTTGATGATCCAACACACTAGAAAACATCTAGCTTCCCTGAACTGCCTCCATTTCCTATGTCATCTAATCTAGTACCTGGGATAGAGTCAGTGGAAGACAGGATTGAGATGTATTAGTAAAACTTATTTAAAGAGAGGAATCTCAGCTGATTCTTACCTATATGGGATTGGAAGGTAAAGAAGCAGTGCTAAACTGTGCTATTCATGATCAAAGGACAGTGCCGAAGGTAGGGGACAGGTCACAGTCTGTGGGTTCTCATTTGTGCATTTAACTGCAAGATCACTCAGGCTAAGGGAATAACAAAAGTGGGGTTTATTTAAAAACAGAAATCTGGGGAACCAAAGAGTTTCTAAGGCCACAATGGCCTCAAATGCTCTCACCCCAAATAATGTCCTCAGTACGCAGAAGTCCCAAACAAAAGGTCATTCATCCAGATGGCACTGTCCCATCAGTGAGGGCCAGGAGAGTCACACTGGCAAGAAGAAGACCAGGATCAAACTCACATTGGCAGCTGGAGGTGCTAACAGGTGGGGCCACTGAGATGACACCACAGCAGCCCACAGCAACAGTCTGAAGGCCAGATTAGATAGGACTGGATGCAGGACTGCAATGAAGGCAACAGCACCAGGAGGTAGTGCTGGATGTGATCAAAATTGGTGGACAGATCTCAAAGGTGACGCAGAAACAGAGTGCTGGTCACCCGTCAACAGTGTTAGACAGCACTGGCCAGTAGTACCAGTCACTATTGGTCACTGGGAGGGGGTGTCACACGTACTAGTGTTAACAGCTCTTTGTGAGCTATTGATATAAACCAACAGCCCTTTGAGAAAGCAGACCAAGGTCAGTGGTGCTCCTTGCAGGTGATGTTGGAGGCAGGACTGGATACAGGTCAGTAGCCAGGTGTCTGCAAAGGTCTCCAGAGGTTTACCAGTGGATGATTTTCTTCTTTGGAGATCAGATGCTGGATGTTTCTTTTCTTCAGAGGTTGGCTTCTGATCCTTTTTTCTTAAGAGGCCAGAAACAGGATGCTCTAAGTTGACTCTTGCTCTGTCTTATATTCCCTTTCAGTCTCCCACCCTATAAGCCTAATTGGACTTATGCAATTGGTTGGACCATTCAGCGCCCATCAGCTCATTTTCAAATTTTCAATCTTAATAATTAACTGAGCTGAGCTTGAATTTGATTGGTTCTATTTAGCTCCCAGGTGTCAAATATAAAAGGAAAACAGACTCCACCAGCTCTGAGATCATAGTGGCTCATGGGCTGGAATAGGCCTCAGTGGAGCTAGAGGCTTACTGTACCTGGTGCCCCTTCAGCAGGGCCTGGTGTAATAATGACACAAAGTTGGGGGTGGGGGGAAGAGAGGGGAATCTGGGGGAGTGGACTCTGATGGGACCCCACTATGTTGGTCCTGTTTTCCATGGATTTCTACTATGTTTGTGTCTAGAGGGCTGCAATGCTCCAGCAATCCCTGCAACAAGGGCTGAGGGGGTTTGGAATTCCTGTTGCAGCCCCTGGGAAGGTGTGACTCCATGGGGAGGTGTGAAGAGGGAGGGGAATCACTGCAGCCCAAGCTGCTGGCCTTTGCCTGCAGCCTGCGCCCCAGCATCACCACTGCCAATGAGGTTGGTGGGCTAAAATGCCTGCCAATGTTGCTGCCTGCTATACACGCCTTCTGTCAGGGTGGCCTCACAGTTGCTGGCAAGAAGCGTGCTTGGGCAGTAAGCAGGAAACTGTCCCTGGATCCCTTCCAAGCAGACACAGCTTGAACCCCAGTGGCTCTAGGGTCAGACCAGGCTGGTGCTAGATGAGGCTTGCCCTCAGGCTGCAAGCTCCAGCAGTGGGCCGGAATTCCTGATGCTGCCTGCTGCCCCTGCTGCTGCTTTTGCCCCCATGCCTCTAGTTACACTCACTGGGTCGGGGGGAAGTCAGTTTTGCCCTGTGACTTGTGGCACAGGGGTCTGGTTTCAGTAAGATTCTTCTAGAAGATTGCGAATCATTGTAAAATAGCAAAAGAGTAGAGTCAAAGAGATGTAAGACTCACAAAACTGAACAGCAAAAGAGATTGCAAGCTAGATAGGTGAGGCAAAGCTTCCACCTTCCAAAGGGGAGATAGAAGTATGGTTAAACAATATTTCAAGACACATTTCCCTAAGTCATCCTATATGTCTTAGTTCTTTTCCTCTGATCTAAATTTTGGCAGCATGCGCTGAACCACGGACACATCTTTAAAGCAGCAGAATCGTTCCCAGAACACGGAATGTAAGGAGTTGCTGTGATTTCAAAAGGGCCTGTGGGGAGAGTGGGTGGCCAGCCTAATTTGCCATCTGCTGTTTATTCTGTCCCCCTTTCTTGGCTCTTTCCCCATGCTTCAGAGACTGATTCATTCCTTGTTAACACCAAGTGTTGTTTGAAATTTAAAAAATAATAATATGAGTTTCTAACGAAGTATTGACTTTAGCATTTTATCATTCAACTTTTTTTAATGAAATATGTTTTCTTATACTAGGGATTGTTGCAAATACCCTCTAACCCTTACTCAACCCAGGCAATGTTTACTGAATGTATTCAATATATCAGTTTTTTATTTATCCTTGTACTCTGGGCTATGTAATATACCAGATCAAGTTCTTGAATAATCTTGTGGGAAGGACACTGTGCATAATGTAACCAATGACTTTATCCAATAGGGAATGCAAGATAAGAGATTTGGTTATAAAATATCTTGGTCTAGAATTGTGGCTTCAATCTGACATAAGCATCTTAATGTACAAGGAAGAATTTCAAGGAACTTGATTTCCAGGCCCTCAGTTGATCTTTCTGAGAACTTACTTATTTTTTTTTTCTGTCATACTTTTTGCAATTGTCTTGTCTCACACTATAAGAAAACAAACAATACTGAAGCCTCTGGAACTCACCATAGTGTATTGCCCAGAAATGAGAAAATCATTCAAAGAAGAACTCTAGGGTATCAAACAATAGAGAATTAAAAATTTTGGTGCCAGGGAAATCTTCTTTGATCAAAACTCTATAATCTACCCCCATATCAATACAGGATAGAGTTCCAATAAAATATGAACAGTTAGGTTATTAATTTCCATAAGTTCTGTTTGGTTCAATTGTGTACTACTAAAAATTGCAACTACAATGTACTCTAAACACTTTTTTCCAATTAAAAATATTTCAGAACTAATACATTTGATTGTACACTTCTTTTATAGAAGCATAATATGTAGTGTTCCAAAAAGATAAAAATATTCAAATACTGGGATAAATTTCTGTGGGAGGAGTGAGATAATGCTATAATTTCAAGAAGAAAATAAACACAAACATACTTCATATACTTTTAAGATGAATTTTGATGATTGTCAATTTTCCTGTCATATTTGAATTTCATTAGACACATTTAAATATCTATTCTACTATTCATTAATTCTACTTCTTATGGTGTTCTTTCTCTAAAAATCTACTATATCCAATAATAATAGGGATGCACCAATATTCTTTTGGTTGGTGATTGGTGTATATTCCCCTATATTTTACTTTAATCTTCTAAATTTTCAAATGTGCTTTTTAAAAACAAGACATAGTTTCTCATTAAAAATATAGTTGGCAATTTTACCTTTTTATCAGTTCATGTCATTCCAATTAAATGTAGGCACTTATATTTGATGCGATTACTAGTATGCAGGATTTAAATCTATATTTTATTTTACTTATTTTTTTATGGTATCATTTTTTTTTATTGAGCTAATGTTGGTTTACAACACTTTTTATGATGTAGAGGAACAGGTTCACACTATTACAGATATATGCTACTCCACTGCACCCACCACCAAGACACCAATATACACCACCGAAGTCCACTGGACCTCCTGCCCACTTTTCCAACCACCCCATCTTCCCTCTCCGGTAGACTCAAATTCTAGGTTTTGTTTTGTTTTGGGCTGTCCCTTTGTTTTCTGTTTTGTTTTGTTTTTCTATATTCTACATATGAGTAAACTCATCCAGTGTTTGCCTTTCTCCTTTTTACATGACACTGAGCACAATCTGCTCAAGTTTCATCCATGTAGTTGAGAACAGAAATACATCATCTTTTTTATATCTGTGTAGTTCAATGTTTTGAGAAATCTACATACTTTTTTCCATAAAGGCTGGAACAATCTACCTCCCCAACAGCAGTGTACAAGGGTTTGGTTTGTTCCACGCCCTCTCCAACACTGCGTTCTGGTCTTTTTGATATGGGCCATTGTCATATGTATGAGGTGGTAGATTATTTTGGTTTTTATTTGTATCATGATGAGTGATAAGCATTTTTCATGTAGAAACATGAGAATAATTATTAATTATTGGCAATCTGTGTATCTTCTTTAGAGAAGTGTCTATTTAGCTTTTCTACACCTCTTTTAATTGTACTATTTGTTTTCTTTGTGTTGAGTGGTATGTCTTTCTTGACCTTAAACATTAGTTCTCTGTGTGATGGTTGATGTGTACGTATTTTCTCCTATTGGTAAGGTATCTGTTCTTTTTAATGGTAGTTTCATTTGGTGTGCAGAACATTTTGATTTGATGTAGTGCCATTTGATTGTTTTTACCTTGTTTCTTTTGCCATTGGAATCAAGCCCCGGATACATCTCTAGGAGTATTTTGCTTATGTTTCCTTCAATGTATTTTATGATTCCTGGTCTTACATACAGTTCTGTAATCCTTGTTGAGTTCATTTTTGTTTATGGCGTGAGCTAGTAGTCTGCTTTTATTCTTTTGAATGTGGTTGTCCAGTTTTCTCAATATTTGTTAAAAGGAACTTTCATTTCTATAGTGTTTTCTTTTGTATTCTGATATGTAAATGTGGGTTTATTTTTGGCCTTTTATTTCTATTTCATTGGTTTATGTGTCTATCTTTTTTCCCATACTGGTTTGTTTATTATAACTTTGTACTATAAGTTGAAGTCTAAGAGCACAATATTTCGATTCTTTTTTTTTTTTTTTGTCAGGATTCCTCTTTGGCTATTCATGGTGTTTTATGGTACATATAAATTTCAATAATGACCGTTCTATTTCTTTGGGTTTTCTCTTATGTCTTCAATAATGCTTTATAATTTTTAGCATCCCTCTCTTTAACCTTCTTTGTTAAGTTTTTTCCTAAATATTTAATTTTTTTCATGGGGTTGTTTTCTTGATTTCCTTTTCTTTCAGGTCATTGTTTGTGTACAAAATAACTGTGTTACAATTTTGATTGTAACTTGCTGCTTTACTAGCTGTGTCCAATAATATTTTTTAAAGTAATTTAAGGGTTTTCAGTGTATATTATCATGTCATCTGTAAGCAGTATTATTTTTACTTCTTCGCCAATTTGTCTTCTTTTTATGTTAGTTTCTTGTCTCAGTACTCCAATTAGAAATCCCAGTATTATGTTTTTTTTTAAGATTTATTTATTTATGCATACAAGAACTGGGATACAGGCCAGAGGTGTGGGGGGTGAGAGGATTCACCAGAGGCAGAGTGGGGAGCAGACCAGGCCCATTTACTGAAATACACTGCTGAGGGGAGCAGCAGGTGAGACAGGAGAGGTCTGCTGAGCCATGTGGGTAGCTCTTTGGCTGTCCAGGGATCCAACTCATGCTGCAGAAGCTGTGGATAACTTCATGGTGCTGTGCTTAACCTCTTGTGCCACCAGAGAGGCCCCAGTACTATGTTGAATAGAAGTGATGAGTGTGTACATCTTGTCTTGTACCCATTAGAGGAAAAGCTTTTATTTCTTCACCATTAAGTATAATTTAATAGTGGGTTTTTCAAAGATATGTTGAGATATGTGCCTTCTAACCATATTATTTGAGTTTTCATATTGAATACATTCTACTGTCTATAAGAAATTTTTGTCCTTTCTAGCATTTGCACTCGTTCCTCTTTCCCTGACTTCTTTTATTTTAACTGCTTTTCATTCAACTTTGTCTATTTAGAAGATAAATTATCATTTGCTAACATTTTCGTGATTATCTTAAAAATTTAGAAATGCTTCTTTCTTGATTGAGCTAAAATTGATTTTCAATGTTGTGTGTCATTTAGAGTGTATGATCTCTCCCTTGCCATTTGTTACCACATTATTCCCACCAACACAGCACCTAGCATCTATCATCACAGGTCTATTGTGTTCACTACCCACTTTGCTGTCTCCTTTCCAAATCCTCCTCTGGTAGTCTCAGGTCTGCAGTCAGTTTTCTAAGGTCTATTTTGACCCTAGAAAGCTAAGGGTTTGCTTTATTTGACCCTTAGCTTTGTTTTTCTACATTTCACATGTAAGTGATACTATCTGGTTGTCTTTCTCACTTTACTTCTTTTGCTTAACAATCCCCTCCAGTTCTACCCATATTGTTACAAATGACAAGAGTTTATCTTTTATACTTGAGTAGTACTCCACTGTGTGTGTGTGTGTATATATATATATGTTCTTCCTTTATGTCTCTGAAACTTCTTCCAGGTGTATATAGATCGATAGATAGATAGATAGATAGATAGATAGATAGATAGATAGATAGATAGATATCTCATGTTCTTGATCCACTTATCTGTTTGGGGGGGATTAGTTTGTTTCCATAAGTTCACTATTGTTAATAGCATTGACATGAATATCAGAATGCACATATCCCATCAATTAGTGGTTTTGCATTCTTCAGGCAGATTCCCTGGAATGGAATTATTGTGTATAGGGCAGATAATTTTTTAATAGTTTGAGAAAACTCCATTCTCTTTTCTGTAGGAACTGAAGCATTCTACATTCCACCAATGGTATACCTTGGTTCTTTTCCTCACAAACACTTGTTTCTAGTATTTTGAGAATAGTCATTCTCACAGGTATGAGGTGTTATCCCATTGTGGTTTTGATTTGTATTTGCCTGATGATAAGTGGTTATAAATTTTTTTTCATATGCCTGTTGACCACCTATATGTCTTCTTTAGTGAAATACCTATTTAGCTCTTTTACTCTTGACTTAGGTTATTTTTTTTCTTTCAGTTGAGTTGTGTGTGTTCTTTGTAGATCTTAGATATGAGATGCTTTTCTGATTTTCGTGTGCAAATATTTTTTCCTATTATGTAGGTATATTTTGTTTTCTTGATGGTTTCATTAGTTGTGCAGAAACTTTTTACTTTGATGTAGTACTGATTGTTTATATTCTATTTTGTTTTTCTGTTTGGTCAAATCCCCAAAGACATCTCTGAAACTTATGATGTGGAGAGTTTTGCTTATTTTTTTCTATTTTTTTTTTATGGTTTCATGTCTTACATCCAATTCTGTTATCCATGTAAGTCAATTTTTGTGTCTGGCATGAAATAGTGGTCTAGTTTCATTATTTTGCCTGTGGCTGTACAGTTTTCTCCTTTGTCACAGATTACTTCTCCATATGGGTGTGTCTTTATTTATTGACTCTCAGTCTATACCATTGTTTGTGTGTCTATTTATGTTCCGTTACAATACTGTTTTGATTAGTATAGTTTTGCAGTTCAGTTTAAGATCTTTGATTATGACACTGCCTGTCTTCCTCCTTTTTGTTAGCATTGTTTTTGCTATGCAGGATTTTTGGGATTCCAAGTAAATTTCAGTATTTTTTTTTTATTTTGAAGAATGTTATTGGAATTTTATAGGGACTTCTTCCATGTAACAACATTTTCTCTTTCTAATTTTTGTCTAGGATATTAGACTGAGATGTGAGCTCCAAATTTTTTTTCAGTTCTATGTCTACAAACTTACCCTGAATTATAATAAGAACTTATATAATTACAAATATGTTATCTGTAACCTGAAGTCTCAAACATCTACTTTGTTCAAAAACTATCTCTTGAGGGCCTCCCCGGTGGTGCAGTGGTTGAGCGCTGGGTTGCGAAGCTGCCTGCGGCCTCTGCGGCGCCGGTTCGATCTCAGGCTGCTCCCCGGCCACCGGAAGAGGGTCCCACACGGCGCGCAGACCTCTCCTGCTGCCCGCTGCTCCCCTCAGCAGTGTACTTCGGTCCTTCTGCCTGCTCTGCTCCCCACTCTGGCTCTGGTGAATTCTCTCACCCTCCCGCGCTTCTGACTATACCCAGTGCATGTATAAACAAAACAAACAAACAAACAAACAAATAAATAAAACATGCCTCTATTAAAAAAAAAACAAAAAAACTCTTGAGGTCTATACCCATGAATTCCACTGTTTACTAAAACATGTCTCTTACTTATATCATATGCAACATGTCCACAATGAAATTATTTTTACACATGCCTCTAAGTCTGTTATTTTTCCACTCTTTCCCAGCTCAAGAAATAATCCCTCATATTATTTAGCCAAGTAATTCAAGTCAGAAATCTAAGAGTCATCCTTCACACTTTACCTCTACAATCTAATTAAGCATTTTTTTGATCACTATAACTTAAAACTCTTAAAATACATCTTAAGTACACGTAATCTGTCCTTTGCAACACTGATATTCCTTTTTCATCACCTTCTTGGATTCTTGCTGTAATATAATAGCTTCTTTTTTTTTTTTTTCTTTTCTTGTGGGACCCTCGCCAGTGGCCGGGGATCGAACTGGTGCTGCAGAGGCTGTGGGCAGCCTCGCAAACCAGCGCTCAGCCACTGTGCCACCAGGGGAGGCCCAATATAATAGCTTCTTAATGTGGTTTCCAGGCATTTTTCTTACCCCAACAAATAAAGGAATCTTTTTAAATGAAAATCTGATGTTTTGAATACCATGTGTAAAACATTCTTCAAGAGTCTCCCATCGAATAGTGCTAAAGGAAATAAACATAATAACCAAATGACCACCCTACTTAATTTGTTCTTCCTTTATGTCTCTGATACTTCTTCCAGTCACCATTTTTCTCATGTATACTGTTTTCTTTCAATTCCTTAAAGATTCAATGTTTGCTTCCTAACGCAATCTCTTTACACATGGCTTCCTTCTGGCAGGAAATCTTCATTCATCAAACTAGCTACTGTTTATCTCTCTAGAATTAATGTCAATGCCACTTCTTCTGAGAAACTTTCCTACTAACCCCCCCCTCAACTAATCTGTAATTTAAAATAATCAACTGTATTCTTTGGTTTCTCTTCAGATTGTGTAAGTCTTCCACCTTTTAAAATAATCAACTGTGTAATCATTTTAAATTGTACTTTGTTTTTCTTTCAAATATGTCATAAATTTTCAATATATTTCCTTTTGATAACTTATTTACCTATACTAGAAGGTAAATGTACTGGAATTAGGTTTACTTTAATTTTGTTTATTTTTTTAATCTCAGCACATGGGTCTTGGTAAATGATGAAGTGATTATTTGACATAATAGCCCTACTATGACTCATTTCAAACTACCAACTAGATATCACTAAATGCAAATGTAGGAAGGGAGGTACACAATTGCTCTAGCATACCACAGAAAGCAGGATTTTGTCACTTGTTTTATAAGTTTGTTAGGAACCTAATAAACTAGATCCAAAATTCTCTTCTTTTCTTATGGTTTAAATGACATTAAAAACAAAGTCCTGGCACATGAAATGTTTGGAGAGAAATTATTCTGTAATTATTGTTTATTTATTTCCCCGAAATTTTTGAGTTTTTCATTATATCTGTATTTTTGCTTAATTTGGGTATATTAAATAATCAGAATATTAGTTTCATGATCCATTTTTTTAAAAGATGTATTTATTTATACAAGAACCGGAGTACAGGCCAGACGCGCGGAAGGGTGAGAGGATTCACCAGAGACAGAGTGGGGAACAGAACAGGCAGACTGATGAAATACACTGCTGAGGGGAGGAGCAGGCGAGACAGGAGAGGTCTGCCACGCCATGTGGGATTCTCGCCAGCCAGCGAGGATCAAACCCACGCTGCAGAGGCTGCGGACAGCTTCACAGTGTGGTGTTCAACCGCCTGCGCCACCTGGGAGGACTTCATGATCCATTTTAATAAAAGTTGATTTAAGTTAAAGTGCACTTTATATATTAACCTTCAATAAGAGGAGTTATCTGGCTACTTTTAGTTTAACCTACAGTCCATCCTCCCAGCACTTTAGTTATAGATATGCACTTACTTAATGGATTTCTGTAAGTGCAACCCATTGCAATCCTCCAATTTAAAATAAGACAAGGAGAACAAACACAAATACAAAACATTGACATATCACTAAGCTAAAGAATATCCTGCAAAGAAAGTCAATGATTGATCTACATTTAAAATGTGATTCACTCCAGAAATAGAATAATTAAGCACTAGTCAATAACCGAGGCATTTTAAAAGTATTTTTTCTAATAGCCAACAGTGCATTAAAAGACTAAAATTTGGACCCAAGAGAAGTTTCATTAATTAAACAATTTTTTTTCACAGTGGGATACTGTCAAAATATTTTCTAAAATAGATACCAGATAAAACAGAGACACAGTTATGCAAATAAGTACTTTGAGATCACATGGGTCCTAGTATCTGAAAGCATTAGCCATTTGTTTAATTCAAACTGAGAGAATTTAGATTATATCAGGGTCTTAAGTATCATCAAAATGAATTAATTAAGCAAAGCATCTGTGTAGGACTCCTCTGTTCTATCCAATGTCTATGAGGGATATATAATGTTGAAGAATGCTCCCTATATTTAGGGCTCATTGACCTGGATTTGAAGAAATGAAAAAAACAAAGCAGAACAAGTAAAATAATAAAAATGAATGGACATTTCTCTCAGATAATAACCAGCATTTAGAGGAGGGATGAGTAAGTGTGGAATATAGTAGACAGAATGCTGCCTGTAAATTTTGTGCATGCACTCTTGTGCGTGCGTTGAGTAAGAGTAGATTTTATATTTAAGCCCATCTAATTCATTGTGTTGCATTGGAAATACCACACTGGTAAATGGGAGTCGTGAAGCAGACTGCACAATGCAGGATGGTGCCGAACAAGCAAGATCCTGCCCTTTTTATTGGTAGAATAATCATACAGCAACAGTTATGTGGGGTAGGAGGACAAGGAGAAAAAGATAAGTGAAAATAAAGAATGTGTTTTTGCCATCTAGGACTTCGGCGGACATAAGTATGCTGACCAGATAATTCTTGTCTGCTTGACGACCAAGTGCTGTAATTGAAACCATACCCCAGAACCCTGGCCATGGTTCTAATCTTATCAACAAGGCATTCCACTGATGAGATTCTGGGGTCCCTTGTCATACATGTCATACATCAGTCCTTGGACCCCTGGGCATTCTGGTCATATCTTGTGATGTATAAATGTGGAGTATGTTTTATGCATCAGTCCTCAACCCCCCCACACCCTTTGGCATTCTCGTACATACCTTGTCATGCATAGCCTTCCCAGAGTGGTCAAGCTTTCTGCTCTTGATTGATTTTATAGGCACCTCGTAAGGTTTGGCTACTATGACTGACTGGCCAGGCAGTTCTGACCGTGTATAGGAATACAGAACTGCAGGTAACAAAGAATTGTGGCTAAACAGGCCCCTTAAGTCCAGCAGAACTACATCATGGGGCCTTCCCGGTGGCTCAGTGGTTGAGCGCTGGGTTGCAAATCTGCCCGTGGCCTCTGCAGCGCCGGTTCGATCCCTGGCTGCTCCCCGGCCACCGGAGGAGGGTCCCACATGGCACGCAGACCTCTCCTGCCGCCCGTTGCTCCCCTCAGCAGTGTACTTCCATCCTTCTGCCTGCTCTGCTCCCCTCTCTGGCTCTGGTGAATTCTCTCACCCTCCCGCGCTTCTGACTGTACCCAGTGCATGTATAAACAAAAACAAAACAAACA
The DNA here is from genome assembly GCF_014898055.3 of Talpa occidentalis. NCBI lineage: Eukaryota > Metazoa > Chordata > Mammalia > Eulipotyphla > Talpidae > Talpa > Talpa occidentalis. The sequence goes on from NW_023603184.1 coordinate 46,026,206, forward strand.
AATAAATAAATAAATAAATAAAACATGCCTCTATTAAAAAAAAAAAAGAAAAAAAAAAGAACTACATCATGGCTTCATTAAGTACCATTATTTCCTTATTTATTCTCTGTCTGGATGATCTACCTATTGATGTAAGTCATATGGGGAGGTCCCCTACTATTGTCATCTAACTTTCAGTGTCTTGCTGTAGGTTTGTTAATAATAGGTTCACATATATGTGCACCTGTGTTGGGTTATGAATATTAATGACAGTTGTATTTTCTTGATGGATCACCCTTTGATCATTAAATGTTGACCATGTTTGTTACTAACTTCTTGATTTGTCACTAATTAGACTTTTTAAAGTCTAATTTATCATATTTGAGAATAGCAGTTCCTGCTTTGTGCTGTGTTATTCACTTGAAATGCTTTCTCCAGTTTTCATTTTAGGACTATGTTTGCAAGGGTCTCCCTGGTCATACAAAGGGTTAAGTCTCAGCACTATCAAGCTATTGGCAGAAACTGCAGCACAAGTTGGACCCTTGGCCAGGGAGCTGATTCACATGGCGCAGCAGAACTCTCCTGACTAACCCATTGCTCCCCTCAGCAGTGTATTTCAACATATCTGCCTGTTTTGTGTCCCACTCTGTCTCAGGTGACCCTCCACACTTCTGGCTGTACTCCAGCTCTTGTATGCATAAATAAATCTTTTTTAAAAAGACTATGTTTGTATGATAAAAGTAAGAAATGATGTCTAAGTCTTAACCTGTACCACATCATATAGGGTCTTATTTAAAAAAAAAATTATGTGTGTGTGTGTGTGTGTATTCTAAATGTAATAGGTAAAGGAATTATCACATTTAAAAATTAACAGATTATGGTTTGACTACTATGTAAAAATAAATTGGATAAAGCATAAATATAGCTGGTGTACTATCTAGGAATCTATTATGCCACGCAGACAATAAAAATTAATGGTTTGGGCTAAGATAATAATAATAGCAATAAATTCTTTATAATCCCAAACTTTTTTGATTTTTTTTACTAGATTTTTTTCTGATTTTTTACTAGAATGTTCAAATACAGAGAAGTTGGACATTTTCTGGCTCTGACAAAGTCATTCCATCAAAATCTGTTGCCAACTTTTGACTCATTAGCTGAGTATAAAAGGACATGTGAATGCCTTTGGGCAATCTTTGCTCAGTCTGTTCCCTGCTGACAGCCCCCTTCAACCCTGCTCACATAGGAAGGATGGGTTTTTTTCTCACTGTGTCCCCCCAAGGCAATTATTTCACTTTGTCATATCTTTGCATGCCCTAATTTCTGAGATATATACTTTTAAATTCTGACAGATCAGAGAATAGAAGAAAGAGGAGAGTCACATGCTATAATAGTACAAAGGAAAAGGAGTTGGAAATATATAACACAGTCATGGATCATAGGAGACTCTGATAGAGTGTGAAGACTACTGCTCAAGCATTCTCACCATCTTTGTTTGCATTGATTCAAATACAATTTTTTGGCATTCATTCACATTTGACCAGGACATGAGGGAACAGTCTATAAACAAGAGGTGTCAGCAGGTATCAATGTTTGACTGTGGGATTGACACTTGAGAACAGAACTCCATAACCTCAAATGACAGATAAAAACAAAACATCACCATAGAACTGCAGGAGATGGATGGAATACCTGGAATGTGTTTGAGACAAATATATAACATGGCATGTGTCTGATTCCATTTGTTGTGTTTACAAGCCTACTAACGCATGATTCCAATATCCATTGTTTGTTAACATAATCCTGGTCCTACCTCGCTTACCTAAGTTCTACTTCCCATTTATTTTTTTTTAAGATTTATTTATTTATAAATAAATAAATAGGCCAGAGGTGCAGGAGGTATGAGGATTCACCAGAGACAGAGTGGGGAGCAGAGCAGGCAGTCTGACTGAAATACACTGCTGAGGGGAGCAGCAGGAGAGTCAGGAGAGGTCTGCTGTGCCATGTGGGTAGCTCCCTGGCTGGGTATCGAATTTCTGCTGCAGTGGCTGTAGACAGCTTCACAATGCTGTACTTAACCCCCTGCGCCACCAGAAAGGGCCCCCCATTTAATTGTTTCTACCCTCTTCATACAACTTTGTGTTAATCCTTAAACTTAAGGTCTCTTCAAGAATACCACTTTATTGTTGGGTTTCCTGAACTTGAAGAATCTCAGCTTTTATATCTTATTCAAGAATCACTCTAGCTCCAACTCCATATCAATAACAGTCAGCAGCCTTGCTTGCTTACCAAATTACTAATTAAGGGAGAAAATGGGATTTAAAATATTGGAACATAAGCACAAACCAGAAAGATACCTAGTTTCCTGAACTAGTTTCAGGTATACCTCAAGGAACACGTCATGGGTCTTATCACCAACATTGAGGCATACACCAGAAAATGAATATACTTACTACTCAGATATAAAAAGGATGAAATCCTGCCATATGAAACAATATAAATGGACTAGTGGTTATTATACTTACTGAAACAAATCACAACAAAGACAAACATTGCATGATCTCATTCATATGTGGGATGCATGTGTGTGTATAAACATATGGATGAAATAAATGAGACAAAAACTTGATACAAGAACAAATTGGTGGTTACCAGACAGGAAGGAGGAATAGGGATGGTAAAGGGCAGATTAATCATTTTTTTAAAAAACAATCAATTGTATGGAGGAAGTGTTGGGCTTTTAGTGATAAACTTAATGTAGTATATACAGACATTGATTTATAATGATGCACATATGAAATTTATACTGGTATGATGCAATGCTCCTTCAATAAAAATAGAATAAGTATTTTTTTTTAGGTTAAACTATTGCTGAATTATTTGTTTCATTGAGTAGAACGAAGAACTGGTTATAAAATTGGAACTGGGGCTTAACTTGCTTCAAGAATCACATGGCAGCAACTGTGGAAAGCTGGACAATTTAGAAGGCAAGACATAGATAGGACACAAACAAGTTAGCTTACAGGAGCATATGAAGCTACCTCACATTTCTCCACAGGGGGGCGTGTAGTCTTGGGAAGACACATATCACATACTCATCAAAGGTACTGGTTAAGAAAGAACCTCTTTTTATCACCAGTATTTTGTACTATTGTTTAAATTTATAATGAAGGGACAAAGCAATAATAAATTTGTGCATAATTGCAAGTAATCATTTGAATAATTCTAGAACTAAAAAAAACTTTGTTTCTTCATAGTTGTTTTTCTATATTTTATCTAGTTATAGAAGGTTGTGATTATAATTTTGTGTATAATTTCATCTGAATGTGTGTGTGCGTGTTAGTATTCTGCCCTTTGGTTAAACGTATCTTTGTTAAGCTATTTTATAATTTTCTAAACAATCTTTACATTTATATTAGTTTTCTACTCTTTCCATAACAAATTGGCATAAATTTAAGGCTTCACACCATGTAAATTTACTATCTCACAGTTCTGTATGACATAAGTCCAACGTTGGGTTGAAGTCAAGTTTATAATAGGACTGGAGTCCTGGCTAGAGACTCTGGAATATGAAAAATCATATTCCAAACTTATTCAGATAGTCAGTTGTGGTAATAGAACTGATTCCTATGGGTCCCCACTGCCACAAGCTGGGGGCCATTCATAGCTTTTAGAGATCTCTCTGACCCTTCCATGGTGTTCCCTATAGCTTAGAACCAGCACTGCCACATGACACCACTCCATCACCAAACCATCAGTAATCCCCCACTATAATCCACTGGGCTCCCTCCACCCCCTGTGGGTCTTAACTCTACAGTTGTATTAAGATTTGTTTTGGCTAAGTTTTTACTCTTCCTTTGATTTGTTTCTCTATATCCCACATAAGAGTAAAATCATCCAGCATTCGTCTTCTTCTGATTAATTTGCTTAGCATAATCCAGTTTCCTCCATGTTGTCAAAAACTGCAAGAATCCATCCTATCACTGAGTAGTATTCCACTGTGCGCATACACACACACACACACACACACACATACACACACATACACACACAAAACACCTTCTAATTCATCATCTGCCCTTGGGCACTGAGATTTTATCCATAACAATGCTAATGTATATAGTGTTTTTATATATTTTTTAGAGACTTAGGAGTGAGATTTATGGATCATATGGAAAACCTTTATTTAATATTTTGAGGAAACTTCACATTGTTTTCCATAAAGGTTACACCAGTTTATACCCTCACCAACAGTGCATAAGGGTTACATTTTTCTCAATTTCCTTGCCAACACTTGTTGCTTCTGGTCTTTTTAATATACTCCATTCTCATAGGTATGGGGTGATATCTCACAGTGGTTTTGATTTGCATTACCCTGATGATAAGTAATGACCAATATTTTTCATGTGCTTACTGGCCATGTGTAAACATTTTGTGGAGAAGAATCCATTTAGATCTTCTCCCCATTTGCCTGGATTATTTATTATTTTTTGTGGTTGAGTTTCATGAGATTAATTTAGGGAAAATAACATCTTTATTATATTGACTCAAAACCCACTGACATGCTTTATAATATTCTGTAATGATATCTACAAAGGCCCTGCAAATATTTGGCAAATTCTTTCCTTTCTTGACACTGCCTAGGCAGAAGGGAGGACCCCTGCATAGTACTATGGTCTGAACTCCACCCCTGACGTCCTGAGTGAGGGGGCAGCTGGGAAGGGGCAGAGATGAGGGGCCACTTTGTGAGCCCTTGAAAAGAAGCAGTGTATCTGTCCTCTCACCCCCTGCACCTCTGACCTATGCCCCAGTTATTTTATGCACAAATAAATAAAATTTTAAAAAAAAGAAGCAGTGTATTTGAATTCACTATGTTTATTTGGAGCTGCTGTGGGAGGCAGCTGACCAGCTTAATTGGCGGTGGGCCTTCAGGTCCACCCCTTTCCACAGCAGCCACAGGGCTCGCCACACCCTCCTAACTCCTATACTTGCATCTCTGCTTCATAGTGATGTCCTCTTTGGAGCTGATGGGTTTGGAGAGCAGTGGGGTCCTTGGGTTCACTCTGCGAAAGGTTTCACCAGAGCTCCCCTTTCAGCGTCACCGGTGAGTTTCCCTGGCAAGTTTCCCCATGATGCAGAGACGTTAGTTTTATCCAGAAGGACAGGTTTATAAAAAGGGAGAGCAGAATAAAGGACACTTGCAGACACACAAGCAGGCAGAAAGGCTGCCCCAAAAGGGTCAGGTTTGCTAAGAGAGGGGCCTGCATGGTCACGGGCGGGCGGCCTTGAGGAGAGCGGCCTCCGCTGAGGGAGGTCAGTGAGAAGTCCCGCTAGATACAGGTCATGGGCAGGCAGAAAGCTGCTGCCCTGGGAATGAGAGTTGGAGAAACGGAGTACCTGCATAGTCAAAGGTGGGCAGACAGAGTGCTGCCCCATGCCAGGGCAGAGTCTGCATCGATCTAGTCTTCTCTTTGGAAAGGGCTCACTCCTTCATGGAGTGATTTATTTGCTGTTGATTTTGGATGACTCTGTAGAATTTGAAAGGGACCTGAGATTCAACAATGGCCCTCAATCTCCATATCTTTACCTCTGGCCTGCACCCTGTGACACTAAGAGCAGTCTGACATTTTGCTTGGATCTGTGCCTTGGTGCCTAAGGATTTTCAGTTCCTCTAGCTGGGTTAATGGCTATGTTAATCACTTCTCTCCCCATCTCCAGCACTTGGCATTGTATGAACCAGCTTTCTGACCTTGTGGCGCCTCCTTTCCAGTTTTTCTATGCTTGTCAATAGCATTGGTGGGTAACCGGACCTTCTCCTCCCCTTCTAGTGTGTTGTTTGGAATTGTTTTTACCTTTTTGCTGCACCAAAAACCCTTTTGATTGTATTTGTGGTGGTGGATGGCAGGACCCAGAACTGGTGAGAGTTTGTTTAGACCTTTTGCCTGGTGATAGGATCATTGCTTCAGCCTTTGTATTTATTGTGTATCAGCTGCAGTGCTTATGTATTTTGAAGGAGATTATGAAATTCAACTAAGGTTAAAATACATTGTTATATAATTTTAAATTCTCTTAAATGTACCTATATTTTTTTAAGATTTATTTATTTATGCATACAAGAACTGGGGTACAGGCCAGACGTGTGAGGGGTGAATGTGCTATTGGGCAGCCCTGATACAAAACGGGGTGCCTGACTGTGGGTCCTCACCCGCGCGCTTAAAAGGACTTTCAATGCTCTACTGCAGGCACACGTGAAAGGTTAATAAAAGGTTTATTTACAAGGGAAGGGGAGATGAGGAAATGTACAGCTCAGGGAGAAAAGTGGGAGACAAAGTTTTAAATGCGTCCTACCCAATCCGCCCATGATCAGGAATCCCAAATGGCACTCTGAGAGCTGGCCGTGAGCCAGGAGCCGTGAAGTTAGAGAGCAAGAGAGCCCAAAGCCCACGTGTCTGGTTTTTATACCAACCCTGGCTGCTGTACTCCACCCTCAGGTCCCAGCACCTTCCCTTTGGTGGTGATGGGATTTTTCTTTCCCAATGTCTTGATGGCTTTGGTCTGGAGTGGGGGTGGAGTCCACAAAGCCTGCATGGAATTAGCTCAGGACATCCTTTCCCCCTAACAAGCGGACTCACCAGAGACAGAGTGAGGAACAGAACAGGCGGATTGACTGAAATGCACTGCTGAGGGGAGCAGCTGGCGAGTCAGGAGAGGTCTGCTGCACCATGTGGGTAGCTCCCTGGCTGGGGATCGAACTGGTGCTGCAGTGGCTGCCAATAGCTCCATAGGTTGCATCTTAACACCTTCCGCCACCAGGGAGGCCCCTACTTACATGTGTATTTCATTTATTTAAGTTGTTATTTTACTTCTCTTTTTTTTATTTTTTCTCTTTATTTTTCCAGAAATGGCTGCTGCCAAACATTTGCTTTTGAATAAACTTCCACCTAACTGTTGTAAATTCAAACAAGAATGAGAGAAATATGTAGGACTAGTTAAAAAAAAAAAAATTGTCAGGCTCTTTTCCATGGCCTCCCAGCATGGGTGGCTCAACTGATGGTACTTAACCTTGAGTAGCAAGCGTATTACAAGCATTCTGTAGCCATGATGTACGCGTGGTGTGTGCAGTTCAGTTGGCACATGCCTCACGTAACTGCAAACACACACCTGGCTCTGTGCCTCCTTGTCTTTAAATCATATGGAGACTAACGGGGCTTTTAGGGAGGAGAGGCCCAGGGGGATCACTACCACTGCCATTGCTGCTGCAAGGGTGGGGGATGGTCGAGGGAACCCAGGGGGTCCGCCACCACCAGTCAGGCTGGGGCTGCACCTCCCCTAGCCATTAGGATGGGCTGCCCGCCCCAGGCCTGCTGGTCAGATGCTGCTGCTGCTGCTGCCACCTATATATTTTTTTCTAAACATATGTATATTTTCTTATATCATTGTTCATTTGTGCACAGTTATTGGTTACTCCCCTTGGGTGTAGTTGCCATATTTCTCCCACCTCCATAGCACCTGTGAACAATCACCAGAGTTCCTTGTGCTCTTACTTCCGTTCCTTGAACCCCTTGTCCTCTCTGCTGAGGGCCTCAGATCTGCAGTCAGCTTGCAAGTTTTGTCTTCTCTTGACCTTTTATTTGGTATCTCTAGGTACCACATATAAGTGAAAACATCTGATATTTATCTTTTCTCTTCTGACTATTTCACTTAGCATAATCCCTTCTAGCTCCATCCATGTTACCACAAATGGCATGTTTATTTTTTGATCCCTGAGTAGTATTCCATTGTGTACATATGCCACAACTTTTTTATCTGTTTGGGGGCATTTGGATTGTTTCTATGTCTTGGCTATTGTAAATAGTGCTGCCGTAAACATAGGAGTGCAAATTTCCTTTCAAATTTGTGATTTTGTGTTCTTTGGGTAGATTTCTAACAGTGGAATCATAGGGCCATGGAATAGATACATTTTTAGTAACATGAGGAACCTCCACACAGCTTTCTATAGTGGCTGGCCCAGTTTGCATTCCCACCAGCAGTGTAAAAGAGTTCCTCTTTTGGGCCTCCCTGATGGTGCAAAGGGTTAAGCAACACACTGTGAAGCAATCCACAGCCTCTGCAGCACGAGTTCCATCCCTGCCTGCCAGGGAGCAAGACAATGGCGCAGCAGACCTCTCCTGTCTCTCCCGCTGCTCCCCTCAGCAGTGTATTTCGGTCAATCTTCCTGTTCTGTTCCCCACTCTGTCCCTGGTGAGTCCTCTCACCCCCTGCCTCTCTGGCCTGTACCCCAACTCTTGTATGCATAAATAAATAAATATTTAACAACAACAAAAAAAGAGTTCCTCTTTCTCCACATCCGGTATCTTATTTTGGTTTTGATTTGCATTTCCCTGGTAATTATTGATGTTGAACATTTTTTCATTTGCTAGTTGTCCGTTTTCATTTCTTCTTTAGAGAAGTAGCCTTTTCAGCTCATCTGTCCATAATTTGTCTCCTGCTGCTGTTACAGGGCAGGGAGAGGTGCACCCCAGACCCCCCGAAACCTGCCTGCTCTAAATAGGTTCTGCCATCCGCTCCATCAACACAAAACAAATGAGACTTTCGTGGGAAGGAACTTTAATACAATTAGGAAACAATACAGGAAAGGCAAAGAATATAGTTTCTAAATCAAGCACCCAAAGTCACCGTCCCCTCATGGGGAAAAGTCCACCCAAGCAGGATTGGCCCAGAACAAGGCCCCAAAGCCTGCCCAAGTCTAAAGCATCTTCCAGTGGGGACCCACAGAAAAGGATCAGAAACAAGCAGACAAGTCTGGAGGGAAAAGAGCAAAATCAAAATCAAGACAAAAACCGCCATTGCCACCTCCCCCCGGGTCTCTCCCACATCTGTGTCACCCAGTCCACGACCAAAAGGCAAATGTGGTTTCTTCGCATCTCTTGGCTCCATGTGCATCCCCCAGGTCCCCTTCTGGATCTGCATCCTGCTTCCTTCCTTCCTCAGTCTCCTCTTCAGCTTCTTCTTTCCCTGCTCAGCTCCACCCTCCCTTGGGTGGGGCAGGGAACCTGGAAACTCCCCCTTTCCTGGGGACCCCCCTGTTACACTGCCACAAAAAAAGACAAGTCATTAAACCTGCCAAGGGCTCTGTGACTCTTCTCCCACTTCCCAGAATCCAGAAATAACCTGACTGGGCTTGGGCTGGGATACTGACCCAAAGAACGGAAAGAAGCAGCAGGTCCTGCATCAAATTTATGTCTGCATTTTCTTGAAAACAGTAGTAACTGCTATGAAAACAGTAGTAACTGCTTAACAGTAGAACTGCTAAGAAATCAAAGCCTTCCACCACGACCATGCTCTCCCTGGCCTTGGCCTTCCCACACAGCCTGGAAGCCCTTGGCTTACATACCCAGGGGCTATGTTTTGTAAGCTACTGTTCTTCCCTGAGGGGACTTGCTTCCTCCCTTCAAACCCTGCCTGAACTTCTAGAAAACTGGCCTTTTTGTCTCATCCTTCTGCGAAACTGTGCTGCCTGCCTCCCCCAGGGCTGCCTTTGCTAATCTAGACAGGTATCTCTGAAGTCCTTTTCCAGAACAGCATATGGGTGTCTCCCCCTTTGAGGTGCTCACTCTAGAATCTTCATGAGTTTTGCCAAAAGATACAATTAACCTAGAGACTTAGCGGTAAATGTGGAACCAAGCATAAGTATTCTTAGCCATTGCTTTGTCATTTTGTTTGTAACTGCCATTTTAGAATTTTAGGTTTTGCTGTCCCAGGAAAGACTGCATTCCAGAGATAGTTTGACAGTTTCGATCCTCACTCCACCCTCACCCTCCATTCACCAGTGAGGGCAAACTTGCTGTAATTGGAGCTGCAGGCTGGAGCTGCATCTCAGCCAGCCGGGCCAGTCAGCTTAGAATGATAGCTGGGCAAAGTTGGAGAATGCATCCTTGTAGCCAGTGAATAACTGCCAGCATAATTTAACCTTATTAAAAAACCCCTCCTTCCTTTGTTCAGGGTTCTTGATACCTGCTGCTATGTTGGTAGGTGCCGTGAGCCCGGACTCGAGTCTGTAATAAACTCCCTTTTGTGTTTGCATTGGCTGTCTTTGGGTTATTGGAGGCTATGCTCGCCGAGTCTGCTGATCTTGGGCACAACAGTAAACTGGCTAGTTCATAACCTCTTTTTGAGTTTCAGTATCATTTCTGAGCCGATGGATAGTCTGCCTGGTAACTTAATCCAACCCTAGCCTTTCCAAAGTGGGTCCTGTGGCCAGAGGGCTCAGCCACTGGGAAAACTGAGAAGCCAGAATATGACGATGCCTTAGAGACGCCTCATAATGCGGGATACTCAGCCCCAGAGTGTGCCGGCACTCATTGGAAAGATACAGTTCTTGCATCTGGGTTGTCTCTTCTCCCAGATGACAGAGAAAGCCATGGCAAACCTGGGTTTTAACCTGACTCCCATGCAGATTCACCTTCCTTCTCCTCCCACTGACAAACTTAGGGCTTACAGACAAGGATTTCTGAAGACCTAATTAGTGCCAGCCCAAAAACCCTTCTTTAACTCCAGCCTTACTTTCCATCATCTTTGTTCGATTATTTTTCTAACTTTTTTAAAGTACAATTGAACAAGCTGTGCATATATTTAAAGTGCACAACATGATGACTTGGTATACAGTGTAAAATAGTAGCCACGATCAACTTAGTTCACACATCACCTCAGAGTTACCATATTTTTTTTCTGTGTATGTGATGAGATACTTAAGATCTATTCTCTTAGAAAATTTCAAGTATATAAAACATTATTAATAACTAACATATTTATGCTATATGTTAAATCCCCAAAACTTCTGATAGCTTGTGCCCTTTAGCAAACTCTTCCCCTTTTCCCTCACAGTCAGCCTTTGACAACCAACCTTCTCTCCATTTCTGTAAATTTGAGTTTTATTTTAAATTTAGATTCCAGGGCCTCCCTGGTGGTGCAGAGGTTCCAGTCTCAGTGCCATCAAGCTATCACTAGCCACTGCTGCATGAATTTGATGCCCTGCCAGGGAGCTAACCCATATGGTGCAGCAGACCACTCCTGTCTTGCCCGCTGCTGCCTTCAGCAGTGTTTTTCAGTACATCTGCCTGTTCTGCTCCCCACTCTGTCTCTGGTAACTCCTCTTACCCCCTGCACCTCTGGCTTATACCCCAGTAATTATATGCATAAGTAAATAAAAAAGTCTCTAAATAAATAAATAAAATTGAGATTCCATATTAAGGGAGATCATACAATATTTCTATTTTTCCATCTGCTTAATTTCACCTAGCATAATGTACTCACCAGGTTCATCAATGGTGTCACAAAAGAACAGGATTTCCCTTTATTTCACTGGTTGATCAATATTTTAATATACATGAAATATTCCAGTATATGGAATATTATATATTATTCCACTGTATGGAATATTATATTGATATTAATATTATATATCACATATATTAAAAATAAAAATAAATTTATTTTATTTATTATATATAAATGTTATACATATATTGTGTATTAATTGCATTCATGCATTATATTATTATTAAATTAGAAATATATATATAAATGTGATATGTGAATGTGTGTATAAATGCATTTTTTAATCCATGCATCCATCTGTTTATAAACACTTAGATTATTTCCATATTTTCACTCCTATGAATACAACTGCAATAAGCATGGAAGTACAGATTTCTTTGAGATGCTGATTTTGTTTCCTTTGGATATATATGCATAAATGAGATTGCTAGATCATATGGTAGTTCTAGTAAACCTACATATCGTTTTCCATAATGGCAGCACCCCAATTTATATTCTCACAATGGTGCATAAGGACTCTCTTATTTCCACATAACATCTGACACTTTTTTATATATTTTTTTGAAATAGCCATTCTAACTAATGATATCTCAATGTGTCTTTTATATGCATTTCCCTGATGATTGGTGATGTCCAGCACCATTTTTTTGGTGTTCATTTGTTAATTCACTATTGAATTGAGGCATTTCTTATTAAATTTGGGGCATTAAACCTTAGAAGATATATCATCTGCAAATATTCTTACCCATTTATAGATTATATTCTCACACTGTTACTTCTTTTGCTGTGAAGAAACTTTTTATTTTGATGTCACTCCCTTATTTAATTTTGCTCCTGTTGCCTGTGATTTGGTTTCATATCCAAGAAGTAATTGTCAAGACATTTTTTTAAGTTTTCCTCTATGTTTTCTTCTAAGAGGTTTTTTCTTTTTATATATATTTTCAAGTCTTGCATTTCAACTCTGTCATTTATTTTGAGTTAATTTAAGTACATGATGTAAAATAGTGCTTCATTTTCATTCTTTTGCATTTGACTGTCCAGTTTTCCCAGCATCACTTATTGAAAAAACTGTCCTTCCCCCACTGTTAAGAGACTATCCTTCTCTTTGGTTCCATTATCATAAATTAATTGACCATGTATGCATGAATTTATTTTTTAATTCTCTGCTCTATTCCATTTATCTAGGCAATTTTTCACCACACCACGACCATTTATTATGCCTCCTTCACATTTTCTCCCTACCTCCTCCCTTTTAACCTGAGAAATTTCACTGCTTTTATTAAGATTTGTTCATTTTTATAAGCATTATGACTTGTCAAACTGTTCACTGTGTTTGTCCAATATGTGTCTTTGTGATCTTGACTTGTTTTACTTTACATAATCCCCTAGGACTCCCTCCATTTGCTGTAAATGGCAATACTTCGTCTCTCTTTACAGTTGAATAATATTCCTTACTATGGATATACTATGTCTTTTTGATCCAATCTTCTATCTATGGACTTTCAGGTTGCTTCCTGTCCTAGTTATTGTAAATGGTGCTGCAGTAGACCTTGTAGACATCCTTCAAATTGCTGGTTTCATGTCTTTTGGTCCAATATAATAAAGTGAGTTTGCTGGGTCATATACTGTTTCCATTTTTAATTTTTAAGGCAAACCTAGATCATTTTCATAAAGACTGCACCAGTCTTATGTCTGTTTTTATTCCAGTACGATACTGTTGATTGGTATAGCTTGGCAACATAGATGAAATCAGAATGTGTGATGTCTTCAACTGTTCTTCTTTAGCCAAAATTATTTGACCATAATCTTGAAGAACACCACAGGAAATAAAAAAGGAAAATATCAAGAAACAGATGAAAAGCAAAGTGTTGATGCCACTGAAAATCATCAATTTATAGAGTCAAGAAATAGGAACAGAAGAAGTTGATTGATTCATATTTAAGTGATTTCAGGATGGTGTGGCAATGAATTAGGCACTTAGTGAATTAAAGATTTTCTGACAAAGGATTAAATAATCAGATTCCGATTCACAAGAAACATAGCAAAAGTCAGTAAAGGAGTATTTTTCTTAAATATATATATATATGTATGTGTGTGTGTGTGTATGTGTGTGTGTGTATGTATAGAGAAAGAGAGAGAAATTTTACTTATAACATCTTTGGTTGATACCACATTAATTCATTCCAATGCACAGGGAAGTTACATCCCCTCAATTGCCAGGAAACTTTTATTTTCATCTTTATCCAAGCTAAGCATTTGATTTCCATGGAGGCAACTCACTGTAGAGATTTCTTGACCATTTTATATAGGTTATCATTGTAATCCACCACTTGGTTCATGTTGGAAACACAAATTTTAAAAATTTGATTTGATTTGTAGAAGATAGAGGCTCCCCTTCTCAATATTGAAAACGTAAATTTGAATATTACACATTTATATACTAATTTGAAAGAAAGCAATCATATTAAAAACTATGTAAAACACATAAAACAAAAAAAAGGTAGTTTTTTTTTAAGATTTATTTATTTGCGCATAACAGAACTAGGGTGTAGGCCAGAGGTGCAGAGGGTGAGAGGATCCACCAGAGACAGAGTGGGGAACAGAACAGGCAGACTTACTGAAATACACTGCTTGAGGGGAGCAGCAGGGGAATCAGGAGAGGTCTGCTGCTCCATGTGGGTAGCCCCCTGGATGGCCGGGGTTGGAACTCATGCTGCAGTGGCTGCAGATAGTTTCGTAGTGCTTTGTTTAATCCCTTGCACCACGAGGGAGGCCCAAATAGAAGTTTTTTAAAAACCTTCTGACTCCAATATCTCCAGTATCTGAGATCCTAGAATTTAATCAATCTTCTTATCACTGTCTTTCTGGTCCTGTTAATCTTTCCTTTATTTCTCTTTTTATTATTTTCCCTTATACTCTAATCTCTGTACCTTAGAAACAAAGAAACAATCTTCTATTTTATTTTGCAATGGAATTAAGTTATCTCCATATCCTACTACCAAATACTTAAAGTCCTCCTTTTTGTACCCCCCAAACAGATTGTCCAATTAAGGATCTTTCCTCTAGATTTTCTTAACCTGCTAGAAAATAAAGAAACATTTAAAAATGTAACCAAGTATCTACTTATATCTATTTATAAATAAAACAAATAAGGAAACAATAGCCTGGAAGATTAGAAAAGCTTCAGTTCTACATTTTATATTCAAATTACTGATTGATGAGTAACTATGAGAAAAGAAATAATTTGTGAAACACAATTTAAAACAAAGAATCATTTGCACAAATATTACAAAAATTACAATGACTTAATATAGAGAAACAATGAGATACAACAATATCATATTCATTAACATAAAATAATTACATTGACTAAAAATTTACGGTACCCTACACCTTTAACTTTAGAGATATTTAAATTCTTGGTGCATCTACAGTGAGGACATGGAAATATTAACTCTTATAAATCTTCTTTGGGCCAGATGAAGGATTTCAGATTCTCTTATTTAATGCCTGTGACTTTGTAAATAAACATTTCCAAATTTCATTTTCTCCTGTAAAATGGGAATACTAATACCTAATTTCAGAGACTATAAGGTGAATTCAGGAAATAGTTTTTTTAAGGGTGTTCCTAAATAAAAATATGATTTAATTGTAGTCCCTAAATCCTATTGAACTTTTAAAGAGTGACTTATTAAAAGCAACTTACAAATATGAAAACAAAAAGTTCAAACAAAGCTATAAATTGCAATGTTTAAAGAAAACAGAAACATCATGATTTATTTCCCCTAAGATTTTGTTTTATTTTTTGTTCTTTATTCCTAATTTTTTTACTATTTTCATACAATTGCTTTTATTACTAAACTATCACCTTTTAAATGATGCAAATCAATGTGATGTGGAAATTACTAGAAAGCATAAGGAATCAAGCACACGGGAATAATCTTTATTCCTTTGAGAGAAGAAATTATATAACTACAGAGGGAAATATCAATGTCTCAATTACCAAGAAATTGTCCCTGTTCTTTCAGCACTGGAAATGAAATTGCTATAAAGAAAGCCATCAGACCCTATATATTTCAATGACAAAGTCATTCCCATGTTCTCTTAGTTTCCACACATAATGCATTCTTCACTATTTTAATTTTATTAATGACAGGAAAGACATACGGCTAAATGTTAAACAAAATAAACTATTTAGACCACAAATGGGCTGAAGGCAAAATATGACTCAAAACAAAGCATTTTCAGATTTAATCTCATTTATTAGGTGCATTAACAGTAACAATAGATGCTTCATTCTCTGGTGAAAATTAACTGTAATGAAATCCATACATATTCATAAAGAAGTAATTCAAGGGCCTCCTTGGTGGTGCAGGGGTTAAGTCTCAGCGCTATCAAGTTATTGCCAGTCACTGCAGCATGAATTTGATCCCTGGCCAGGAAGCTAACCAACATGGCCCAGCAGACCTCTCCTGTCTCTCCCACTGCTTCCCCTCAACAGTGTATTTCAGTAGATCCAGTTGTTCTGCTCCCCACTCTGTCTCTAGTGAATCTGTTCCCTGAATCTTTGGCCTACACCCTAGTTCTTTTTTTTTTTTTTTGAAAGATTTATTTATTTATGCATACATGAGCTGGGATACAGGCCATAGATGTGGGGGTGGGGGGGTGAAAGTATTCACCAGAGCCAGAGCCAGAGCGGGGAACAGAACAGGCAGACCGACTGAAATACACTGCTGAGGGGAGCAGCTGGTGAGAGAGGAGAGGTCTGCTGCACCATGTGGGATGCTCCCTGGCCAGCTGCGGATGGAATTCATGCTGCAGAGGCTGCGGATAGCTTCATAGTGTGGTACTTAACCCCTTATGTCACCAGGGAGGCCCCTATATCCCTCTTCTTGTATGCATAAATAATTTTTTTAAATCATTTTTTAAAGGAAGTAATTCAAGTGATGTTGTATGTATATAGTGCTGCTCATTTCAGATTATATGATTTTATAGTAATAGCTCATTTAGTCCTTGTTTAGAGGACTCCAGGCAGTCATAAAGTATAGTTCTTATTTTTTATTTTACTTTTTATTTATTGAGGTAATGTTGGTTTGCAGCACTGTATATGATTTGGAGGTATATGGTCAAACTTCTATAGATGTATGTTACTATACCACACCCACCATCTAAGCATACCTAATCCATTGGGACCCTTTTTCTGTTCTCCTTCCTCTCTCCCCCAAACTCTCCCTCTGGTAGTCTCAATTCTGCAGTCCTATTTCTAGGATTTGTTTTGATTTAATTCTGTCTGTTACTTTGTTATTTTTTTTATTTATAGTCTACATATGAGTGAAATGATGCAACATTTTTCTTTCTCTTTCTGACTATGATTTAAATCTAGATATATATCTATATATCTATATATAGAGAGAGAGATTTATATTAGTGCTGTCTTTCCATTAATCACAATCAACCTGGTGATTACTATATGGGAACTACAAGCTTTCTTACAGTTGTTGGGGAATGGATACATTAGAACATGAATACAGAATTAGTGTTGTAAAGCTACACTGGATTTCAGAAGATTTTCAATGGTAGAAATATCTATTTTGATCCTTTGTTTATTAACAAAAACACCTTAGCCATATTGTACTTCCTCACAAAGCCCCATCATTACCCTCCAATTCTCTTGGGAAAAGATACTAACATTTTTAACATAAGCCCCTTCCTAGTTACCACCTCATAAATCCTTGTGTTAACTTCTATTGTCATATTTCTTACCCAGGTTTTGAATAATATATTGAATTAAATGTCTTTCCTCCAAATATCACGAGTACCTGTGAGAAGATTCTGATGTATAGGGCTCTGAATGCCAAATCCTAGTGCTATTAAAAAGAGCAAAGTATTATGGAAAGAGTCAAGAGAGTTAGAGCTTAGAAAATGGAATGAAGCTGCAACTTGGTTTTCTAAAGTTCCGCTACTCTCATTCACCTTTCTCTACCTCAGATTCCTCTTTCAGACACATAAATTTAAAACCCCCAAGGTTTAACAAATTTAAAACCCCAAGATTTAACAGACTTTATTATGAGCCCACATAGAATTAATTGTAGATTGCCTTACATTATAGCTATATATATATATATATATATATATATATATATATACTTTATGCAAACTAGTTAGCCAGTACATTTAAGAATTAATATACTATTTTCTTTAGAAAATTATTTTGAAATAAATTAAAATTTATTAAAAAGTTGCAAGGATACTGGCACATTGAATTTCCATCTTTTTATCTATCACCTTTTTAACATAATGCTATGTGTTCAATAAATATTTCCTATTTGAGCATCAATTATGTAACAATACAATAGATTTGTTGGTGGGATTCATGAAGTAAAGTATTTATAACTCTGTACAGTAGTTGCCCTGCTTAATTATATTATTTTCATTATGATTAAAATGGACCTTAGATATTATTCAGTCTACCATCCACATTTTACATATGAACAAACACAGTTAACATAAAAAGGGAAATGCAGCAAATAAGCAGCAATGTGGGAAATAATCTGTTGTGCAGATTCTAAGTCCTGAACATTTCCCCCTACACCCAAAGAAACAGTACGTGGCCAACCAATTACACAGTTCTTCTATACTGACTACTGACAATTATTTTAATGATAATGTGATTTCATCTCTTTAAATATACCACTGAATATTACAAAAATCTACCACAGAGAATGGCAACATCATGCCCTGGTACCCAGGATTTAATTCTGGATTCTCCTAGATTTAAATTCTGTCTTTGTATCTTTTTTTCAGTGATCAATTATCTAAAAGTCTTAGTTTTCTAACATAATTTTAATAATTACTTAGGGATACTAGAAGAATCAAAGAGTCTTAGTTTCAAACACCTTCTTTAAAGCTTGACATATAGTAAGTATTCAGTATTGTTTCCTTTCTCCAACTCCCATAGAAAGGGACATTTTTCATAGAAAGGAAAGATCAGTAATGTTCTTTTTGCATTCTTAATTTCTCTAGGTTTCTCTCTTTCACTTTTCATAGTACCTTAAAATATATATTTTTTTTTTTGGAGCATTACAGTACTTGAGAATAAGTGTTAGCTGTATGTTTGTGTGTTTTCTAAATGCTATCATTTTTTTTAATTGAGGCAATAGTGTTTACAATGCTAAACAAGATGGTTTAGAAAAAGGCCTGGATGTTGGAGTATGACTGGGTACGCACCCCTAACTCTCTCATTTAACATATGTGCCGCTTATGTCTCTCTGACATTCAATTCCTCATCTGTTAAGCAGGGATAACAGCTGCCTCATGTGAAGTTATAAAGATTGCCTGAAAGACAGTAAGCAAACAGTTATTATACTACAATTTCTTCCATTTCCTGTAATAACTACCATTTGTAGCAATTGATTTTTGTAACTTTTAACATGAGTTACACTTTGTTATAAAATATTTTACAAAAATCAGCTTGGTTGATTTCCAGAGAATAAAGCTTATGCAATGGAAATTCTTTATCTATAGCTCTCTTTATATAGCTTCTTCCAAGAAAAAAATCTATAAGTTCCAAATAAGAATATTTACAGGAAAAATATTTTATAAGCACTCTAGGTAATATCTCTCAAAATGCAAAAGCAATGACCATTATCCCCATCTACATATAATATATAATACAGGTAATGATGAAGAAGATAGCTTTATGACTTACCTTAACTTTTCGAAATATCCTTCTGTATTATAGTCCTCATATAATAGATGAGGAAACAAGGTTTCTAGCAAAATTAAATAATACCATGCTCACGTTCATATAATGAATAAGGTACTGACTCTGGATTTGAATATAGAGATAATTGCCATGAAAGACCTCTCTTTCTCCAGAGAGTGTTAGACTCTACACTTCTAATATCTTAAACATTCTGAGCCTCCATGGTGGCACAGGGGATAAAGACAGCTCTATCTAGCTACTGCCAGCCACCACAGCACAAGTTGGATCCCCTGCTGGCCAGGGAGCAACTCACACAGCAGTGCAGCAGACCTCTCTTGTCTCACCCACTGCTCCCCTCAGCGTGTATTTCAGTCAGTCTGCCTGTTCTGTTCCCCATTCTCTCTGGTGAATCCTCTCCCTCCCCCCACCTCTGGCTTACACCCCAGTTATTGTATGCATCAATAAATAAATCTTAAAAAATAATAATACCTTAAAAACTCTACTTTACCATGATATTGATGAGATGTGGTAAATAATTATTTCTTAAAGATTTATTTATGCACACAAATACTGGGGTGTAGGCCAGAAGTGTAGGGAGTGAGAGGATTCACCAGAGACAGAGTGGGAAACAGAACAGGTAGACTGACTGAAATACACTGCTGAGGGGAGCAGCAGGCGAGTCAGGAGAGGTCTGCTGTACCATGTGTGTTAGTGTCCTGGCTGGGGATCAAACTTGTGCTTCAGAGGTTGCTGGTAGCTTCACAGTGCTGAGACTTAACCCCTTGAGCCACCAAGAAGTACCTGGTAAATAATTAAATAAGAGAACTGTAAGGGCTGTCATGGAGTATCATGTGTTGGTGGTGGGTGTGGTCAGGCAGCACTCACCTAAAGGGTGTGAGCCTCACCTCTATCACACACAGCATTGTAAACCAATGCTGCCTCAATTAAAAAAAAAAAAAAAGTTATCATTATTCAGAAAACACAAATGCACACATATAGCTAAAATTTATTCTCAATTACTGTAATGTTCCAAAAAAAAAAAAAAAACTATTTTAATCTACTATGCAAAGTAAAAGGGTGAAGTCTAGGGAAATTGAGAATGAAAAAAGAGCAATACTGCTCCTTCCTTCCAAATTACTGGCTTGCTATTCAATAGACAACAACATGTACAAATACCTATACACCCCTAGTTAATCATTTTGGTTGACTTCAGTAGAAATTAAAATACACCATGTGCAACCTCTTCTTTCCTGGACAGCAGCCGTCTAATTAATGGCCTCACTTTTCTACCAGAACTAATTAAATTTTGTTAATTAGATTGAAAGCAAAAGTGATAGCTTGAGAATAATATGTTTATACTATGGTGGAATTTACAAACATCAGATCAGTTTATATGTTCTGCATAAACTAAAAATTATGGCTATTTTCTGCAGGTGGTATTTTTGTGTAGAATATTAATTTTTCCAATAGTTCATGACAATATCAATTCTATTTTTATGTCTGCTGTCTGGGGAACTGTTCCCTCTGTGTAATTTCTTCTTATTCACTTTGAAAGCAAGATATCCTGGACAGCAAGATAGAGGATGAAGCTCGGTAATGAATGAGGTCTAGTCTGTATCACTTATTAACTGAGCAAAGTTAAGACAAGCACTCACCAATCTGATTCTCAGGATTTTCCTTATGTGTAAACTTAGAATAGTTTTTTAGTCCCACTTACAGATTTGTTACATGATCCTAATGAGAAAATGCATTTAATGGTACTTATTTGCAAATCATAAAAGGCAACTGGAATGACTGGGCTTGCAAGTGTGCATGTGTGTGTGTGAGTGTATGTCAAACAAACTCTATCTTTGTTACAGGTTCCCGTGACCTGCTCTTTCTTTTCATGTTTTCCTTTCTGGAAAGACTTTCCTTTCAATGGTGATAGATAGTTCTCCTCTTAGGAGTTCCCTCCTCTATGTCTCTTTTTCTCTCCCTACCTCATTTTTGCCTTCTGCATATATTCTACATACATAACCTTCCGCAGAAATGTGCCTTTTTATCTTTTTTGATTGCTGAGTAATATTCCATTTGTATATATACCCCATCTTCTTCATCCAGTCATCTATTTTTGGGCATTTTTTTTTTTTTCCATAGCTTAGCTATTGTAAATAGGGCTGCTATAAACATAGGGGTGCAGGTGCCCTTTGGAATTAATGATTCTGTGTCCTTCGGGTAAATACCTAGGAGTGGAATTGCTGGATCATATAGAATTCCAATCACAAAAATTAGAAACAACATTGATTGTAAAGGTAATAGCTAGTGTTTATTAAATACTTACTACGTTAGACATTGTTCAAAATACTTTTTATGTTTTATCTCAATCAATATTCACATCTTCATAAAGAAAATTTTACTCTCATATTCACCTCTATCTCTCCCTTCCTGCCTCCCTCCCTCTATATTTCTCTCTCTCTCTCTCTCTCACCCCCACCCCATCTCCTGATGCTCCATTATCAAGTCTATTCCTGCTGACTAAGAATTACTCTTCCTTCTGCTATGACAGTTCCACAGATCACCATAGGGCTATTCTGCAGCTCTCTTCCTTTCTTGTACCTGCTGATTATGAATTATAAATGACTATTTTTATTTAGAAAGGTCACCTTTTTTTTAAATTTTAATTTTATTTTTATATTCCCCATACAATTGCAACCCCCTTATTTTGACCCCAATCCCTCCTTTCCCCGCCCCCCATCCCCAATAGAGTGTCTCTGGTTCATAGTTGTTTGTTGATTTTGATTTTTACTTTCTTATAGTTATTCTTTTTCCTGGCCTCTTATTTAAGTTTTCTAGATTCCTGCTATGAGTGAGACCATCCGGTATTTTTCTTTTTCTTAGAAAGGTAACCTTTAAGGGAGCAGTGGAGTCACTTTCTGCAAGATCTCTCTGTAAGATCCACTCTTCCAGATAAAAAATGCCTAACTCCCTCACAAGTTTGCTTGCTGTTAATTCCTTGTGTCATTTTCATGTTTGTTCTAACGTTGAGAACATGAGATTTGGATCAGAAAGAACTGAATTCCAGAGCATGCTGTGTACTTCCCTAAATATATGATATTAGTTTTGTTATTGTTTTCTTATTTCTCTCATTTCAAAAGTGAGGTAATAGGATCTATTTTTTAAGACGGCTATGAAACTTAAGTAAGAAAATACATATATAACAGATTCTGCCTCTCTTTCATTTACCTATCTATCCATGTATTTGACTATCTAACATGCATGTATCATCTATCTATTGATCATCAGTCATCTTTCATCTACTTATTAATATTATCAATATAAATGACACAAAATTAGCAGTCATTTTAACTAATTACTTTGTCCCTAACACAACCACCATATGAAATTACATATGTATCATGTGTGCGTCAACTCACAGTTCAAGTAGTGTTTTCTATGTAAATACTTTTTTTCTCTGACTTCACCAATTTAGATATCCAGATAAACAGCTCCCTGCCCCTCCCCCCCATATTGTGATGCATTAATATGTTTTAATTCCTACGGACTGGAAATGCTAGGAGGAAATATGACCTTAATTGTAATGCTGTGTGACTATAGTGCCTAATGAGAGGTAGAACAGAAAGGAAACTAATATTCATTGTGTGTCTTCTTTGTTCCAGGCAGAGACCTAGATATTTCACATACAGTTCAACATCAGAAAACCCATTTCCAGTGAGTGTTTGAGTCAGGGTGAGTGAGGTGTAGGAACTTGCCATGGACTAAGGGCACAGCCAGAGTCAGAGCACAGGCCTGTTGACTTTCAAGGCAAATATGCTTCCAGTTACACTTAGTTGCTTCCAGCTGTGCCAGAGGGTGGTGTCGTGCACTTTCAGAGGCAAGTCCGTTTCATTCATAAGCAATTCTTTGATTTTCTTAGGCAATATTGGACATATTTCTGACTCTCGGCTTTAGTTTCCTGCCATTTAAAATAACAAAAAGATAATTTAATAAATTGTATCTTTGCTATTTCATAATTAAAATAACTTTAATTTTTTTTCTAAATTTTAATCAATGAGTTTAGCCTCTAAGAAGATCTGATATAATAGTAACAATCAAAATGGTGATAAAATATATAATTTTACCATCTTAGTTATGAAAGATATTAATGGGACATTTTGATTGATCCAAGTCTTTTCTCAAAATTTGGGTGCTGTGAACACATCCCTTAAATCAATTGAGCCATTTATTTCCTGGTGTTCTCATCTTCCTCTTACACTTGATGATTCTGCCTCTCTTGAATAACTGCAGATTGCAAATCATTTTAATGTTTATTTCTCCAATTGACTTTCCTCTCAGATGTGAATAATTTATCTACACTTCTTTCTGTGAGTCTCAAGTGCCAAATCCTATTGTATGAAATTCTAATGCAATCTTGATGATTTTTGTGGGGAAGAGAATCAATTCATCTTTAAAAAAAATATGGCCTTCATGGAGTCCAATGGAAGAAGGAAAAATAAGTTAGTTTATAGAGAAAACAGACGTTTTGTTCATTAAATACTACCTATTAAGATTCTAAGGCCTAATATCTGATATCTGTGTTGTGTTCTCAGCTAAAAATGCAAACAAAATTTACTTTCACATAGTAGAAAATATGGTATCTTCCCAAAATATCAGAGTGATTATATTATGAAATAAAATAGTGTGTGATAGAGGACATCTAGAGACATAAAGATAATATTGATAAATGATTTAACTTAATAGAACTTGCTGATAATGGATATGTTTTTCATTTTTCTACTGAATTGGGTCCAAAAATTGTGGCATCTATGCATGTTTTGAAAGGAACCTTATTTGTAAACACCAATATTTTGAGACTGTCAGCAAGAAAGAATACCAGAATCAGAGAATAAGACACTAAAGAAAAAGTATATGGTTTTATTTATTTATTTATAAATATATGTTTTTGTTTTTTAAAGATTTATTTATTTATTTATTTATTTATTTATTTATTTATTTATTTATTTATTTATACAAGCACTGGGTACAGTCAGAAGTGCGGGAGGGTGAGAGAATTCACCAGAGCCAGAGCAGGGAGCAGAGCAGGCAGAAGGACCGAAGTACACTGCTGAGGGGAGCAGCGGGCGGCAGGAGAGGTCTGTGCGCCATGTGGGACCCTCCCCCCGGTGGCCGGGGAACAGCCGGGGATCGAACTGGCGCAGCTGAGGCTGTGGGCAGCTTCGCAACCCAGTGCTCAACCTCTGGGTTGAGGCCACCGGGGAGGCCCTAAATATATGGTTTTAAATGGTCCCATGCCAGGGTTTCCAAAGCTAGTGGTACCCTCTTCCTGAAGCCTAATGTATTCGCTATACAACTGTGGGAGCAGAAGTAGAAGTTTCCATAGAACATCAGCAAACAATGGACAAAGCATCTTTAAATAATTTGTTAAATAAACACTTGGAACAGAATCTAAAATGGTAGTCTGATTAAGAACTGATTGAGTAATGGAAACAAGCTTTGATTAACTATTCAACGTCCTCTAGAATGAGCTTTCTAGTGCTTTAGCTCAGAACCTTGCCCATGAAACTCTTTCTCTCATTTAAAAGTTGGATCTATAACTTAGAAGTGACACCAAAGTCAAACATATCCATTTAGTTAGTTGTTAGGCAGCTGGGACAAAGCCAGATGTGTGTGATAGGTATACTAGAAAGCTAAAATGTAATGAACAATATGCTTTGGTCTCTATATTATCTCTCTAATCTTCACAACTTATCTTACAAGAGTAGTGACATAATTAAGTTTTTGCCACATCTAAGAAAACAGAATTGTAGTTAGAAACACACTTCCCTATTCAATATCTAAAGCAAAAAGGGCTAGAATTCAAATTGTGAGCCTACATTTCTACAAGCATACTATTTTATGGTTGACTTTAGTATTTCTATATTAAAAAAAAATAAAGGCATGCCTTCCTCGTGGTGCAAGGGGTTAAGTCACAGCACTATGAAGCAATCCGTAGACACTGCAGCAGGAGTTCGATCCCTGGCCAGGGAATTGATCCACATGGTGCAGCAGACCTCTCCAGTTTTGCCCGCTGCTCCCCTCAGCAGTGGATTTCAGTAGTTCTACCTGTTCTGCTCCCCATTCTGTCTCTGGTCAATCCTCTCACCACCCCCCCCACCACCCTGCATCTGGCACCCCAGCTCTTGTATGCATAAACAAATCTTTAAAAAAAATGGAGACCAAAGTACAAATCAAACATTTAAATTATTAAAATAAATATCTTCCAGATATGTTTAAAATGATTCTCCTTATCTAGAATGATCTATCTTTGCAATCCCTACATGTCTTCCTAGACCTGGATTAAAAGTCACCTCTTCTAAACAGCCCTCTGTCAACCTTCCACATAGATGATCATTAATGCCTGCCCCCCAGAGTTTTCCATAGTGACTCAGACATTCATACTTTTTCATGCCCTCATTGTTTTGATTTTACAATAATTTAAAAAATAATAATAGGGCCTACCTGTTGGAGCGGGCAGTTGGGCGCCACACTGTGAAGCTGTCTGCAGCCTCTGCAGCACGGGTTCGATCCTGGCCAGCCAGCGAAGGTCACACATGGCTCAGCAGACCTCTCCTGTCTCTCCTGCTGCTCCCCTCAGCAGTGTATTTCAGTCAGTCTGCCTGTTTTGTTCCCCACTCTGTCTCTGGTGAATCCTCTCACCCTCCTGCGCATCTGGCCTATACCCCAGTTCTTGTATAAATAAAAAATAAATCTTTAAAATAAAAAAATAATAATTTACAAAGTCTTGTTTTAGTCTAATGTACTGTGAGTCCTATAAGGGAAAGTATCAAGTCTGATTTATTCCATTATTTCCAGAGATTATAAAATATAATAGTCAACAAATACTTCAATTAAAATATGAAAATATAGAAATAAAAAACCAAAATGATCAAATTGAATGAATATACAAAATGTATTTACGTAGCTTTGATATTTTTTGTGTAAAGCTATTAGGAAGAAGTTTCCTAATTTGTTCCAGAGAAACAAATTTCAAAGAATTTTATTATATGAATAGAAATGTTTATGAGCATAAGCTTAACTTATTTTTCAATGCCTCAATGATATCCTCTACCTGTAACCTACTTTCAAATTATAATTTATCACAATCCTTGGATTTGAAGAAAATTTCATTCCTGCTCAAAGTTATCCATTCCATCTTTTATTTATTCCTGCTTACAAGACCCAGGTCAGATTTTTTTTTTTTTTTTCTAAACAGCTTTTCTCAAATCTCCCAACCCTCTTTTGAATCACTTTTCTAAGTTTAGATACCAGTTTTTATGGGAATATCAACTGCCCATCATCAGGATTTAGGGAAGCTGTGGGAAGCTGTTAAGTATCACCTAGCCTCCTGGGAGAGGAAGTAAAGAAGCCTCAACTTCCAGATACTACTTATGGGAAAACTTGGAGGTCAGGGTATTCAGGATCAATTCTGAACAATTCACCATTATACCATAGCACTTAAATGATTATGATGCATACAAATCAAAGTAAAAATTAGATTCTGAAGGGATGCATATTCAGTGCATTCTTCTCAGGAAGTAATATACATTGGGCAAGATGTTGTCAATAAAATGCAACTATAATTCAATAATCAACTATAATTCAATAATCTCCTTAAAGCACAAGTTGTATTTTATTTCTTTAATGTTCCCCAAGTCTTCCCTATTTCCTGTTAAAGGGCAATCTCTTTAGCATCATCTTTGTTAGATTTCAACTTCAAGTACTTCATTTTTCCTTCAGATTTTCTGTGCTTCAATTCATATTCCAAAGGAAATACTACTAGTTCCATGAATAAATTGTGACTCTTTGCGGCTCCAGTTCCTTCTTTTACCTGTTGTTCCTTCTATAGTGAATGTTTTTTATCCTCTCCTCTTCAGCTTGCAGATTTTGTTTACAACACTCAGCTCAAATCTCAGCATATTCCTGTAATCTTCAGCCCCAATTCATCTGGTGTTTAGACACTTCTGCTAAAGTGTCACTGTTGTTACAGTAGTTTTAACTCCTTTCCTGCCTGTTAGCTATAGGGTGAGACCTCTTAGGTTTTAAGGAAATCCCTAGCTCTTACCACAGTGCTTCAATTTTTTTTTTGAGTGCTTGTTAGCCAAAAAACAAAAACAAAAAAAAAAACCCTAAAATAATAGACAGAATAGCATTTCTCATTTATGGCCAACTGTTAAGCAGATAATTTTAATTTTTGAATATTTTCAGATATTTTTCATTATATATAAAATATGCAAATATATAATTCTATAATAAGGATAGTAAGGAACTTTTCATATTAAAATATAATAAGTTCATGCCACACAGTTTTGTTAAATGTTTATTCTGGATATTAAGCAGAGAACATACTACTCAGGATATCTTAGCATAAATTTTAAAAAGTGCTTACTCCAAAAGCTTAATCACATACTGAGGTGCATTTGCTCATAATTTGTATTACAACTTGCTGATAATTTAAGAGAAAGACTAACATGTGCCCAGTTACAGAGTTAGAATTGTTAGAAAAATCAAGACATTAGAATGAGGTTCAGGCAAAGGGAAATAGGTTTTACCTTCTTAACCTATCAATTGGACTGAGAGTAACTATCTTCTGTCTGGCTGAATGACTCAAGGAAAGTAACGAAGAAGCTCTGCTCTTAAGAAAGGATTCTCAGCACGCAAAGATTTTCACATAAATATCTATACCCAGAATTTACTAAACAGGGACAAAAGCCCAGTCAGGAGCTTTCAAGGAAGACTCATGTTTCACTGCGGTCATTTTGTAATAGCATTAGAATAGCCATATTAAGGCCTCCCTGGTGGCCTAGGTGTTAAGTCTCATGCTATCATCCCATGGACTTAGTTGGATCCCCCGCCAGGGAACTGACCTGCATGACACAGAAGACCTCTCCTGTCTCACCTGCTGCTCCCCTCAGAAGTGCATTTCAGTAGATGGGCCTGTTCTGCTCCCCACTCTGTCTCTGGTGAATCCTCTCACTCGCCGACCTCTGGCCTACACCCCAGTTCTTGTATGCATAAATAAAGGAAAAATAAATATTTTTTTAAAAAAAGATAATAACAATTTAATGAACCTTCCTTAGACATGAAACAAGGAAATAGTAGAAACATGTTGCAAATTCCTAAGCTTTTCGGTACCAATGTTTGAGTTCTTTGTGTAGTAAATACTCTACTCATTAAGTGTATTTATTCTTTTGTGAAGGGCCTTTCTGAACTATGAGATGTGATCCACATTGTCATCCTTCATTGTCTGAGACAAGGAAGGGGGAGGAAGTGGGGAAGATGAGCAAATGAGCTCACATCCATGGAAGAAGTGCTGCAAAAACAAGATTCTGAGCTGTGAACATGGTGAGGTCAGTGGAAAGCCATTTGGTCTGGAAAGAGCCGTGTGGAGTGAGCCAGGTTCTAAGACAGACACGATCAATATGAAAATCAAATGCATTATCTTTGTTTACATCCAGGTACTGGAGTGTGAGAGTCTTCGCAAGCAAAGGAGCAGGACTGTGATGGATGGCCTACTTAAATGACACTTTGTAAAGCCTTCATCATGTACTGGCAGAAGAATCACAAGAGATTAAATGACTTTCTTTTATGTTCCAAGAGCAGGATGGAGGAGACAGACAGTGTGAATGTCATAGTCCTCATTCGATTGATTTCTCAGCTATTGATGCTAAAAAGTAGCCTCCAGAGAGAAGAAAAGGCTCAGAAAGGCAGAGACCCAAGGAAGTATGGGTTGTCTATAAAGCAAGCCAAAGCATCTCATTTCTTTTATTCATTCTTAAGGACAATTCTAAAGTCATTTTTCAGAAATGTAGCAAAATAACAAAAAAGGAAAATAAAGAAGAAAAAGATGGTCATTATTTATTCCATCACTCTTAGAGGTTTTTCCTTTGTTTACCCTTTAATAGAATTGAATTTCAGGTTAAAATTTACACATGGTGAGGACACTTGCACATCATGTAGTTAAGTTTAACATTAACTAAAGCAAGTATGCTATAAGGTAAATCAATATACCTCCAAAAATAGGAAGAAATTACTTGGAATTAACAAGTATGCCTCATGCACTCATCTATACCTCTGGAAAAGTGTGCTTTATGTTTGCCTACAAGGATTAAATTACTAAGTATAAAGTTTAGAGAAGTGAAAGAGGTGATGGAAAACAGCAGCAATATTTCAGTCAAAACAAAGTAATTGGTGATTTTTGAACAATCTGAAATAAAGGTAATTACACATTTAGAGGATACTAGAATTCTAATTACAAAAAAAGTATATATTAAAATAAACTGTAGGGTAAGGAAAAAATGTCTGCCCTCCCGCCATTAGGATTGATGATGGATCCTTGCAGTCCTGAATGCATACCTGATGGCGGGGTGTGAGGCATGGGGTGTGGGAAGAGGTAGATGGGATTCACCTGGACTAAGACTGAGCTTATAAGGGCAGCATCACAGGGATGCCAGCAGCAGCAGAAGCCGAAAGAGAAGCAGAGCCATAGGAAGAGCAGAGAGAATGTGAGAGAGTTGGAGAGCCCAGACTAGTTGGGGGCTGGGAGGCTAGTAGACCTCCTGCCTGCCGTGTACCTGGTAATCTAAATAAAACACCTGCAACAGCCACTGAGGACTCTGACTTCCCCTTTACCCCATCTTCTGGGTCACAGAAAACCTGCTCTGTGGTCTTCCTGCCCCTTACATAAAACTTACTAGGTCTGTATCTAGTCTAAGAAATGAACAGTGCCTACCTATGAGAATCAAATTAATCAGTTGCAAAGAAGGTGTTTCCTTGTTAGGAAGTGACAAAAGTAATGTCACCTGCTAGGGAAATTAGCTGCTTAAAATAAGATTGTCTTCTGGGCTATATTCCTTCAGTCACTAATCTTCTCAAACATTTCAATTTTTTTTGGTAAGATTTGTTTATTTATGCATTCAAGAGGTGGGCTATGGGTCAGAAGTATCGGGGGATGAGAGGATTCACCAGAGACAGAATGGGGAGCAGAACAGGCAGACTGACTGAAATCCACTGCTGAGGGGAGCAGCGGGCGAGACAGGAGAGGTCTGCTGCACCATGTGGGTTAGCTTCCTGGCTGGGGATTGAACTCATGCTGCAGTGGCTGCAGATAGCTTCATAGTGCTGTGACTTAACACTGCACCACGAGGGAGGCCCCAATTTCAATATTTAGAACCATCTGAGACCAGTACTATGCTAGAAGTTGGAGACTCGATTACTAAGTAATTAACTTTCCTGCTTGCAAGTAAACTGCAAAGTTGGTAACCTGGATAAATCATATAAAGAATCTCAATTTCCCACAAATAACTTGTAATAAAAGAACTGATGAAGTAGGTCTGTGGATCCATAAGAAAGGCACCACAATTTTTGTGAAGATTTTATGTAAATTCTTCAAAAGAGGCAATGCCTGTAACAGGGTGGTCCCCAGGAAAGGGGGAGGTTCCAGGTTTCCTGCCCCACCCAAGGGAGGGTGGAACTGAGCAGGGAGACAAGAAGCTGAAGAGCTGAAGAGGAGACTGAGGAAGGAAGGAAGCAGGATGGAGCCAGAAGGAGACCTGGAGGAGGCACATGGAGCCGAAAGACACGTGAAGAAACTACTCTTGCCTTTTGGTTGTGGACGGGGTGACACAAATGTGGGTGAGACCCGTGGGGAGGTGACAATGGCAGATTTTATCTTGATTTTGATTTTGCTCCTTTCCTTCCGGGCTTGTCTGGTTGTTTCTGGCCCTTTTCTGTGGGTCCCCACTGGAAGATGCTTTAGACTTGGGGCAGGCTTTGGGGCCTTGCTCTGGGCCAATCCCGCTTGGGTGGACTTTTACCCACGAGGAGACACATAACTTTGGGAGCTTGATTTAGAAACTAGATTCTTTGCCTTCCCTGTATTGTTTCCTAGTTGTATTGTTAGGGGGAAAAGGATGTCCTAAAGCTAATTCCATACAGGCTTTGTGGTCTCCACCCCCACTCCAGACCAAAGCCAAAAGACACTGGGAACTCCAAATCCCATCACCACCAAAGGGAAGGTGGCTGGAACCTGAGTGTGGGGTTAAGCAGCCAGGTTTGGTATAAAACCAGACACGTGGGCTTTGGAGGGGTCCCCCATTTTGGCTCCCTGCCTGCTCACAGCATCCAGCCAGCTCTGAGAGTGCCTTTGGGTTTCCAGGTCGGCGGATCGGGTAGGACACATTAAAGACTTTATTTCCCTATTTTCTCCCTGAGTTGTACATTTCCTCAATTCCCTTTCCCTTGTAAATAAACCTTTTGTGTGTGCCTGCAGTGGAGTATTAATAATTCCCTTTTAAGCGCACGGGTGAGGACCCACAGCCAGGCAACCCATTTTATATCAGGGTTGCCCTATAACAGTATTAAAGTTCCTTCCCATTAAAGTCTCATATGTTTTGTGTTGATGCAGTGGATGGCAGAACACATTTAGTGTAGGCAGGTTTGCAGGGTCTGGGCTGCCCCTCTCCCTGCCCTGTAGCATGCCTATGGTGAAGCAAGGGTGAAAAAGAGGATGGAGTTAAGACTGAGAAGCAGAGAAGGAACAAACACAAAAACACAGACAAAGGAGCAAGGCTCAAGGTGGGAACTTCTTGAGTTTACAGTGATCACAGCCTATAGGGGAGGAGGAAATTGGTTTCAGGTGAGGCTGAAGAGATAAGCAGGGACTAGAAGACATTTGTAATTCAAGATAAGACATTTCAGTTTTAATCCTCAAAGCAATGGGAAAGTCACTAGTTTATCAGGGGCTTAAGGTCCCTGGAGTCCAGAAGGATGCGTGGTTTTACAATGTCAGTTCATCAACACAGATTTCATTAGATGGGAGGGGTAGGATGGAGGCTTTCCTAATAATAACCATCCCTCCAGGACCCAGAACCTTCCTCTGAGAACCTGCATATTGCTAGTGTAACAGGGTGGTCCCCAGGAAAGAGGGAGGTTCCAGGTTTCCTGCCCCACCCAAATGGAGGGAGGAACTGAGTTGGGAGAGGAGAAGCTGAAGAGGAGACTGATGAAGGCAGCAGGATGGAGCCAGAAGGAGACCTGGAGGAGGCGCATGTTGCAGAGAGATATGTGAAGAAACTGTGCTTGTCTTTTGGTTGTGGACTTGGTGACACAGATGTGGGTTAGACCCATGGGGAGGTGACAATGGCAGCTTTTATCTTGATTTTGATTTTGCTCTTTTCCTCCCAGACTTGTCTCATTGTTTCTGACCCTTTTCTGTGGGTCCCCACTGGAAGGTGCTTTAGACTTGGGGCAGGCTTTGGGGCCTTGCTCTAGGGCAATCCCATTTGGATGGAGTTTTACCCACGAGGGGACAGGTAATTTGGGGTGCTTGATTTAGAAAGTAGATTGGTAACACGGTGGTCCCCAGGAAAGGGGGATTCTTTGCCTTTCCTGTCTTGTTTCCTAGTTGTATTAAAGTTCCTTTCCATTAAATTCTCATGTTTTGTGTTGATGCGGTGCATGGCAGAACCCATTTAGAATCAGCAGGTTTGTGGCATCTGGGCTGCCCCTCTCCCTGCCCTGTAACACTAGCATAAACTCTGATTCGTGGTTTGGGGATGTGGACTGTAAGGGCAGCCAGGAAGTTTCCAGAATATACTCTCACATATGGTGTGAAAGGTCCATGCAGGAGGCCAGAATGCAAAAACCCACCAGGCAGCCCACCTGGGAACAGGAATGCGGAAGCCTGCCTGGAGGATCCAGACAATGAACTTCCCCCGCCCTACAAATTTTTTCTCAGACAAAGAACCGCCCCCCCACAAATCTTCTCTCAGACAAAGAACCTCCCCCTGCCCTACAAACCTTTTGGCGCCCTACAAACTTTTCCCCGCCATAGGAAGCCAGTCTCCCAACTGACCTCTCCTTGCCCTGTAAAAGCCCACCTCCCCCTGGCAGCTTGTGTGGCGTCACCGACCCCTGCCTTGGGTCCGTGAAGTCCACCCGGGGCGCAATAAATTTTTCCTTCCTTTGAGAACGCTGGGCCTGGCTCTCCTTGTCTTCACCGCACCGGACCTTTCCTAGTGCACAGACACAGGGTTGCTAGGTTCTGGCAAGAGGACGTTGTGGTCATGTATCAGTGATGTGGTTTTTGGAATGAGTGCAGGGTCCTGGGATCTCCCCCTAGGAAAGGAGTCACCAGAGCTCCCCTCACAGTGGCTCGCGAGTTTCCCAGGGAGTTTCTCCAAGAGACAGAGACCTTAGTTATATTTGAAGGGCAGGTTTATTAGGGAAAGGGACAGAGAAGTAAAGGACACTTGCACAGACACAAGCAGGCAGGAAGCGCTGCCTCTGGGGGGGCAGCATTAGGTTTAACCATCTTCTTTTGGTAGGGAGGGGCTCATCTCTGAGCCTTCAGTTGGTTGTTGATTTTGGATAACTCTGCAGAATCTGAAAGGGACCTGAGGTTCCACAATGGGCTCAATCTCCATATCTTTACCTTTGGATGTGCCCTCAGGTACCTGTTTGGATGTTATGCTTTGACGTGGGCATTAGAGCCTAAGGATCTCGGTTTCTGTAGCTGTGTGTGGATGGCTATGCTAATCCCTTCTACCCCCACCTCCTGTTTGAGCCAAGTTTCTGGTCTTGTGGCACCTACTTTTCAGTTTTGTTTTTTTTTACTATTTCTGTCCTCCATCATCAGTATTCTAAGAATTTCAATGAAGCCAGTTCCAACACCTTTACCCACCTGAGTTTGAAATTGTAGCCTAACATATTCTAATTTTTTAACTGTGAACGAACAAGAGAACGCCATCTCAACACTTGTTTTTATTTTTACCATATTAAGAGACTAGTCAGCAGCATGTGAAGTTACATTCTCCTGACAGCAACTCTGCTGTGTTTTCAAGGTAGGTGTGCGTGGTCTAAGTAGTCTATATCCAAGGAGTCTTTGAGCTGCACTGCTGAGGCAAATGGCTCCTACTTTAAGTATCTCACCATTGTATCAGCTGACCTGATCTAGCCCTTTCTGTAGAAGATGTACCTAAATACTCCAGGCAGTTCAGAGAGCGATCTGCTGCCCCTACCGCACAGTGACTTGTCTGAAGTCAAAGGCTACATCTTGTTCACAGCGGAGGCCTAGTAGGTGGCAGCTGGTGTCTCAAATAGAAAAAAGTCATGCAACAGGGTGGTCCCCAGGAAAAGGGGAGGTTCCAGGTTCCCTGTCCCACCCAAAAGGAGGGTGGAGCTGAGCAGGGAGGAGAAGCTGGAGAGGACACAGAAGAAAGAAGGAAGCAGGATGGAGCCAGAGGAGTCCTAGAGGAGGCACATGGACCAGAGAGACACATGGAGAAGCTGCACTTGCCTTTTTGTCCTGTTCTGGGTGGCACAGATGTGGGTGAGAGACCCACGGGGAGGTTAACAATGGAAGTTTCTATCTTGACTTTGATTTTGCTCTTTTCCTCCCAGACTTGTCTGACTGTTCTTTATGGGAACCCGCCAGAAGGTGCTTTAGACCTGTGGCAGCTTTTGGCTTTGCTCTGGGCCAATCCCATTTGGCTGGACTTTTACCCACAAGGGGAGGGGGACGGGAACCTTTGGGTTCTTAATTTAGAAACTATATTCTTTGTCTTTTCTGTATTCTTCACTAATTGTATTAAATTTCCTTTCCATTAAAGGTCTTATATGTTTTGTCTTGATGCTGCAGATGGCAGAAACTATTTAGAGCAGGCAGGTTTGGGGGCTTTGGGGTGCCCCTCTCCCTGCCCTGTAACAGTCAGGCTATGAGTGGCAGAGTGCTAATCTGATTTAGCCCCAACAGGGAAATACATTCCCCCACATATACACACGTCTGGTATCTCCAAACCCCTTTAATTCCTGTCCACTTGCCCCTGCAGTCAAGTTATGACACCTCTCATCATTACACCATCTCTCTCAAACTCCAGACTGACCTCTTTCTGTCTTCAGACTACCTGTCTATCTCTCTGCTTAAATTTTATAGTTTAAGAAGACAATTAAAGCCTCAGCAGCTCCAGGCTTCATTCTATTCTTCTGTAATCTAGTAATCTCACAACTGCACAGGGCATGGACTTCAGGTAAATGATATTGAGGAAGAGCATATTTGGAAACATAGTATATATTTTCCCATAATATATAAAAATATATAAAAATCAGTATTAAAAGACAACCCACAAAATGGGAGAGGAATAAATGACTGCAAAATAGTGTGACTACTGGGGTGCTTGCCATTTTTTACTTTTGATGTGGACACTTGTTATATGGGTGTGCTTCCTTTGGGAAAACTGGATTGTTCATTTGTAATTGTGCATGCAGAACTTTGACAAAATTTTATAAAATGAGAGTGAACTAAAAATATTTTCATATGGAAAATTACCTAGCAGAATTCCTGGGCTGTGGTAGACATATAAAAATCATTTTTGCATGGAAAAAGCAGATTGATCAATAATAAGTACTTAATAAATGAATCTTCTCCAAAGATCCACAGATAAATCCATGGAAATCACACCTTTGTGACCAAGATTTGCACTCAAATTATTCTTTTTATTTTTTTTAAAGATCTATTTTTTTATACAAGAGCTGGGGTGTAGGCCAGAGGTACGGGGAGGATGAGAGGATTTACCAGAGAGAGTGGGGAGCAGAACAGGTTGATCTACTGAGATTCACTGTTGAGGGGAGCAGAGGGCGAGGCAGGAAAGGTCTGCTGTGCCATGTGGGTTAGCTCCCTGGCCTGGGATGGAACTTGTGCTGCAGTGGCTGCAGATAGCTTCATAGTGTTGAGATTTAGCCCCTTGCACCACCAGGAAGGCCCTCAAGTTACTCTTTTTACAAGGAAATAATACATAAAAATATCAGAGAACATGTGTTCCTGTTTGGTTCTATTTAATTTATAAGCACTGTCCCAAAAGTTATTTCCTTTAAGTTGACATTTGTATCGATTTGTTTTATACAGTTTCTGTGTTTAATCTTCAAAATCAGTACCACTTAATATGCTAGGGATTTTTCTATTTGAACCCTCAGTTCTTTTTGATGCTAACAGCAAATATTTAAGGTATAATTTATTATCCTTTCAGAATGAAAAAATGGAGGTTAGTGGTATTTAAATAACTTGCTATTAGGTTAAATTTCTCCAATTCCAATAATAATAGTCTTAGTTTTACTTCAAAAATAGCAGTAAGAGTGGTAGAAGAAGATTCTTACTTACCTACTTTCATATAAATTTTCTTTTTCAGAGCTCTAAAGAGGGTTTATGACCTCTTACAAAAGCACACATGGGCTGATGAAACTGGTTCCAATTGCTAGAAGTACATGAAACTTCTTTTGGGTTAAGACATGGACCTAAGAAGTTCCTTTGACAACACAGCAGCAATTTTTATTGTTCTTTGACTTTGTAAAATATGTACCTTATACAATGACTTAAGATATCTATGATTTTATCTAATTTTTTTCTTCATCTTATCTCACAAAAAAAGTATGAGAGTGCCTGTGTGTGTGCATGTGTAAAGAGAGAGAAAGAGTTGTAGGATATGGGTGAAAAGGAATGTCAATTTGACTTAGAGATTAGGGTTCATGCAATCAGGGAACAGGTTTAGAGGAAAAGCATAATTAAAAAACACTGTTTAGGGATTTTTCCAGTGTCATTGTCTGTCTAATTCTCATTATTTGTTGACTGTCTCTTACACACTAGCAAGAGTCAAATTCATCTTTTGTGTGTGTGTTTGTGTGTAGAAGAACTGGGGTGTAGGCCAGGTATGCAGGGTTTGAGAAAATTCACCAGAGATAGAGTAGGAATGGAACAGATGGATCTACTGAAATACACTGCTAATGGTAGCAGCAAGCGAGACAGGAGGGGTCTGTTATGCCAAATGTGGGTCAGCTGCCTGGCCGGGGATCGAATTCAGGCCGCTATGGTGATACCGCTGAGACTAACCCCTAGGCCACCAGGGAAGCTCCAAATGTCATCTTTCATTGAATTAAATCGCTCACCCTAAGTCAAAATACTTCTGAAAGATTTTTTTGTTTTTGCATACAAGAACAGGGTTATAGGCCAGAGGTGTGGAGGGGTGAGAGGATTTACCAGAGACAGAGTGGGGAACAGAACAGGCAGATTGAGTGACATACACTGCTGAGGGGAGCAGTGGGCGAGACAGGAGAGGTCTGCTGCACCATGTGGGTAGCTCCCTGGCTGGGGCTGGAACTCATGCTGTAGAGGCTGTGGAACTCATGCTCACAGTGCTGTGCTTAACCCCTTGTGCTACCAGGGAGGCCCCGGAAAGATTCTTATGGTACCTCACTGTTATGTGAAGTCTTCCCCAAACTTTCTTCATTTCTCTTCCATATTCCTTCTCTCCTAACGGTACCCTCTTAGAATAACTTATGTTACCTGAAGACTCCGTGATTGAGAGAAATCTGGTTTATGTACAAAGAATATTTTGTCTTCCTTTATTCAAATACCTTTCTTCCTCTTCTTAAACCAGAATCATTTCTATACTTTTCCTCAAATCTGGGTCATAGATTGTCTTGCCTTGATTTAGTTTCTTCATTAAATTTTTTTACAACCTTGTTGTAATTAGAAGTGTCATGAAGAAGATTTATATTCCTGGAAACAAATTATCTAATTTACAACCAGCTCTGCTTCATACCTGCTAAGTCCAAGTCTTTTTGTGACTTATTTCTTTTTGTGAGTTTTTGTGACTCTGATGGGTCCTTCTTGTTTTTTAGTCTTTATGTTTTTTAGACTTATTACAATTCTCTGTATTCACTCTTCTACTTAAAAACATATACAGGAAATTCACATTTATACTCTTAGTAATACTGTTTATACTTAACATTGACAAGTGAACAATAATGAACCTGGATAGAAAACGGCAAACTAAATTATATATTTCCCAGTTTACATTTATAGTAATTGAATGTAGACAAGTAAATGGAACTTACTAAAGTCACAAAATTAGTAAGTGGTAAACTGAGAATTCAAAATGAGTCCTCTCTAAAGAACCCCAATTCTGAGCTTTCAGCCCTGTCACTTTACAGACAGAGGTTCTAATCTGGTATGTGGATTTCCTTTCTTGTGTCTTCCACTGGGATCCAACTTCCTGTTTTTTAAAATGAAGAGCTTAACATTTCATTTATATATTTTACATTATTGTAAAAATTGAATTATTGTATGTTTTATAGGATAATAGGTAAAAACAATATTCAAATACTATCTACTGTTATTATTCTAATTCCCTCTCTTC
Organism: Talpa occidentalis; assembly: GCF_014898055.3. NCBI lineage: Eukaryota > Metazoa > Chordata > Mammalia > Eulipotyphla > Talpidae > Talpa > Talpa occidentalis. The sequence goes on from NW_023603184.1 coordinate 46,064,450, forward strand.
AAAGTGATCTTAACAAAGTGATTTAAACCACAATATGGTTTAATTATTATTTGTTATTTTCAGGTCTTTTCCTATAATTCATACCATAGTCTCTGCTCTAAATCACTAAACAATTAGATACATCCCCAGTGAAAAATATTTTTGAAATATTAAATAGGTCTGTCTTTAGCTAGAATTACAGTCCCTGGGGATTTTAGAATTTTTTTCCTCCTAAAGAATATTTCCTCTTTCCTGTCATGTTAAAAGATGAATGGATGGGTGATTAATGCATTTGCTTTTCTTTTAAAAACTCCTTTAAAAATTACTGCCTAAAAAAATCAAAGTCTTGAATCATTGTCAGTTATGAATAATATCAAGAGGTACTAACAATAATTTTTTTAAATTATGCATATTTTGGCCTCTGTGGGAAGCCATGTTGAATACTGAAGTTTAAAGAGTCTGTCTCTGAGGTGATCAAGAATATATTATAAATGACAAACATTTTGCTTTCTCTATCTTTTGTTTAGTAGTCTGTTATACCCATGCCTGATAGAATAAAACATATTTTACCATCTTACTGAAGTAAAATAGCATATAGAAGTACAGAAACTATAGCTGACACAATTTTGGAATGGACATTTGCATTTAAAGGAACATTATTTAAAGATTCTTACCATTGTCATTATCTTTTTCTCACACTGTGTTGAATGCATCCAGCTTGCACAGTAGCAAGTAATCAAGAATCAAATGTCAGGCCTTCCTGATGGCACAAGGTTAAAGTCTCAGTGTTATCAAGCTGTCTCCAGCCACGGCAGCACCAGCTCTCTCCCCGGCCAGGGAGCTAACCCACATGGTGCAGCAGACCTCTCCTGTCTCCCTGCTGCTCCCTTCAGCAGTGTATTTCAGTAGATCCGCCTGTTCTGCTCCCCACTGTCTCTGGTGAATCCTCTCACCCCCTCACCCCGCACCTCTGGCCTACACCCAGTTTTAAATTAAAAAAAAAGTCAAATGTCATCTTTCATAGAATTAAGCCATTCACCCTAAGTCAAAACACTTCCAAAAGAAGTGTTTAAATATATATGTATATGCATGTTTGTGTGTGTGTGTATTTGTCTTTGCCATGGGTAAATACTAATATTTGTCTTTGACCTCAGCTCTTGAAATGGAGCACCTAAAATCCTTACAATTTCCTAAGTTATGGGAGTGTCTGACACAGAAACCCTATGTCTCTTAGAAGTTGTTGGGTGACAAGAGCATATTTTTTCTTTTTCTTTTTAAATATTTATGCATACAAGAACTGGAATACAGGCTAGAGATGCAGGGGGTGAGAGGATTCACCAGAGACAGCAGGGAACAGAACAGGCAGGGGACAAAAATAGAGTTAATACTCAATTATGTATATATAATAAAGTCTCCATTAAAAAAAAAATACTAGAAAATTAGCATTTTGGTGAGCCGCCAGATTAGTAAGCACCTCCATATGCCAGGAGTATGGCACACGTCAATTCCATAGAGATGGAAGTTCTTGTACTGATATGATTCCAGAACTTATCCTATGTATTTTTTCTTTTCTTTTTTTTTTTTTTTGAAGATTTATTTATTTATGCACACAAGAGCTGGGTCACAGGCCAGAGATGCGGGTGGCTGAGAGTATTCACCAGAGACAGAGTGGGGAGCAGAACAGGAAGACTGAGTGAAACACACTGCTGAAGGGAGCAGCGGGCAAGAGAGAAGAGGTCTACTGCACCATATGGGTTGCTCCATGGCCCACCAGGGATCGAACTTGTGCTGCAGAGGCTGCAGATTGCTTCATAGTGTAGTGCTTAATCCCCTGCGCCACCAGGGAGGGCCTCCTATATATTTTTTTCATCTTAGCACTAGTATCCTTTAAAGCACCCTATGTATTAAATCAACCTCAGAAGTAAACACTTTTCCTGTATTCTTTGATCTTCTCTACCAAATAATTGAAACTATAGAGGGGGTTATGAAAATCTCCAATTTATAGCCAAATGGAATAGAATTTATTAGTAACTTGGAAACCCACTACTTGTGATTGGCATCTCAAGTGAAGAATACTCTTTTTGGATTGAGTGCTCTATCTATGGCATCTGAACTAAGTGCAGGGAGTTAGTATCAGGTTTGTTTGCTGTGGATAATTCACACAATTTGGTAATAAGTGCTATGATTGTAAGTAGTAAAATAGTGATTTTTATCATATCTGTCTAAGAAGAGCTAAAATACTCAATGAGATATGCATTTTCCATACTTATATTCCTATCCAAATAGTTCATAGACAACACTTCTTCCAGGAACTTTCCTAGGTTCTTCCAAATGGAAAAAAATAATGAACTCTTGATAGCATTTTCTCTTTTACTATCTTCCATACTCATTATGTAAGTTGCATTAGTATATGATGACCACGTTTATTTTTGCTTGTTAGTATTATCTTCTTGGGATCTAAATTCATTTTTTTATTTATCTTTGTGTTTCCGAGTACACTGTTACTATGTATTAATTGTTTACTCTGCACCAGTCACTGTCCTAAGTGCTGTGTTTATAGCATCTTATGTAATCCTTATAAGTGTAGGGTAAGGAAAAAGTATCAGGCTTTTCTGCCCTCCTGCCATTAGGATAGGTGAGGGAACCCTGTGGTCCTGAATGCATGCCCAATGGCAGGCACCTGAAGTGGGTACACCTGGGCTGAGAGACTGAGGTTATAAGGGCGGTGTCACTGGGACACCAGCAGAAGCAGAGAAGCTGAGAGAAGAAGAGAAACAGAGAGAATGCCAGAGAGCCCAGATAGAGTGAGGATTTGCTGGGGGCTGGGAGGCCTGCCATGTGCCTGGTAAATCTAAAGAAAAGACCTGCAAAAGCCACTGAGGACCCTGACTCCTCCTTTACCCGGTCTGCTGGGTCATAGAAAACCTGCTCAGTGCCCTGTTCCTGTCCCTGCAAGCATCTTATGTAATCCTTATAAGCAATAATGGGTAGGTACTATTTTATTTCGTATTTTATAAGTGAGAAACTAAAGTTCAGAAAAGTTATCCAGGGTCACAGGATTAACAAACAGTAGAGCCAACAAATGAACCACAAGATTGCACCAGTCTTAGGTTGTGTTCAGACACAGATGACGCAGGACAAAGATTTTAATTTGTGAGTTTCATCTATGTGGTGATCCCAGGCAAGACTGATAAGGAGCTGGTGCAAATGAGAAAATTGAGTAAAACAAATACAGGTGTGTGTTAGTAAGCAGGTTGCTAAAACTACAAACATATTATGGAAATTGCTAACCTAATTCAATTTCCTTTACAGAGGGAGACTGTAGGGTAAGGAAATATGTCAGGCTTTTCTGCTCTCCCGCCATCAGGATAGATAATGGATCCTTGCGGTCCTGAATGCATGCCTGATGGCGGGCACCTGGAGTAGAGTGTGGGCATAGGTAGATGGGATTCACCTGTTCTGAGACTGTGCTTTTTTTTTTCAGGGCAGCATCACGGGGACGCCAGTAGAAACTGAGAAGCAGCAGAAGCCGAGAAGCAGCAGAAGCCGAGAGAGAAGCAAGAGAAGCAAGAAAAGCAGAAGCTGAGAGAAGGCCGGAGAGCCCAGATGCAGTGAAGACTTGCTGGGGGTTGGGAGGTCTGCCAGCCTCCCGGCCTCCCAGCACCCTTACCTGATGTGTACCGGGTAAATCCCAATAAAAAAACCTGCAAAAAGCCACTGAGGACTCTGACTCCTCCTTCACCTGGTCTGCATGGGATCAAAAAACCTGCTCAGTGGTCCATTCCTACTCCCTTTACAGAGACTATCAAAAAAAAAAAAAAAAAAAGTATATTAAGGCCTGGGCTGTGTTAAGAAAAAATTTCCTCCAAGAGTTTTTTAACTATTAAGTTACCTTCTAACATTTTTTACTTAAATTCACTCTACCTGTGTATCCTAAAATAAAACAAATGAAATATTTGATTTAAAGAGATTCCAGAATGACAATTTCTCATATAGCTGAAAAGAACCTATGCAAATCCTATCATTTACATTAAACTGAGAACTCAAAATTACTTCCATACACAAATTTTACTAGAACTATATAGAAAATTACAACAAAATCTGAAGAGTGCAAGTATTTTTTATGCAAACAGAACATTCATGAAAATACCTCTGTTATCTGTTTATCAAATCACACAGTTTTTTTTGTTTTTAGAGACATTGCACACAGTGTGGCTTATTTTTTTTTAAGATTTATTTATTTATACAAGAACTGGGGTACAGTGAGAGGCACAGGAGGGTGAGAGGATTCACCAGACAGAGCTGGGAGCCGAACAGGCAAATGGACCAAAGGCATCTGCTGCTGAGGGGAGCAGCAGGCAAGACAGGAGAGGTCTGTCGTGCCATGTGGGTAGCAACCTGGCCAGCCAGGAATCGAACCTGCACTTCAGAGGCTGTGGACAGCTTCAGAGCACTGAACTCAACCCACTGGACACAGGGGAGGTCTGTAGCTGATGTTTATTCACTGTCCTCAATCTCAATCCCTTCCTTCATGGAAACCTCTTAAAAGGTCATCTTTTCCTCTTTTCCCTAAAGCTGTTTACTACTTAGAAAGTCTTCTTAGTCACTTTGTTTATTTCAAACAACTTCCATCTGCCTTCATATAAATGATGATCATAACAGTGATTACTACTACTATGAGTACTATTATCATTATCACAATTGTTTTTATTTTAAAATAACTATTTTCAAGCCATTAAAATCTGCCAACATTAAATGAACTGAAATTATAAAGAGATGTATATAATAATATATAATATAAACTGACACCCAAGAAATTTGCACTAGGTAAACTTGAACACCTGTGACATTTGCTCCTCTGATTTGGCTACCACAAAAGTTTTTTGAGGTAGACATTATTCCCATATCTCATTTTAAAGAATATGCAAACAAGGCTCAAAGAAATTAACCCATTATCTATGTTCACACAGGAAGAAGGGGCAGGAGCTAGAATTCAAATTCTAGTCTCACAAATTAAAAAAAAATAATTTTGTGTTTTTTCATTTCACGACACACTTTCTACATGTTGAATATTATATGAGAGATTTTTGGAAGTTATAGAGTATTTACTGGAAGTAGAACTTAAAATAAAATAATACAACTGGAGATAGAGGGAAAACAACATTCCAAATGGGGCAAAAATATATGAAGTTATATTTTAACAATACCCATTGTCTCAGGAAAATGTTAAATGTTCACAGTCATTAATAATAAGTGGTCATATTGGACTGGTGGCTGAAGAGGTAAGTAAGGGGCAAATTACAGGTTATAATTTCTATGCTAAGCTGAAAAACGTATGAGATGTTTGCAAGTAGGAGATAAGCAGAGTCAAATGTACTTTTGAAAATTTTCCTGCCCGTCCTAATAATGGTAATGGAGTTAAAATTTCACAGTTTTGTCTTTGAATCTGAAGCTAAACAGAATTTTATATCCCTATCAATTTGTTCAGTGCTGTCAGCAACAGTAAATTTCCCAGTGGAAAAATAAATGTTAATAAAACTTGACTTTTTACCTTCCAGCAATACCTCGTTTGATATTTAAGAAACTTGTCATGTTTTAAAATGGAAATGATTGTTACCAATATATGTTTGCTTGAGGCGTTCCATTATTAGCTGGCATTGTTGACTTTAAACAGACATGTCTTATTAGTATGACCCATAGCACTTATTTTATGGTTACTTCTAGTGCCACTATAAATTAATAGAATATCAGGGCCTGAGGCATGTATTCCAATTCAGAACACCAAATGGAAGGCATTGGATGACTTCTCTGAGGATGAGTTTTCCCAAAGTGTATTGTGTTGTATGTGAGCTCTTTAGGAAGTTTTAAGAAAATTTACTAAATAACATCTCAATTGTTTTTTTTTTGTTTTTTTTTAAAAATTTATTTCTTTATTTATTGATACAAGCACTGGTACAGTCAGAAGCGTGGGAGGGTGAGAGAATTCACCAGAGCAGAACAGAACAGGCAGACTGACGGAAATACACTGCTGAGGGGAGCAGCGGGTGCGACAGCAGAGGTCTGTTGAGCCATGTGGGACCCTCCCTGGCAGTTGGGGATCGAACTGGCGCTGCAGAGGCTGCAGGCAGCTTCGCAGCACAGTGCTCAACAGCTGCGCCACCAGGGGAGGCCCACATCTCAATAGTTTTAAAGAAGGGAATGCCAAAAACAAGAGATGCTTGTTTTTTCCCCAAACAACTTGGGTCCATATGTGAAGGAAATTGTATTGTAATAGTAAAATAGCAGTCAGGATTTATTAGACATCTACTCTATCACTGACATTCTACTAGGAAATTTACTTAAAAATTTCATTGACTGTAACCCTTAAATTAATCTTATATAGTAGGCATATATCTCCCTTAAAAAGAGAAATTGAATTTCAAAGTCAAATACATAGTTATTGGCAGAACTGGTATCTGAAGTGAATGTGTATGACCCCTATGCTTCAGAGAAAAGAAGATAGGACCAAAATCTGGAAACGGATTGACCTATCAAAGAAGGTGATACCAAAGGCATAGTTTAGAGCAAGCTCAATAAAGACAGAAGGTCTGCCTATGAGAGAGAGTCTGATGTAACAATGATGTCCTACAAGGAAGATGTCTGAGTAGATGATATATTTCAACCCACTAGGCTACATTTGGACCAAAAAAGACTCATCTTTAAAAAAGAAAAGAGAAGACAACATAAAAATAAAATTCATGACTTGAGGAGTTAAATGAGGAAGACTGTAGCCTTGGGAAGAAAACTGGATTCTAGTTACCAAGTTAAAGAAATGAGAGACTTGGTGAGCATTTAGTATTCAAGACTGTAGTAATACTCAAATATGGGTAAGATTGTAAAGAATTCTTAGTTGTTAGAGTTCCCACTCTGAAGACCGATATTCAAACTAGGTGTGTCACCTACCAGCTCTAGTTAGCCTGGTTGAGCCTCAGTTTATGAAACACAAAATGAAAATAATAATATCTCCCCAACTCCTTTAGTTGGTGTTAAGAATGAAAATAGGTTGATAAACGTTTTGACTGAGGGACCTCTTGAAAATGGAATGAAATTACGGCAGCAAATACAGCAAATAATTAAATGCATTTATATAACCAAAATATTGGACAGAGTACAATCTACTTGATAATTAACAGTTTTATTTAAGTTCTTATTTTTCCTCATAACTATATTATAAGAATTATTAATGTGTATTTTATATTATTACAAACCATACAGAGTTCTCATTTATTTTTTCACAATTAACATAGCTGATTTATTTTACTTGTGCATGCTATCTTTTTTGATATATGTCTATTTATATTTTTATTGAGGTATAGTTGACATATAACATTGTATTATTGTCAGCTGTACAATATAATGATTTCATATGTCCATACATTGTGAAATAATCACCACAATGTCTGCTGAAGGAGATTATGGATGCTTCTGAGTTCAGGCTATTGCAAATAATGCTGTTGTGAATATTTCGAGTGTATGGGTTTTTGGTTGATGGTTTCAAATCACCACATTTTGGCATAACATTAGCAATCAAATCATGGCCATGGTCTCACCTTTAGTTATGCATATGTAAGTAACATCTGAAAGATACTGATTGCCTAGAATGCAATCCAACAGTATTAAATATTCAGAGGGGTAGAAGGAGAGTAAATGTCAAGGGCATATCAACACTTCATATTATGTACTTCTCCTAATTTCCAATACTTACTTTTCTGGATTTTTCATCCCATTTGGCCTTTTTTTTACTGACTTTATATTATCTTTGTGAACATCAACATAAGAAGTTTGAATTTTTCATGAAGTATATAATGATAGTCCAAAAGGAAAAGAACTAGATTTGAAAGAGCAGGACTCCAACTTCTCTTCTCTAGTTAATTCTGTCTGTTTCAGGATGCAGTCATTACTTACCACCCTACAAATTCCTGAGTTCAGACAGCTTGCTCTTACCAGTGGTTTCTCAGATTTATTTTGCTTCTACTTTTGCTGCTGACATTTCCTTGATTCCACATTTCCTGCTATCATTTTTCTTGAGACTTGTCTTATCAGACGGAATCCTATATTCCATGTGAAATTAACTCTTTGCATCTCAGACAAGTTGTTATATCTACATCTTGAGTATATGCATGGTACCTGAGTCATAGGGAATCATCAAAAAATATTGCATAATTATCATCTGTACAGGCCATGGACTTCATGAAAGCAAGACAGACCTGATATTAAAGATGAAGTACCTAATTCCTTAGTGACTTACTAAAAAGCTTTAATTACAGATGAGGTTTATATTTCACAACTAACACCAGTGAATAATTTCATAAATAGTACATTATTTTTATACTGCAGCAAGGTATGATTTGCTCCAATTAGAAATTAGAAGGGGTACCAAATCCCAGATCTCTTGCCTCTTAGTTCAATACTGTTCTATTCAATATCTAGCTGGAAGCAATGGCTTTAGTCATCTAAATTTTAGTGATCATTTCAGAATCATTCTATCAAATGAGGGAATTAATTTTATCATTTAGAGTCCAAATAAAAATATATTCCAATTCTTAACTGAACACCACCCTAAAAATCAAATCCATAGCCAATCTGTACAATTGGCTTAACCTTATACCATCTTTTATAATGCATATGAGCACACAAGGAATTTTCTAAAAACGGTAGCTAGCTTCACTATTATATCCAGTTTATCATAATGACAGGCTATAAGATATTTTAAGATGGGGAAATAAGGGATTGAAAACAAGACTACAAACCATAAATTTCATGGCAATAAATTAAGGAAACTTCACTGCAAAGCTATGAAACCCAATTGAGGGTTGGTAGCCCTGAAACAAACAAAAAACATCATAACAACTCATAGAATCTATTAAAGTTATGTGGTAATAAATCTGTCCCATAAAAACCAGGAAGCTAGTTATAGTATATTCAAAAGGCCAACTTTGTGGAAGTGACTACTGAAGACTTATAAAATAAACACTGGGAGGAAAAGTAATACAGTTCCCTGTTAAGCCTGAAGAATAGACAAGTTTAGATTTTGTCAAACAATATGCATGAATAAGTTTCTTCCTAATTAATCTAAAACTGTTTTAGCCTCTGTCTGGTGACCATACTTCTCTATAAACATTAAAGAGACATCATTTATTTTTTTTTGTAATGAACCCAAATAATACTGTTTCTGTGTTTGAGAGGTAGCACATTTGGGAGAGTGACGGGAATACGAGAGAAGGTGTGTTTCTCTGAACTAGAAAGTCAGCGTGATTTCCTTCCAGGAAGGTGACAAGTAGCTCAGGTAAGCTCAAATATACAAAATTTACTCTATATATCTGTGGTATGTTTTATAGGAAATAAGGAATTATCTTAGGTATTAATTTCCATAAGTTTTGACAAGCAAGCTATAGAACATAGAAAAGATATAACATTTATATTGCTAGAGAATAATTGCTTCTGCCCTTCAGGGAGTCCCCATTCATGACAGACAATTCTGTCTCATTAAATCATAGAGATTATAGGGTAGTTTTGCCATATGCAAATTTCATAAAAATAGAATCAAAGACTTCTACTTCTGGTTAAGATGACGTAACTAGGGTTATATCTACCCTTCAACCCAAAAGAAGTAAAAAATCAGACAAAATGCATAATTACAGAGGAGCTTTGTGAAATCAGACATCAGATAATGAAGATCAGGCATGGGAAACAAATGAGTTGAGCCTCACAATTGTCTTTCCTTAGTGCCACAGTGAAATTCCAGGTGGCTGCATAAACTAGGGAAGCCAGGCTAGGCTGCAAGAAAACACTGAGTAAAAAACATAGTACGGAGCCCTGGGGGATGGAAGTGGCTAAAGTGGGTGCCTTACAAGATGGTAGCAGAGCAAAGATGCTGGACTTGTCTTCTATGTACACTTAAAAACTAGATTGCAGTAGAACAAAGTCAAAAACATCTGAAGAAAAAAAAAAAAAGAATAATCACAGCACACATTAGGAAAAATGGTCAATTGAATAAGGATAGGAAGGTCCTCCCTGGTGGGCTCTGAGTTAGTTAAGTCTCAGTGCTATCACCACTACAACCTGTGTTCTGTAGGTCTCCCGGCCAGGGAGGTGACCCACACATGGCACAGCAGAACTCTTGTCTCACCTGCTGCTCTCCTCAGCAGTGTATTTCAGTAGATCCAACTGTTCTGCTTCTCACTCTGTCTCTGGTGAATCCTCTCACCTCCTGCACCTCTGGCCTACACCCTAGTTCTTCTACACAAAAATAAATTAATTAAAAAAAGGAATGGGAAAAACTTTCGTAAACTGTGTGTATAGTGACACCGGGGAAATACAACACACGATAGAGGGGATGGCTGGCTGGCATGCAGAAATCCCTGTAGTTGCTAACTGAGGGGTACATACAAACATGTGGGACTTGTGAGCCCAGAACTGCACTCAGTAAGGGGTATCTAAGGACAGAAGGTGTATTGCTGGAGACTGTGGGGATGGGGGTGTAGAACAAGGTATACTGACTTGAGTCTGAGGTTCTTAATGTAGAAGAGTTGGCACCTTAATCAGCAGGAGAAATAGGTCGGATTACTTGTGTCCCTCGAGGCTATTACACGAAGCTGAGGTTATGATATTCAAAAATCACAGTAGATTTTGCAAGGAATAGAATGAAAAAGAAAAGAGGGGATTTGGGAGATTTACGTAGCAACTGGGTCCTCCCTAGGGGCTTAGTTAAATTTCAGAGCTACCACCACAACTGCCTGAGTTCAATCCCTGCCCACGGAGCTAACCCACATGGCGCAGCAGACCTTTCCTGTCTCACCTGCTGCTCCCCTCAGTAGTGTATTTCAGTCAACCTGCCTGTTCTGCTCCTCACTCTTTTCTAGTGAATCCTCTCTCCCCTATACCTCTGGCCTGTGTCCCAGTTCTTCTTTGCAAAATAAATAAAAAGTAAAAAAAAAGGAGATTTACACTCCCCTTAAATTCTTAGCAGAGTACTAATCCTAGCATGTGTATGAGCAGAAAATGTTGGAAATAAGTAAATAACTACTATGAATTAAAATGAAGAGTAACATAATTTTAATTATGTTAAGGCATAATTTTAGGCATTAGACAACCTGGAAAACTTGACAGTTTATAGGGTCCTGGGTAGATGAATACTCAGAAAGCTCTTTCCTTAGTAATTAGTAATTGGGGATAATTATCCCCAGACTAATACCTACTATTACTTCACAAGACATATCTTAAGAGCAGTCCTGGAAGGATCAAACTATGACCAAGTAACATCTGCATCCCAGAAAAAAAGAAAAAGAAAATATTTTTAGAAACACAAAAAGTATCAGGCAGTGAATAATCCACAACATCTACTACCCAATACAAATATTAGACATGCAATGAAGCAGATGAATATAATGCAAAATCAGAAAAAAATCAATTGATCAAAACTCACAAATAACACAAATGTTAGACATTTTAGATACAAGCACTAAAACAGTAATCAACAGCTATCTTAAATACACTTTTATAAAGATTTATTTATTTTTATACAAGAACGAGGGTACAGGGCAGATGTGCAGGAGGGTGAGAGGATTCACCAGAGACAGAGTGGGGAACAGAACAGGCAGACTGACTGAAACACACCGCTGAGGGGGAGCAGCGGTGAGACAGGAGAGGTCTGCCGCACCATGTGGGATTCTCGCCGGGAGGCTAGGATTGAACCCGTGCTGCAGAGGCTACAGACAGCTTCACAGTGCGGTGCTCAACCGCCTGTGCCACCAGGGAAGCCCTCTTAAATACACTTTTAAAGGTGGGAAATTATTTAAAATGTAGAGACATAAAATAAAAACTAGAGACAAAATTTTGTTTGGAAGAAAATATCCATGTATCAGTTTAAATTCTCATGTATCATTATACATGTTATCCATCTTATTTTTCACTATCCCTTAGGATTTTTTCAGTTGTGCTTTTCATGTCTTTGGATGGTTTTATCCTTGCATCATTGTGTCTACTTCTATTGACTGTTTCCTTCCATGAATGCTTTCGTGACTGAGTCAATATTTTATAGCTTTATAAAATGAATACTGGATATTTTATAACAATTCAATAGAGATTGAAGTAATGATATACATCTTCAAAAAGTGTTATCTCTCCTCTGTTGGTTTGCTAGAGACTGAGTTGTTACACCTTGCTGCAGATTGGGCTTGCTGCAGATTTAGTTTGATTCTGTTTCAAAAATAGGATAAAAATTTCTTTTCAGCAGATCCTGTGATCTTGGTATTGGCCATTTTTCTTAAATTTGCATCCATTTCATATTTCAGTTGTCTGCCCTATGGAAGATCTCTTGATTTATAGCAAAGATGTCATATTTCTGTCTTTCTAGTTCTACCTGAAGTTTTCTGTCCTTTGATTTCCACTCCCTTCTTTCTGTGAGAAATGATATAACTTTATAGGAATTTATCTTCCCTGTCCAAAGTCTTTAAGATTTGAAAGTCTGAAGTTTCTCATGGAGATAAGGGAGCAGCATATCTCAGTTCTTCTTCCCCTCACACAATTGCTCTTAGCTGAGTCTTGAGTACGTAAAGATTAGTTCTCAAATTTCCTATTCATCATCAGTTCTCCAACATTTTTGGCTGAACTACTGAGTAAATTTTGTATTGTTTTCCTTTTTTTTAATCACTATTTTTAGACAGTATCTCCCCAAATAGGTAAATACTAGTTTAAAAAATTCAAAGCAGTAATAATTTGGCATTTCTATCTGTGTTCTTTTGGATGCTCAGCTGCCACACCTTCTCATAAAGGACTAATAAAAACTGGCACAGGATAGGTTATGTTTTCCTTGTTCTTATTTATGAATGATCTGCCTTCTCCTTCTATTTCAGCCTGGGATAATATGAACCATGGACTGATTACCTCTTAAGACAGATTTGCCTCTCTCTGGAGTTTAATTCATTAAAGTTTCTTTCTACCCTGATATGAACAAACACACGGAAACTATAATTTTGTTGAGTGTCCAACCTATTTTGATGGTTAGTGTGAAATAATTGTTTCTTGTAAATGTTTTAAATTCAAATAGAGTAAAATGAGTAATTATGTAGTCCCCTTAATGTAGACATTATTATTTATATCATTTTATAGACATGAAAACTCAGGTTTACAAGAGTTAAGTAGTTTGGTCATCTTGCAAAGTCAGTCAGTTCACAATGTTATATTGCAATAGATAGATTATATTGCTATGAGAACAAAAAAATAAAATAAATTATGAAGTGCATATCACAATAAGAATCTATACAAATAAATATTCAATGATGCTTTTGTATAAGTCTTTCATCTCTTCATTAAGTTTACTCCCAGGTATTTCATTATTTTTTATTTTAAATATTGCAAATGGACATTTTAAAAATTATTCTTTGTCTAATTCATTGTTTTCACATAGAAAGATACCTGATTTCTATGCCTTAATTTTGTGTATTTCCACTTTACTATAGTCAGTTACTATATCCAGCAGTTTTTTGGTAGTATCTTTTGATTTTCTATGTAAATTATCATGAGAACTAGTGAGTATGAAATATATATATTCAATGAAATACTACTCAGCTATGAAAAAAGATGAAATAGTGTCTTTTGGGATAAGACAGGTAAATCTTGTGGTGATCATGCTAAGTGAAACAAGTCAGAAATAAAAGATATATATAAAAAATCCAAAGAAAAACCTTTGTAACATAAAGCAACAACCTATATGTGCTCTTTCTCAATTAGATCAGTATGATCCTTTGACTGCATCACTATCTGATCTATACATAAAAGTCAAACTTCCCAACATTCCCCCTCCCATCTCTAATGCATAATACCTACATGACATTGGGCATGAGTTGATATTTTTTTTTAAGATTTATTTATTTATTTATACAAGCACTGGGTACAGTCAGAAGCACAGGAGGGTGAGAGGATTCACCAGAGCCAGAACGGGGAGCAGAACAGGCAGACTGACAAAATACACTGCTGAGGGGAGCAGTGAGCGAGATAGGAGAGGTCTGCTGCACCATGTGGGAATCTCCCTGGCCAGCCGGCAATTGAACCCGCACTTCAGAGATTGCGGACAGCTTCACAGCACTGTGCTCAACCGCCTGCACCACCAGGGAGGCCCAGGAAAAAATTTTTAAGCTCAAAAATAATATAGATAGCTTTGGTTTAATAATTGTGTGCATTTTATAAATGGGAATTTGGAAGCCCAGAGCATTTGCAAAACTGCTGTCAGTTCACCAGATCTAAAACCAGTACCATTTGCATTTTGCTTTATCTTTGGAATAGTAAGACAGAAGATTGGAACAAAAGAATAGAAGTTTAAAGAGTTTCAACTTGTCTCACACATATTAGAAACTTACATTCAATAACAAAATATTTTATTTAAGAATATACTTAAATATTTTGGGACAGGAGTGCATTCTCAAGTTTTCTTAATTTTTATTATTCCTTTTACTGACATGTATATGAACCACTTTTACTAACTTCTGAGTTATTTAAATGAAAAAAAAAAAGTATTAAGAAGTGAAATAGTCTAATCCAAAGCATATTGGGGTAGTATCTTAATAATACAGTTTTCTTGTTTCCCAGATCTTGTCCATTTATAGAGACATATCTAAGCCTATTTGATTTTCCTGTTGCATGAGAACATTTCAGTCACTAAATGCCAATGTAACAACTGGTTTTAATTTAATGATGAAAGATAATTATTGTAAAAACACTTTTTAAACTATAAAATGCTATGCTATTAGATATCGTCACTATGATTTTCTTCTGTTAGCTCCTGCCATGAGGCAATAAATCTAATCTTATTACTATCTTGATGTTTTCCTCCTTGCTCACCCCATTGCTACAAGATGGTGAAATCTATGAGGACAATAGTTATGCATTATTTATTTGTGTGTATATATGTATATATATATGTGTGTATCTATGAATACATAATAAATCTTTGTCACATGTGATGAGGAATCAAATTATATTAAATGTCAATTGAATAACATTTTGTTGAAGGTTCAATCTAAGGTAATATGAATTATATGTAAATAATAAGTTATGATCTGCAGTCAGATCACCACTGCAGTGAAATGATTAAAAATCAAGGAGGTTTTGGAAGTGACATATCAGAGAAGAAAGTGCACTCATCAGATCTGTAATTTAAAAGTTAGAATTCTACTACTTCTTTAGTTAGACTTCATTCATTTATACAATATTTAAAAAATATTATTACCTATATAATATCCCTGCTTACCCAGTTGTTATACTGGCATTCTGAGTTCTAGTTGTTCTTGTTTTCATTTGTAGAATAGTACCTCCTAAGAAAAGTCTTTCTATTTTTGCTCTTGGAAAGTCATCTGTCAGCAAAACCATTGTACTATTGTATACAATCTCCTTTTCTCTTAAGTGCCTTTAGTGATTTGCAGTTTCATTATAAATTGTGTACATTCCAATTTGCTTTCACATACCCTGCTTGAGATTTATTGAATTTCCTATATCAGTGGATTAGCATCTTTCAAAATTCCTGGTGTTTTTGTGTTTCTTTCTCAATCGATTGTACTTTCCTCTTGTAATTTCATTTAAATATAATTTATCTTTTCTGTTTTAACATACATTAATTTCTTAGCAGCTTAAATAGTTGATTAATTCAAAATTGATTAAAGACTTGGATGCAAGTTCTGAAACAATAAAATACATAGAAGAAATCACAGGCAAACTTCTCTGAAAATATTTGGTTTAAATGATGTTTTTGGGAACTAGACTCCAAGAGCAAGTGTTCCAAAAACAAAAATAAACAAATGAGACTACATCAAATTAAAAAGTAAAGTGAAGGAAATTACTAAAATGAAAACATACCCTACTGAGTTGAAGAAAATATTTGCACATTATATAACTGGCAAGGGGCTGATATCCAAGCTCTGTAAAGAACTCACAGAACTCAAAAACAATAAAAGCAAATAATCCAATAAAAATTCTTCAGAAGATCTAAACAGACATTTCCTCCCCATCCAAAGAAGACCTATAGATGGCCAAGAGGTACATGAAAAAATGTTCATTATCATTTATAATAAAGGAAATGCAAATCAAAGCCACATTATAAAAACCAGAAACAAGTATTGGAGAGGATATGGGGGAAAAAAAAAGGGAACTCTTATATACTGTTAGTAAGAATGTAAACAGTTCTAACACCTATGAAAACTATTGCAGTGTCTCAAAATATTATACATAAAACTATCGTATGATCCTCTAATCCCACTTCCTGGTACTGCTCTGAAGAATGTAAAAACAAAACAAAGCTGTAATTTGAAGGAATATAAGCACTCCTTGTTCATTGCAGCACTATTTATTGTAGCTTAGTTGAGTAACAACCTTAATGTCCAATAACAGATGAGTGGATGAAAGTATCTGTTCTGCATATATACACAATGGATTACTACTCAGCAATAAAACAAAATGAAATCTGTTTGTAAAAACATGGATGCATTATGCTAATCAAAAAGAATCTGAAGAAAAAAGACAAATGTTAGATGTGGAATATAAAAAATGGTCTGACAACTAAACCAAACAGACTCTAGAAATACGACTGTAGAATGGAGCCAACCAGAGTCCAAGAGTAGGGGTGGGGACAAAAATGGAGAGGGGGCCGAATAGACTATAGTGGAGGGTTATTGGTTGGGGTGTGTGAGGTGCGGTAAAATACATCTGAAGAGGTCAGGACCTATGCCCCCTGAATCATATACAGTGCTGTAAACCAACATTATCTCAATAAAGAAAATAATTAAATAAAAAATGTTTAAAACAATGTATCCTTACTGTAAACATAGAAATCTATTATTACCCTACTTTCTAAAACAGAATATGTATTTAAATTTATTTATATTTACATAGAACAATGACTAGAAGGATACAGAAAAAAATGACAAAATAAGAATGGGGTGATAAATATGTGAATCGCTCCTCCCCTGAATCATTAATGTTAATTATGGAAGTAGCACTGACATTTCTCTCAAGTGTACAAGAGTATATACATACGAGGGTAGAAGATATAGAAATAGCAGAGGGAAACAGGCATTATACATATACATGCACAATCTGGAGATTACATAGACACTGCTATCTAATATGTGGAATATAGAATAATTAAACTGAGTCAGATAAAGACAATTTTAAATTAATCCTTGAAAACTGCCTCCAAGATTGAAGCACCCAGAGGGTTAGGGAGGTGGCAGAGGGATAAAAACAATGCAGGAAGGAAGCTGTAGGGTAAATGGTTTTTCAGGCTTTTCTGCCCTCCTGCCATTAGGATTGCCCTGCCTGATGGGGCACCTACAGTTGTTACATTGTTGTAAGCTGTCTTGTTTACTTCTTGGGCCATGGGAGGAGTATTGAGATAGTCACCAAGAGAATCATGCATAAAGAAAGCTAGAAGAGAGAAAGAGAAGCCGAGAGTGAAGACTTGCCAGGGGTTTGGGAGTCTGCTGGGCTCCTGGCCCCCCAGCACCCCTGCCTGCCATGTACCTTGTTGCTGGTGTACATGTGAAAGCTCAAATAAAAGCCTGAGAAAGCCACCCAGGGCTCCAGGGCTCTCTATCCTGTCTGCTCAAATCATAGAAAACCAGCTCCATCCCAGTCTGGCCACTATAGAAGCACAATAGTCTATGGTGATGGGGACCTCCCTGGTGGTGCAAGGGCTTAAGTCTCAGCACTATCAAGCTATTGGCAGCCACTGCAGCATGAGTTTGATCCCTGGCCAGGAAGCTACCCACAGGGCACAGCAGACCTCTCCTGTCTCCCAGGTTGCTCCCCTCAGCAGTGTATTTCAGTGGGTCCACCTGTTCTGCTCCCCACTCTGTCTCTGGTGAATCCTCTCACCTCCCCATACCTCTGCCCTACACCCCAGTTCTTCTATGCATAATACATAAAGAAATAAATAATCTAAAAAAATAGTTTATGGTGATAGAGTATGACTGATTCAATTTTGTGTTTGGCCCACTACACTATGGTGGCAATACCTGATGGGGGCATCCAAATATTACATCAATTAAAATATTAATTATTAAAAAAAAGAAAACCAGTAGTGAAATATTTAAGTCCATGGTCCTTTTTTCAGATTTATTGATGCCCTACCTTGTATTACAAATGAAACCACTTATTGTTATATATATATAAATATAGTCCATGGGGGAAAAAAAAGGAAACTATCATATATCTTGAAGGGGTTTAATATTATTTATAATGATTTCATCTTAATTATACTATGCTACTATTTTCATAACAATACAGATTATTCTAATATGTGGATGTATTTTGTTTTCTTGCAGTCATCATTATAGAAATCATATACTTTATTTTCTTGATAAATTTATCAAAAAAGAGAGGTTGTGATATACTTTCATTTTTGTATTCTTTATTTCTAGGGCATTCAATAAAAATTTTAAGAATATGTAGCTACCTTAAAATTTCTGTAAGTAAGATGAGCATATTCTGGTGCTCTCTGCCTTGGCAACAAACACACACAGAGAAATCAATATATACATCTTCTCATGTATATTATATATTCTATGAACTCTTGTTATATATTGTTATCTATTACTCTACTCTGATATAGAACAGGTGTAAAAATTTTTATTGCTGCAATGGATTTTATCTATACACTTTCAGCTTTTTGAGTATGAAGCAAAACTCTGATACAAGACACTATTGTACAAATATATCATGGCATGTTTCTCTTTAACTCTCTGTAGCAAAGTAAGTTCATCCCTTGAAATACTTTTCCTTATAACGAAAATTGTACTAACTACCTACTTAAAAGTTTTAATACTACTTTTTCTTCAGCTGTCTCTACATTACTTTTAAAGAACTGAATTGATGAAATTTCTTTCATTACAGCTACAAAATCTAAGTAATGTAGGCCAAATATTTTGTGAGTAAGTAGTCTAGGCCAAATGATCAATAACCGAGCAAAAGCAATCATTCATTTATTTATCTTTAAAAATCTGAAATTATAACTTCTTAGGAAAAGGGAAAATTTCTTTTCACCACAAATAAAAATCAAATTATTGTTTGTCATATTTTGATATAGCTTGTGATTTCTTTTTATCAAGTCAGTGATTATTTAAGACTATTCTTTTCTTTTTTCCGTTTTTTTTTTTTTTTTTTTTTTTTTTTTTTGCTATTCATATTTCTGGCTTTTCCCTCTCAAGCTGTTTGCTGGTTTATAGCAAATGAAAATATATATGCAGAAATTGAATATAAATGGTTTATTGAGACTTAAATCTTCTGTGACTGGGTATTTTTTCCCTCATTTACCTTAGAGTTGTTCTCTTTTTTTTTTTCTCTCTCTCCTCTCTGTCTCCTTCCTTCTCTCCTTCCTTATCTCTCCCAACCTGTAACTCTATCTCCAAAGAGACTGTATAGTAAAAGCCCTTTACCTTATATACATTTGGTCTGCTATTCAATAAAATAATTTGGCTAGGATTTTGTGAAATAAAAGTTGAGCTATTAAATAATGCCATTGAGCAGATGAACAAGAAAAGAAGTATACCCAGACTCTAAAATCTTTCATATTTGCATATAAATGCAATAATATAATTTTTGCAGATTGCATTGCTTAGAATTTAGGTTTGGCCAGATATAGACACAATAGTGGCTTAATCATTATAGAAGTATTGTTATTTTCTGAAGGCAAACTCAAGTATCACCAGGGCAGTACTGGTACTGCAGCACCATGGTAGAACCAAAGTTGGTGGCTTCCAGGTTGCTGCTATTCTTAAGATGAGGTCCAGAGATCTAAATAGAAGAAAAGAAGTGTATTGATGCCACCCTTTAAATGACAGCTTCAAAAACATTGTACCTCTCTCTCTTTCCTCTTTTATTCCTTTGACTGGAATTAAAGGGATTTACCTGACTGAAGGGACCTGTGCAAATGAGATATATTAGATGGCTACAAATCTAAAATATCTAGATCACATTGCAGAAAAGGAGAGGACATAAATTAACATTCCTTTTTTTTTAAAGATTTATCTATTTATTTATTTATTTATTTTGAAGATTTATTTATTTATTTACACAAGAACTGGGGTAAATGCACCAGATGCGCGGGATGGAGGGTGAGAGTATTCACCAGAGACAGAGCAGGGAACAGAACAGGCAGACTAACGAAATACACCGCTGAGGGGAGCAGCGGGCAAGACAGGAGAGGTCTGTCGCACCATGTGGGACCCTCGCCGGACGGCTGGGATCAAACTGGTGCTGCAGAGGCTTTGGACAGCTTCACAGCACGGCGCTCAACCACCTCCGCCACCAGGGAGGCCCTATTTACTTATTTATTTATGCATACAAGAACTGGAGTACAGGCCAGAAGGGTGTGTGTGTGGGGGGAGGGGTTTGATAGGATTCACCAAATAGGGTGGGGAGCAAAATGGGCAGATCTACTGAAGTGAACTGCTGAGGGGAGCTGCAGGCGAGACAGGAGAGGTCTGCTATGCCATATGCATTGCTTCTTGGCTGGCTGGGGATCAAACTCATGCTGCAGTGATTGCCCATAGCTTGATAACTCTTTCTTTAATCCCTGTGCCACCAGGGAGGCCCATAAATTAGCATTCTCTTGCTTGAATATCAAAAGGAATGACATCAAAAACATTTCAGGGCTTCCCTGATGGCACAAGGGGCTAAGCAACACACTATGAAGCTATTTGCAACCTCTGCAACACTAGTTCAATCCCCAGCAGGCCAGGGAGCTATCCACATGGTACAGCAGACCTCCTGTCTCGCCTGCTGCTCCCCTCAGCAGTGTATTTCGTCAGTCTGCCTGTTCTGTTCCCCACTCTGTCTCTGGTGAATCCTCTCACTCCCCATACCTCTGTCCTGTACCCCAGTTCTTGTATGTAAATAAATGAATCTTTAAAGAAAAAAAAAGTAAATTTGTACTAGTAAAGGAAATTTTTTAAAAAACGCAAATAATAAAGTATTATATCTATTACATCTTTCTGTTTTCATTGTCAAATTAACTTCAACTCTCTCCATATCTCCAACTTTGGCCCTAATTCAGGCCATCATAATTCCTTGTCTAGACCATGAATAGCCACTAACAGAACTCTCGATTTCCATATTTAGTTCCCTTCATTTCATTATTCATATAATATTAGAGAGACTTCAAATGAAGCAATTTTTTCAGTCTTGGGCTTAAAATTCCTTAATGTCTTCTTATTTTCTTTGTGATAAATCTGAAACTCTTGACCTGCAAATATTTTAACACATATCCTCTAATTTCCCTTTCTTTTCTAACAGATCAAGGCATCTAGTAAACTCTGTTTTTCAATCATAGCAAACAATTTCTTTTATCAAAGTATGTGCTTTGCCTTTGCTCTGCCCCAAAAGCTCTCGATATTCTTGACTTCTGTTACTTCTTACTATTCGTGTTTGCATTTGAATGTCACCTAACTATCCCTGACCACTCTGATCTAGAGTACAGCTTTTGTCCAATATTACTGTTATTCACATTATTAACTCTTAAAGTCACCAGCCAAAAAACAAAATCCCCATATTTTTTCCCTTGTGTATACATTGCACACACATTTCTTTTTAAATTTTGGAGTAGTATCAGGTTTACAGAGAAATTGTGAAGATAGTGAAGAGCAGTTCCATATGTCACATATCACATCATATTTCTCTGCTATTAATAACATTATTACTAAGGTGTCCTTGTCATAAATAATGGCTTAATGCTGATCATTTGCTACTAATTAAAATTCACCATTTATGGTGCTGGGAAAACTGGGCTGCTACATGCAAAAGAATGAAGCTTGACTACTACCTCACACCATGCACAAAAACCAACCCAAAATGGATTAAAGAACTAGAAATAAGACCTGAAGCCATAAAATATATACAAGAAAATATAGGTGAAACACTATATGACATACACCTCAGTAACATCTTTAAAGACACATCACCCAAAACAAAGATAGTCAAGGAAAAGATAAACAGCTGGGATTACATCAAATTAAAGAGCTTCTGTATAGCAAAAGAGACAGTATCAAAACAAAGAGACACCCCATTGATTGGGAGAAAATTTTTGCACACAACACTAATGATAAAGGACTTATCACAAAAATCTACAAAGTAAATAAAAGAAAACAAAGTAAATAACCCCATCAAAAAATGGGCAGAAGAGCTAAAAAGAAACTTCTCCAAAGAGGAAATGCAAATGGACAACAGGCATATGAAAAAATGTTCAACATCCCTGTAATCAGGGAAATGCAAATCAGAACTACAATGAGATACCATCTTACACCAGTGAGAATGGCACATATTAAAAAAAAAACTAGCAACAACAAATGTTGGCGAGGATGTGGAGAAAAAGGCACTCTCCTGCACTGCTGGTGGGAGTGCAAACTGGTCCAACTACTATGGAGAGCTGTGTGGAGATTCCTCAGTCTGCTAAAGATGGAGCTTCCATATGATCCAGCAATTCTACTCCTAAGTATTTACCCAAAGGACACAAAAACATTAATTCAAAGGGACACCCACACCCCTATTTTTATTACTCAACAATCAAAATAGATAAACTCATGCCATGGATGGAACTGGACGGGATTATGCTCAGCGAAATTAGCCAGAAAGAAAAAGAAAAATACCGGATGGTCTCACTCATAGCAGGAATTTAAAAAACCTAAATAAGGGACCAGGAAACGGACTAATTATAATAAAGTAAAAATCAAAATCAACAAGCAACTATAAACCAGGGACACACTGCAGCAGGGAGAGAAGGGAGTAGGATCAAATCATGGGTGGTGGGAATTTTACGGGAAGATGAAATGCATACATTGTACAAAAATGAAAAATGTTGTAAAAATATGTATTAGATAAAAAAATAAATAAAAATATTTAATTAAAAAAGCCACCATTTATTTGGATCTTATTATTTTCCCTTTGTCCTTTTTCTGTTCTGGGATCCAAAAACACATCTTATACTAGTTGTCATTTTCCCTTAGGCATCTCCTTCTCTGGTCTGTGCGGCTGCTCAGATTTTCTTAGTTTCTATTGACCTTTACTGATTTGACAAGTAATAGTCTGATATTTTGTAGAATGTCTTTTTTCAAAATGTTCCTCAATTTATGTGTTTCCTTGTTTATATCATGATTATCATTTTATCACAATTAAACTGCAGTTAGGAGTTTTGTTGGAAGACCCCATAGATAAAGTGTCATTCTCAAGGCATTCTGTTAATATTGCATGTCAACACGCTTTGTCATTGATGATAGTAACCTTGGTCACTTGCCTGCAGTTTGCCAGGTTTCTGCACTGTGAAGTTACTTTTTCCCACTTTTCATACCCTGCTCTTAGGAAAGAAGTCATCATGAGTAGCCCACATTTAAGATCTTTGTAATGTGAAACATCTGAGATTTTGAGATAACAGCCTCCTCAGCTCCTTCCGTGCAACCAGATCTCAAGGATTCTTCACACAGTCCACTGACTTTATATACCCCATTTTTTGTTTCCTTTTTTTCCCCTGATAGAAAAGTTCAGTGATATATTTTATTTATTCATTTATTATATTTTACTGATATTCACCAGAGGCAATGTGGTGTGGGGCATGCTACCCATGCTGTCTGACAAGGTGCGGGTATGGGGGAAATTTCTGAAAAGTCAGAAAGCTCCATAGCTGGCTCCTGCTACTTCCTTTCATTTCTTTGTGCCAGTTATTGAAACCATGGAAATTTTCTATAAGTTTTAGACTAACACAATGAGTGTTGGCATCAATGCCAGTTTCGGTAATGCACACCTCAGTAGTTTGAAAAAAATGTACCTTCCAACATGATTGATAATGAAATGGTTTCCAATAATTCTCCATGTCCTCCAATTTGTAATTCAGTTACCATGAGTAACATTGAGTTCTCTAACAAACCACACTTGATAGAACTGGTAGGACTGAGCCCGGCAAAAGTCCCTCACTAGAGAAGGCCCTGAGTTGCCCCGGGAGGTGAAATTGTTCCCATGGCACCAGGACCCCTTGGTTCTATATAGAAAATAGGAAGCTGCCCTCGATTTTACAATGCCTGCTTAGCTTTGTTTTAATTACCTAGCTTGACTGCATAAATCATGTTGCATATAGCACCTGTTTCTATTTTCTGAATAACATATATCACTTCTGGAAATAATGTAATTAAGTTAATGTAACCAAGTGACCAAGTTAATCATAGACTAGGAAAATTAAAAAAAAAAAAAAGGACTGTGCACTGTTAGTGATCATTAATAAGTTCTGAAACAATGTAAAAGTAAAATCAATCATGATCGCATGATGTAATGATCAAATAACAATTTCTGATGTATAAATAAAGCCCTGTTGAGGCTATCAGCGGGAGATACTTGCACTCTATCAAGTGTCTGTGTCTTCTCATTTTCCCTCCCTTCTTCCCTCCACTTCACCTACACGGTCTTGTCCTTACGGAAACCTGGCCCCATCGGAGCTGGACTCCCAGCAGCAATGAGAAAGACTGACATGTCACAAACATGGCATAACCACAGTTTCCAGAATCCTGGGAAGTTATTACAGTCATTAGCCTTGGCTCATAGTGTCTGAGTTCCCTAATTAGAGTAAGGCTAGAGTACCTAGCCTTATGTTTGCTCCATTTTTATTCTCAGAGGGACCATCTGAGAGTAAACTTCAGAATGCTAAATTACGGTTTTCCTTTCTTTATGTAAATCCAGCCATATCTAGATTTCTCAGGCAGTTGACACAGGACAGACAGACAGTGGGGTAGAAAGAAGAGCTCTTTCAGAGACTTTCTTCTTCCCATGAGTGTGGTGTACTCCTGGGAACTGTCCTTCTTGATTTATATATTTAAATATACTCACTAACTGTAACTAATTCATAAAAGATCAGCCTTTGAATGCTTGCAGTCTGATTTCAGACACTGCTATTTACTACTATGCTATATGAATGACTGTAATTCAACAACCCTGACTTAAAGACCTATATCCTCCTCTTAGTTGCTAAATACACTTGGGAATGTAAATTAATCTCTTTAAGCCATAGTTTTCTTATTTGAAAATGGATAATACTACCACTCAATCATCAGTGTTTTTAAGTTACAAAGGAAATTATTATGTTTTGCAATCAGTAAGTACTGAAAAATATACTATTAGAACTTATATCTTCAAGTTTTATAAGTAATAATAACAATAGTAAATATTACTCTATAGAAAAAAAGTAATTATTCAAGGTCTGTTCATCAAGATTTTCTTTTAAAGATTTATTTAGTGTATACAAGAACCAGGGTACAGGCCCGATGTGCATGAGGATGAAAGGATTTACCAAAGACAGAGCGGGGAACAGAACAGGCAGACCAACTGAAATACACTGCTGAGGGGAGTAGCAGGTGAGACAGAAGAGGTCTGCCTTGCCATGTGGGTATCTCCCTAGCTGACAGGAATTGAACCCGCTCTGCAGAGGCTGCGGACAGCTTCACAGTGCTGTGTTCAACCGCCTGCTCCACCGGAGAGGGCCTGTTCATTAAGATTGATAGTGTGTTTCTTCTATGTATTTTATGGTTTCAGGTCTTATCTACGGATTTGCACATCAAGACATCTTTACAGACACATCACCCAAAGCAGTATAGTGAAGAGAAAGATAAACAGCTGGGACTACATCAAATTAAAGAGCTTCTGCACAGCAAAAGAGACAATAACAAAAACAAAAGAGAAACCCACCAACTGGGAGAACATTTTTGCACCCAAACTAATGATAAAGGACTGATCACAAAAATCTGCAAAGAGCTGATGAGACTCAGCAACAACAAAGAAAATAATCCAGTCAAAAAATGGTCAGAAGAGCTAAAAAGAAACTTCTCTGAAGAGGAAATGCAAATGCCAACAGACATATGAAAAAAATTCAACATCACTTGCCATCAGGGAAATGCAAATCAAAACTACCATGAGATACCATCTCACACCAGTGAGAATGGCCATATTAAAAAAACTAGCAACAACAAATGTTGGCGAGGATGTGGAGAAAAGGAACTCTTCTGCACTGTTGGTGGAGTGCAAACTGGTCCAACCACTATGGAGAGCTGTGTGGAGTTTCTGGACCTACTAAACATAGAGCTTCCATATGATCCAGCAATTTCCACTCCTAGGTATTTACCAAAGGACACAGAAACATCAATTCCAAAGAGCACCTGCACTCCTATGTTTATAGCAGCACTGTTTACAATAGCTAAGCTTGGAAACAACCCAAATGCCCAAAAGTAGATGACTGGATCAAGAAGATGTGGTACATATTACCATGGAATATTACTCAGCATTCAAAAAAGATAAACACATGCAATTTGCAGCAAACATGGATGGCGCTGGAAGGGATCATGCTCAGCGAAATAAGCCAAAAAGAAAAGAAAAATTACCGGTTGGTCTCACTCATAGCAGGAATCTAGAAAACTTAAATAAGGACCAGGAAAATGAATATAAGAAAGTGAAAATCAAAATCAACAAAAACTATGAACCAGAGACACTTTTTGGGGTGGGGGGGGGAGGGGAGGATTGGGGTCAGAATGGGCGTTTGCAATTGTATGGGGGAATATAAAAAATAAAATTTAAGATTAAAAAAAAAAAAAAAAAAAGAAAGTTAAAACAGAGACATGGGATTCAGAATGTCCAGGTGTAGAGTGATTTAAATTTTGTTGGAGTGACCAGGATACATCTCATTAAAAGAGCCCAGAAAGAGATGGACCACTGTAATGAATCCTGTGGAGGGTAACAAACCTGGTGGAAACTGAGGACCAGATGTTTTCTTACTTTCTTTTGAAGTGAATCCATTCCTTTCTGTTTATTGCTTTTACATATGTGAATGTGGCCAATATCTATCATTCAGAGACTACTTAATATCTATACTGGGTTAAAAAGTGTTCCCCAAAATTCATGTACACTTGGACCTCGGATGTGACCTTATGGAAATAAAATCTCTGCAGATATATTAGTTAAGAGACATAATATGGGAATAGGTGATCCCTAAATCCAGTGACTGATGTCCTGATAAGAAATCCATACAGAGAAACACTCAAGGAAGGCTGCCTTGGAAGATGCAAGCCAGAGACTGGAATGATGGGGCCCCGGGATCACCAAGGATTTAGGGCAGCTTCCAAAATAGAATAGGCAAGGAATAGACTGTCCTTCAACACACCAGTAGCAGCCAACCCTGCTGACACTGTGATTTTGGACTGCTGGTCTCCTAAACTGTGACAGAATAAATTTTGGGGCTTTTTTTTAAGTCACCAGTTTGTAATCAACAGTCTTAGAAAACCAATACAAATTCTGGTACAAGAAAATGGTGTTATTGTAACAAAAAACTGAAATGTAGAGGGGCTCTGGAATTGGACAATGGGTAGACAATGGAAGAATTTTGAAATGAAGTGAATTAGAAAAAAGCCTAGACTGCCTTAAAGAAATCATAATAAATATATAAATATGGACATTAAAGAGATTCTGGTGAGTGCTCAAAAAAAAAAAAAAAAAAAAAAAAAAAAAAAAGATTGATAGTGTGGAATCAGAAGCCTCAGCTATTTGAGTACCTACTGCATTCTATTTATGTTCTAAGTACCTGCTTACAACTAAGAATAGAATAGAAAAAAAAATGTGATTTTCTAATGATAATACAACTGGCATTCTCTGTGTGTGTATGGGGTGTGTGTGTGTGTGTGTGTGTGTGTTTGTGTGTGTGTGTGTGAAGGGGACAGAGAGAGGTGAGAACAGACTCAGCAGAATGACGAGGGACATATGCCAGTCTGTGAAAAAGAAGGTTTATGCCACACTGTAACTTTGCAGAAAATCTGTGAAGCTACTGAGAAACAAGCCTATGATTCTCCTGTCACTTCAGTAGGAGACATATGCCATACATCACCAAATATTATACCCCAAATGGCAATGTACTGTGAAAAAATTGCTCTCACTATTTTTTTCTTAAGGCACATGGGAGTTCATGTGAAAGAGCCTTGATAATTTGATATGAAAAGGAGACCAATGTTGCATGAAGAGAGAGACATCATCTCTAGAAATGGAAAGCATCTTCTCATGATGCCCTGAGGTGACCATACATCTGTACCAGAAGTGACATGTTTAATCACATTTTTTTATTCAACAAATAATAAAAGCATGCTGTGTGTTGGGTATTGCAGATACAGAGATGAAAAATATGGAGCTCCACATTCAAAACACTCTAATAAAGATCACATGAAGGAAATAATAATTGAAATATAATGTGATAGTCTTGTTAATAGTATTATGAAAAGAAACCTATGAGAACATTGTAAAGGAAGTGACTAGTCATGCTTATGAACTGAAGTGTCTAGACTATGTTTCATACACTATAGTATGAAACCTAAAATTTCATACACTACAGAAAGACAAACCTAAAATTTAGCCCTGGAAACCTGACTATAACTAAAACATCCAGAGAAGGGAGGGGAATAAGAGAAAAGCCAGAAGGAAGCACAATGGACTATGGCGGAGGACTAAGGGTGATTTGGTTGTAGCTTATGGTAGAGACACCTGATGGAGATAAGCCTAATGTAATCTCAGTTAAAAGATTAATTAATAAAAAAGGAAGCTATACCACTCATCAATCTATAATTATCAAATTAAAGAACACCAAAATACATTAGACAATTACTATCATCTCTGAAAACAGACATTGGAGAAAATACACATGCTAGGAGACTTCAATACCCCACTCTCACCAATGAAAAGATCAACTAGATAGAAAATAAACAATGGGAAAATTGCCCTTAAAAAGGATCTAAACCTGAGTGTATAAATAGATATTTATAGGACACTGCTGACCCTAAAGGTATCAAACTAAAAATCACCTACAAAAAGAAGGCAAGGAAATCCTCCAATACATGGAGAATGAACAACATACTATTGAAATGAGGAAATAAAAGATATCAGAAAATACCTAGAGACAACTCAAGATGGGGACACAAATTTTCAGAATATCTGAGGCACAGGGAAAGCAGCATTAAAGAGGGAAGTATTTATCAATACAAGCCCATATTGAAAAACAACCTATTCTCTCATGTCGAGTAACTAGGCAAAGAACAACAACAACAACAAAAAATCCTGAAAGCCAGTAGAAGATAGGACATCATTAAAATTCAAGCATAGTAAATAAATAAGATGTCAAAAAGATACTCCAAAAAATCAATAAAGGCAAAAGCTGTTTCTTTGAAAAAAATGAAAAGTAAACCTCTAACTCTATTCACAAAGAAAAAGGGAGAACACCGAAAAACAGAATCAGTGAGAGAATAAATTACAACAGAGACAGCATAAATTCAGAGGTTAATAAAGGATTATTATGAACATTTGTATGAAAAAAAAGTTCAACTATCTAGATGAGATGGACAAGTTCATAGAATTATGCAATCACCCAAGACTGAATAAGGAAGAAATAGAAAACTTAAACAAATCAGTTACAAGCAAAAGAATTGAAAGATTCTCTTATCAATAGATGCCAAAAAAGCACTTGATAAAGATCAACATCAGGCCTCCCTGGTGGCGCAAGCAAGAGAATCAAAAGATTCTCTTATCAATAGGTGCCAAAAAAGCACTTGATAAAGATCAACATCCGGCCTCTCTGGTTGAGCTCAGCACAGTGAAGATGTCCGCAGCCTCTGCAGCATGGGTTCGATTCCTGGCCGGCCAGGGAGATTTGCACATGGTGTGGCAGACCTCTCCTGTCTCGCCTGCTGCTCCCCTCAGCAGTGCTTTTGATCTATCTGCCTATTTGTCTCCCCACTTTGTCTTTGGGGAATCCTCTCACATTCCCATGCCTCTAGCCTGTACCCCAGCTCTTGTATAAATAAATAAATCTTTTTTAAAAAAATCAACATCAATTTATGATGAAAGCCCTGGAAAAATGTGGGATCAAAGTAATATAACTTAGCATAATAAAACCCATATATGACAATCCTACAGTTAGCATCATTCTCAATGGAGAAAAATGGAAAGCCTGCCCACTAAAATCTGCTACAATATAAGGGTGTATACTCTTACCGCTACTATGCAGTATTGTACTGGAAGTCATAGCTAGAGAAATTAAGCAAAACAAAGACAAAAATATCCATATTGTAAAGGAAATAAAGCTATCATTATTTGTAAATGATACAATGATATATAGAGAGAATCCAAACAACTCTACAGAAAAATTAATTAAAGCAATAAACCAGTTTAGTAAAGAAGCAGGCTACAAAATCAATACACAAAACTCAGTTGCCTTCCTATATGCAAACAAACATATATACCATGGAATATTACTCAGCATTCAAAAAAGATAAACACATGCAATTTGCAGCAACATGGATGGCGCTGGAAGGGATCATGCTCAGCGAAATAAGCCAAAAAGAAAAAGAAAAATACCGGATGGTCTCACTCATAGCAGGAATCTAGAAAACTTAAATAAGGGACCAGGAAAATGAATATAAGAAAGTGAAAATCAAAATCAACAAAAAACTATGAACCAGAGACACTTTTTGGGGGGTGGGCGGCGGGAGGGGAAGGATTGGGGTCAGAAAGGGGCGTTTGCAATTGTATGGGGGAATATAAAAATAAAATTTAATATTAAAAAAAAAAAGAAGATAAAAAAAAATAAAGGCATTCCTATAGCTTCAAAAAAAAAAAAAAAGAGATTAAGAAGACCATGGCATTTACAATTCCACCTAAAAAATGTAAAAAAAAAAAAAAATGAAAAGTTATTCTCTGCTCATAGATCAGAAAAAATCATTATCATCAAAATGGCCATAATACCCACAGCAATTATAGATTCAATGAAATTCAAATAAAAATGCCAATGGCATTCTTCAAAGAAATGGAACAAATGTTGCTGACATTTATATGGAATCAGAAAAGATCCAAAAGCTCTTCCTGGGTAAAATGGGGAAGAATTGGGGTATCATAATTCCAGACTTTAAACTATACTACAAAGCATTAATATTTAAAACAACATGGTACTGGAACAAAAACAGACACACAGACCAGAAATAAAACCACACATATATGGTCAACTAATCTATGACAAAAGAACAGAGAATGTGTATTGGTACAAGGAAAGGCAATTCAATAAATGGTGCTGGGAAAACTGGACTACCACATCCAAAAGAATGAAACTAGACAACTCTCACATCACACACAAAAATCAACTCAAAATGGATAAAAGACTTGAACGTAAGACCTGAAACCATAAAATATATAGAAGAAAACAGGCAAAACACTCCCTGGCACAATTTTCAGAAACATTTTTGA
Organism: Talpa occidentalis; assembly: GCF_014898055.3. Lineage (NCBI taxonomy): Eukaryota > Metazoa > Chordata > Mammalia > Eulipotyphla > Talpidae > Talpa > Talpa occidentalis. Next base: position 46,095,752 of record NW_023603184.1, read on the forward strand.
GAACTCATCTCCAAAAGGAAGGTAAATAAAAGATAATTTAAAAAAACAACTGAGTATATGTTGCAATGAAAGCTTCTGAACAGCAAAAGAGACTATAACCAAAATTAAGGGACACCCCACTGAATAGGAGAAAATATTTGCACACCATATAGCTGATAAGAGACTGATACTGAAGATCTATAAAGAGCTCATTCAATTCAACATAAAAAAAAAAACAACTCAATCAAAAAATGGGCAGACACTTCTGCAAAAAAAAAGACACTTCTGCAAAGACACTTCTGCAAAGAAGTGCAAATGGCCAACAGGCATATAAAAAAATGTTCATCATCATTTATTATCAGAGAAATGTAAATCAAAAACACAATGAAATACTACCTCAAACCTGTTAGAATGGCCCATCTGAAAACAAAACCAACAAACAAAAGAGCAGAAAAAGCAAGTACTGGTGATGCTGTGGAAAGAAAAAATTCTCTTACACTGCTGATGAGATATAAACTCTTCTAGCCGCTATGGAAAGGGGAGTGAAGTTCCTCAGAACACTAGAAGTGAATCTTCCTTATGATCCCACTATCTCATTCTTAGGAATCTACCCAAAGAACACAAATTTAAAAAGAAACCTGTACCTCTATGTTTATTGAAGCATTATTTACAGCACTCAAGATATGGAAATGACCTAAATTTCCCAAAACTGATGAATCAAGACAATATGGTATATATACACAATGGAAAATTACTCAGTGAGCAAAATTGATAAACTCATGCCATTTGAGGCAACATGAATGGAGTTGAAAGGGTTGATGCAAAGTGAAATAAATCATAAGAAAAAAAGATAATTATTGGATGGTTTCACATTGATGTGAAATACAAAAAAAAGAAAAGTCAAACAAAGGCAAACCTTTAAAGATAATCAATTATATGAAGCATCCAGGAGGTAAAAGAGAAAGGGAAGAATGAAGATGGGGTGGGGAAGAGCACAAAGGAACATGGTGATGGACTCTGGGTGCTTTGGTGGGGAGGGAACAACAGTGATCACATCTGAGTGGAGAACTACATTGTCCAATATTAATGAGGATGTAGAAAATAATAAATTTTAAAATTACAAAAATAATAAAAATAAAATAAAAAATACTTTTTCTGTAGTCAGATATTTCATCAAATTAAAATATCCTTTTGGTATGGGAATTGGTTTTCCTGTTACTTAACATATTCAAATAGAGCTATTGTTAGGAGGAAAAGGATGTCCTAAAGCTAATTCCATACAGGCTTTGTGGACTCCACCCCCACCCCAGGCCAAAGCCAAAGACACTGGGAACTCCAAATCCCATCACCACCAAAGGGAAGGTGGCTGGAACCTGAGGGTGGGGTTAAGCACGTGTCTGTGCTTTATACTCTGGGGTATAAAGACAGACACGTGGGCTTTGGGGGGGTCCCCCATTTTGGCTCTCCACCAGCTCGCAGCGTCCGGCCAGCTCTGAGAGTGCCTTTGGGTTTCCAGGTCGGTGGATCGGGTAGGACGCATCAAAGACTTTATTTCCCTATTTTCTCCCTGACGTGTACATTTTCCTTATTTCCTTTTGCCTTGTAAATAAACCTTTTATTAACCTTTTGTGTGTGTCTGTAGTGGAGTATTAATAAGTCCCTTATCGGGGCTGCCCTATAACAATATGATGACTGATAAATCAAAGATGCAAAGAACTGCCTTAAAATTCTGAGATAGTGTTGGTCCATAAAGAAACAAACAAGTATATGTGAGGAACGTTAGGTCAAGCTCCAAAGTGGTTTTACCGTCTAAGTATAAGAAACCTTAGAAATCACCAAGTTCAGCTCCATCTTGCATTGTGCATTTAAAAGTAAGTAAGTTGTCTAAAAGAGGCGTGAATAGCCAACTGTTCTCTAGTAACATTATCACAAATCATGCCTGGACATAGATAAACAAGGCTATTGGGAATTCAAGTAATAAACAGGGACATCCAAAGTGAGAGCTCTCTGGGGTGGAGTGTGGTATCACAGTAAGAGTGAAGCATTCTGGGCAGTTAGATTAGAGGGAGGAAACCTGTTTCTTGCGAATTAAAGGACAATGAAAGGAATGCCATCTTCTACCTTCAACATCCTTAAAAACTAGTTATTCCTCACCAAGCAGTCTTAACCAATTAGTGTTTATACTAAAAATTCCGTGTACCAGTGCGAAGGTAGGCAAAAGCGATGCCTTTACTTGTGTGCCATTAAAGCTCTCTGTTACATTGGTATTCAAATGATTTAAAAATGATTGAGCACCTCTGCCAAAGACTAATGTATTTCATGGATTTTCTTTAATGTACAAACTTTTTTGGCAGGGATATCCAGAGATGTAATAGATTGTGTGTGGCATTTTAGATAAACTCAAAATATGTGTTTCAATACAAAGTTTAGCCTGAATGCTTCCATGTATTTTTATTTCATTCACTAATTAGATTGTGCATTGATTAGGAAAAACCTTGTGTAACAGAAAAGCATACAAATCAAAATAATTTGAACAGTATCTTAACAAATCATTTATTAGATTGACTATCAAGTATATACTTTATTATTAACTGCTTCTCTCTGCAATCTTGAACACATTGTTTAACCTCTCTCACATATTTTTCTTCTCAGTAACAGAGGTATTTTACTTGCCTTATATTGTTGCTGGAATCCATCAATAAGACCCATTTTTATTATTATTTAACAAATTCATTTATAATTTATTGAACAACTGAATAAATACCATATTACGCAATAGACATTTAAGACATGAAAATGTATAATACATGTTAGCTGAATAAATTATCCCAAAGCGTACAAAGGTGCTGTTGAATCTTTAAAGGATTTTAGCTATATTGTTTATACAATAGTTTTTAAATAATTATTTACCAATTGAATTATGAAGTTAAAATAATATTATTATTTTAAATCATTTAAAAATGATTTATCAATTGTGATAAAATATTAGTGAACAGGGAACTGAGAGAGTATAGCTAACGATTAAAATTTATATTCTGCTTTATCATTCACTGGGTACTGTCACTTACATTATTATTTTTGCTACTCACAACCATCTTGTGAAGTCAATGATTGAGTATCTTTTTTATTTCCTATTCCTTAGACAAAGACCTTTAAGCTTAGATAAATTAAGTGGGTATTTAAACTTCATTTGGCTAATTAGATACAGATTTTAGGTGATTTGAATTCAAAAATTTAATTGTCACTTGCTAACTCAGGCTGTCTCTAGCCATACTCAGAAAGGTCTTCTTGTGGGATTTATTGTCTGTGATCTGATAAGAGAAAAGGAAAAGAATAAAATATTGTTCCAGCTTACATAATAAATAGAATAAGAACTAATTATTGTGACTATGTGTTATTCATTCCCCTTGAGAACTCAGTAAAGTTTTGCCATCAAGGTCTTATGCCCATTTGTCTTAATTATCCTCAAGAGAGTAACAGTGTAATTAGAGATGATAAAATGTTGGCTTTAATTTTACTCATTTAAGGTAATCAAATCTGGCACCAAATGCATTTACACGTCTGTCTTTAATTATTCTCACCACAGCAGGTCTCCATTTCTCTTCATCCCCTTTATGTTAAGCCCTTTAAGGTGTTAAGTGCAAAGTTACTGCTTGATGGAACTAGGCTCCAGACAGTCTGAGCTGAGAAAAACCAGCACTGTGACTTAGTTGTCACAAGATACTGTTGATGAAACATTAGGTAACTGGGGAGAGTATTAGATTAAAAGAAAAAAATCAGTAAAGAATAGTGAGTACTTCAGAAAAGATATTCCAATACAAAATTTCATCAAAGTTGTTATTTTCTTTCAAGTCTTAGAATACCATAATTTTGAGAGAAGTAATGGATGATAGAACAACAAAAAGAGAAGAAACATTTTCTCATGTCATATGAATGAAATCATTTAAGCAATTTGTATTTCTCTTGGAAAGGAGATATCTCTCTTAAAATTGCACATGTGAAAGGAAAGGTTTGTACATTCAGCACGATTACTTGATAATAAAATTTTGATATCACTAAAATCCTTCAGATGAAAATGGAAATGCATCTTGTCAGAAATAGTATTTAACAGTAAATAAAAATTTATATTAAATTTTAAAATGTCCTTACTTGATAAATATATTTTTTTGTAGTTCTCCTGTTGGAGTTCCTGTTGTAATTTTACATTTTTTAGGGGACAAATTAGGGTTATCTGGTGCCACGTTATTTCCTTGTTACTTCATTCTACTTACTTCCATTCTGAAAAGGTGTTTGAGAACTCTATTTTGGAATTTTCCTCGGGAAAAAGTAAAACTTCAGGTTTTTCACAGCCTTACACTTTCATATAGGAGAAAAGTCATCTTAGAAAAGAGATCTGAAGAGAATTTTGAGACACTGTAACAATGAACTAGAGATGAACTGGACAGAATAAATTTTAAAACCCTCCCAGAGGTTTTGTTCTCATAAGAAAATCCTGTAATTTGAAAGACAAGCCTTTTGGCTCCTTGTAGCTGGGAACAATATTAGTATTGAGAATGTATCACAAAAAGATGAAGTCATTTGGGGATAAATCAACTGTCACCATGAAACTCAGCCTCTTTCCTTGGGCTCAACTCCAAAAGTTGTTATTAAAATGGAAAAAAAAGAAGTATAACCTAGATAGAGGTTCACTAAGATTGAATTTCCAATTCCACAATATATAAAAGTCCAAATTTTTATAATTTCTTCAAATTTCTCACATTTACGCTCCCAGTCTCTTCAAAAGTCTATTATTATAAGTATCAGTGATGTTCCTACACAAGCACCGTGGCAAGGAATTAAGCCAATTTGTACCACAAATCTGTTCATGCCATCTATATCACGAGGATTGCATTTCATGGAAACCTGAAAGAGTCCAGGAAAGTCACCACATGAACACTGGTCAGTCTCTGTAATCTTGCAAGCTTCCCTTCTCTTATGTAGTCCCTTAGCTCTTTCATTGGTTTGTACCCCAATGAACAAAAAATTCTCCTTGATCAGGGAATTCAGGTACTTGCCAGTTTAGGACCCAAACAAGAAATGATACTGAAGAACAAAAGACTTTTATTTAAAATATGCTTTACCCTGCTTCCTGAATGTCTTTCTATTTTGGATCATGTAGAAAACTGTGTTTATTCAGTATGATAAGATCAACCCAGAAGGTACTTGGAGGCTAATGTAAATAAATGGCTTGAAGGCTCCAGAATTTTGGGCTTTATCCAGGATAACTAATTGGACTTTCAAGAGAAACAAGGTGAAACTAAGAAGTTATAAAACAACCCTAGAAGTAAATGGCAAATTTAAAAAGACAGGGATGGTCATGTTTATACTAATAAAACATTTACTGATTTAAAAATGTAATAAAAACAGGGGTCGATATTATGTAGTGATTAAGGAACCAAAACGTGGGTAAGAGATTAATATATTGCACCAATGCAGATCAACAGATATAACAAAGCCTTTTACCAAGATATTTTTATTGGGATTCATTGAATCTGTACATTGATTTGGGTAAGATGGCTATTTTGACAGTGATTGCTCTTCCAATCAATGAACCAACAGGAAATATTTTGCCGTGTCTTTGTGTCTTCAGTTTCTTTCAACAATGTCATATAGTTTTCTTTGTATAGCTCTTTTGCCTCCTTCATCAGGTCCATTCCTGTTTTGTTTTTTGGAGAGGGGGGTTGTAATTGTAAATGGGATCACTTTATCAATTTCTTCCACTTCAATCTCTTTGCTTGAATGTAGGAAGAAAACTGATTTATGTCTGTTGATTTTATACCCTGAGACTTTGCAAAACTGATTGTTTTAACTTTTCCATGGAATCTTGAGGGTTGTCTCTGTATATTATCATGTCAACTGCAAGTAATAATAGTTTTCCTCCTTCTTTCCAAATTTGGATCCCTTTTAATTATTTCTTTTGTCTTTATTGTTCAAGAAGGAACTACCAATACTATGCTAATAGCAGTGGTGAGAGTGGACATCCTTGTCTTGAGCCAGATCTCAGTGGAAAACCTTTCAGTTTTTCACAATTTAAAATGATATTAGCTATAGGTTTGTTGTAAATGTCTCCTATTATGTGAAGATATGTTCCATTTATCCCTAATTATTTCAGGATTTTCATTATAAATGGATGTGGATTTCATTAAATGCTTTCTCAGCATCTATTGATAAGTTTATATGGCTTTTATCTTTTTTTGGTTATATGGTAAATTACATTGATTGATTTTTCATATATTGAACAATTCTTGTATGAATTATACTTGTTCATGTTGTACGATCCTTTTAATTTATTGTTGGATTCAGTTTGCTAGGATTTTATTGAGGATTTTTTGTGTCTGTATTATTAGGGAGATTGGTCTGCAATTTTATTTTTTGTGTTTTGTCTTTGTTTGGAATTGACATTACAGTAATGTTGGTTTCATAAAAAGTACTTAGAAGTATTTGTTCTTGGGCCTCCCTGGTTGCGCAGGCAGATGACTGCCGCATTGTGAAGCTGTCCACAGCCTTTGCAGCGCGGGTTCAATCCTGGCCCGCCGGTGAGAATCCCACCTGGCGCGCAGTCCTCTCCTGTCTCGCCCGCCTCAGCAGTGTATATTGTCAGTCTGCCTGTTCTGTTCTCTGCTGAGTCTCTGGTGAATCATCTCATCCTCCCGCACATCTGGCTTTTACTCTGGTCTTGTGTAAATAAATAAATCTTTAAAAAAAAAAGGCCTCCCTGGTGGCGCAGAGGTAGAGCAATGGGTTGCGAAGCTGCCCGCAGCCTCTGCGGCACCAGTTCCATCTCCGGCAGCCAGGCAAGGGTCCCACGTGGCGCGCAGACCTCTCCTGGCGCCCGCTGCTTCCCTCAGCAGTGTATTTCCTCAGTCTGTCTGTTCTGCTCCCTGCTCTGGCTCTGGTGAATTCTCTCACCCTCCCACACTTCTGACTGTACCCAGTGCTTGTATAAATAAAATAAATAAATAAATCTTTAAAAAAAAAAAGAAGTCTTCTTTTTGAATTTTGTGGAAGAGTTGGAGCAAGACATGTATTAGTTCATCTTTGAAGGTTTGGTAAAATCCACTTGTGATGACATCTGGTCTTGGACTCTTGTTTTTGGGGAGAGTTTTTGTTACTGTTTCAATTTCCTTTCTTGAAATTGGTTTCTTCAGGATTTCTATTCCCCCTCCATTCCATGTTGGATGATTACATAATTCTAAAATGTGTCTATCTCTTCAAAGTTATTGAATGTGTCCCTGTGTAAATGTTGATAGTAGTCTCTAATTATCCACTTAATTCTGCAGTATCTGTGGTGATTTCTCCTCTTTCATTTTTTACTTTGTGATTTCCACCCTATTTTCTTGACAAGGCTTGCCTCAGATTTGTCTATTTTGTTTATTTTTTCAAAGAATCAGCTTTTGTCTTTGTTAATCTTTTGGACTTTATTTTTAATTTCTCTTTCATTTATTTCTGTTTTTTTTTTCATTATTTCTTTTCTAGATGACTTTTTTTTTTTTCAGTTCTTTCTTGTTTCTTGATGTTAACCTATATTGCTATATAGTTTCCTCTTAATATTGCTTTTGCTGCATCCCCAATTGTTGTGTGGTCATTTTGATTTTTCTTGAGTTTTTTTTTTTTTTTTAATTTCTTCTTTGATTTCATTTTTCACCCAGTGGTGTTTCAGTGGTGTGTTGTTCAGTCTCCATGCATTAAAGATTTCCCCACTTTCTTTTGATAGTTGTTTACTAGCCTGATACCATTATGGTTTGAGAAGAAGCTTGGTCTGATTTCAATCTTTGTGAATTTGATTATATTTGTTTGGTGTCTCAGAATGTGGTCTATTCTGGTGAATGTCTCATGAGTGCTTGAGAAAAATGTGTATTCTATTTTGGGGGGTGCAGTGCCCTATATGTGACATTGAGGTCCATAAGTTCCAATTCTCTATTTAAGACTATTGTATCCTTGTTTATCTTCTATATAGTTGATCTGTCCATTGGAGAGAGTGGTGTGTTGAAAACTCCTTCCACAAATGTGTTTTTCTCATTATTGTACTTTTCATTTGACACTTTTGTTGGGTTTTTCCTTCTTCACATTATCAGTTTTGGAACCCAGCTGCTGTATATGAAGTTTCCTCTGGTGGGATATTCCAGGAGCTCAGGATGCCTCTTATTCTGACTCTCTCTGATGTGTGTTTGGGGTATCACCAACAGTGTGTGTTGTTGCTGTTGGGGTTATCATGGGATGTAACAAGGTCTGTAGGTCTATCAGGCACTTGTGGGGTCTCACAGAAGGTCCAGAGGCCTTTGCTGGTCTGGACAGGGATCACTGGGGTCTGCTATTTACTTAAATTATGGAAATAGCCTAATTCCCAAATACAGACAGTGAATGCAGAAAGTGTGGCATGTACACATAATTTAATATTAGTCAGCTATTAAAAAATAATAGATGAAATATTGCTATTTGTGATAACATGGTTGGAACTAGAGGGTATTACGGTAAGCTAAATTTGTCAGAAGCAAAAAGAGAAATGGTGATCATTTTATTTGTTATGTTATATATAAGAAACAGACAAATCTAAAACAATAGAATTCTAATTGCAGAATTTAAGCCACTGGGGGTGAGTGGGGAGTTGGGAACTCAGGGGTGATAGAATACAAAGATTATGGTAGAGGATTATTGGTGCTGTGGTGGGCATGGTCTGGTAACACACATCTGAAATGGTCTGATCTATAACTCAAATTATATATAGTGTTGTAAACCAATGTTTCCTCAATAAAAATTGGTACCGTTTTCAAATGTATTTTATCTGTCTTTTAAAAAAAAAATGTATGTCTTCATTTTATTTGATTTACTAACAACAAATATCACCCCAACTGCTTGAAAACACATGATCTGAAAATGTCTGTAGCCATTAAGGCGGCTTCAGCCTTTCAAACTGCAGCCTTTGATATAAAAGGCTCAAGTTGAACTGCATAGATGTAAATTTACAAAATAACCCAAGAAGTTTCATCAAAAGAAATCAATTCTTATAGAATAGAGAAATAAGAACATAGGCTTAGAGGGTCTCCCAGGTGGCGCAGCGGTTAAGCGCTGGGTTGCAAAGCTGCCCACAGCCTCTGGCCACCAGGTGAGGGTCCCACATGGCGCGCAGACCTCTCCTGCCGCCCGCTGCTCCCCTCAGCAGTGTACTTCGGTCCTTCTGCCTGCTCTGCTCCCTGCTCTGGCTCTGGTGAATTCTCTCACCCTCCCACGCTTCTGACTGTGCCCAGTGCTTGTATAAATAAATAAATAAATCTTAAAAAAAAAAAAAACATAGGCTTAGAATATAAGCAAGGAATTTTTTTTTTTTTTTTTGAGATGAGGTTTTTGGTGATAGTGTGCTATGAAAGCAGAATTATGTGACAAAAATATTTGTGTTCCTGAAGCCTCAATTTCATTCAATGTTTTATATTCAGGGAATTATTTTTATATTAAAGAAAAATAAACATGTTAAAGAGAATGTAGTATCTCATTCACGTTTGCTTAATAATATGCTTCCACAGGTTCCTGTTATGTTACCTAGACAGAGAAATTTTAGAAACAATGGGGTGTGACTTAATGTCTGCTCTTTCCTTATTTTCCCTCTAGTCTGTCTTTGCTAAGATCTTGAATTTAAAGTGAGAAGATCTTGATTACTCAAGTCTTGAATAGGCCAGGACACAAGGACATAACTTCTTAGAGTGGGAATGAGTAAAATGTTTGTCATCAATCACTATTAGAATAAAAATATCGGATGATCTCACTCATAGCAGGAATTTTGAAAACCTAAATAAGGGACCAGTAAAAAGACTAATTATAATAAAGAAAAAATCAAAATCAACAAGCAACTATAAACCAGAGATACACTAAGGGGGAGGGGGGAGGACAGGAGGGATTAGGGCCAAAATAAGGGGGGTGGGAATTGTACAGGGAATATAACCAAGATGAAAATGCATACATTGTGCAAAAATGAAAAATGATGTAAGAATTATATAAAATAAAATATAAAAAAATGGATCATGCAAAATAAAAAAAAAAATATTTTGAAAACATAGACAATACACTTCATGACATAAGCTTCAGTTCTTTGCAAATTTGTCCCCAACAATTTTTTTTTAAAGATTTATTTATACAAGCACTAAGTACAGTCAGATGCACGAGAGGGTGAGAGAATTCACCAGAGCCAGAGAGGGAATAGTACAGGCAGACTGATGAAGCACACTGCTGAGGGGAGCAGCGGGCGGCAGGAGAGGTCTGAGCGCCATGTGGGACCCTCCCCGGAGGCCAGGGATCGAACCAGCGCTGCAGAGGCTGCGGACAGCTTCGCAGCCCAGCGTTCAACCGATGCACCAGTTGGGGAGGCCCCCCAACAATTTTGAAGAAAAAGAGACAATAAACAATTCAGACTACATCAAACTGAAAAGCTTCTGCACAGTGAAGGAAACCATAGGAAAATGAAAAGACACCCTGATTATCGGGAGAAAATATTTGCACGCCATACATTTGAAAAGGGGTTGATACACAAGATCTACAAAGAACTCTAAAATTCAATAAAATGAAAACAAATAAACATGAAAAATTGGGCAGAAAAGCTAACTAGGCATTTCTCCAAGGAATACATACAGGCATGTAAAAATGTTCATTATAGTTGTTAAGGTAATGCAAATCAATATCTCACTGAGATACAACCTCTCTTGTGAGAATAGCCCATAGCAAAAAGACCAGAAGCAGTAATTGCTGGTAAGAATCTAGAGAAAAAAAAGAACCCTCTTATATTGCTGGTGGGAATATATACTGGTTCAGTCCCAACAGATTAAAAATGGATCTTCCATAAGACCCTGCAGGAGCAGCGGACCTCTCCTGACTCGCACGCTGCTCCGCTCAGCAGTATACTTCGGTCAGTCTGCCCCCACACCTCTGGCCTGTACCCCAGCTCTTGTATGCATAAATGGATAAATGTTTAAAAAAAAAAGAATACAAAAAAACAGGGGCCTCCCTAGTGTTGCAAGGGGTTAAATCTCAGCACTATGAAGTTATGGACAGTCACTACTGTCTGATTTCATTCCCCGGCCAAAGAACTGACCCACATGGCACAACAGACCTGGCCTGTCTCTCCTGCTGCTCCCCTCAGCAGTGTATTTCATTCAATCCCCCTGTTCTGCTCCCCACTCTGTCTCTGGTGAATCTTTTCACCACCCACACCTCAGGCCTGTACCCCAGTTCTTGTATGCATAAACAAATAAGATGAATCTTAAAAAAAAAAAAAAGTGGTACTGAAAAATGAAAATATACTAGGAATGAAATAAAATGGTTCACCAATGATCGTGGCCTTATACATATTAGGCCACAGTAATGGGACAATTTGTAAGTATTTTCTGAACTGATTACGTAAAAATATTGAGTGTATCCAATTTTTAGTTGAGGATAAAGTCAACCCAAAATTCAATGATGTTTTCTTCAGATGGGTGGAAGTTGTGTTATTTATACAGATTAAAAAGTATGAATTTTCTGTCGTGTAGGAAACTAATGGTTACATATCATCAATAACTTATGATCTGGACAGATATATTAAATTATTTTTAATTATTTTTTCTGATATTAATTAACTTTACAAATGATTAAGCAAATTCTTCATTCTAGGCAGTAAACTAGGGAATGAGGATGTCAAATTAAAAATATTGTTTCCAACCTTAAGAACTGTGAGAAATAGTCAAGGAAAACCAAGAAAACAGTAGTGTTACTAGTGCTAAATTAGATACAGATACCTAGTTGTGTAGAATCATGAATGATGATGTGTTTAATTCAGATTAATGAGATCATGAAATTTGCAGAAAAGAACATCATTTCAGCTGGAAAGATAGAATGTGTTAGATATTTGAAAGAGAGAGGATGGTGCCTGCCCAAATAACAATATTTGAGAAAAGAAGGCCTGTAAGCATGGGATAAATTTTGAGAATTACAGATAGTTTAGTGTAATGATTGATGTTTAAAAAGGACTAGTAAAAAAAAAAAAATGAAAACAAAGAAAGTGCATTAGCTATTTATTAGTACATAATAAATTGCCCTTGATTTTGTGTTTTTAAACAAAGAATATTTATTATCAAATGGTTTCTGAAGATCAGGAATCTGATAGCGGTTAACTAGGTGTTTCTGACTCAAGATTGCTCATAAATTTGCAAAAAAAAGCTGCATCATTGAGATTTGGACAGGCCTGGAGGATTCACTTCCAAGAAACTTGACTCTCATAACTGCTGTCTGGAGTCCTCACCCCTTTATTAGCTATAGTCTGGATGTCTAAGTTCTGTAGAAAAAGTGTCCGAGATGGAAGCATGGGAGTCTCAGGTTTTTGTACCCTAACTCAGACATGACTTTGTATCACTCCTGCCATGTTTACACAGCCCACTCCTAATAGGATGTGGGAGGAGACAAAAGAAGAGTATGGATTGCAGAAATTGGTTATCATTTGAAGTCATCTTGGAGCCTGCCTATCTCTGAAAATAACAGAAAATACAATGAAGACACTGAAAAACAATTGCAGTGTGAAGTATATGTAAATTACTAGTTTGAAAATAAGCAGCTTTCACCAAATTTGCTCTCCTATTTTCAGCCTACCCAAAATATTCAACCTTCAATTTCATATCTCAAATTCACATCTAAAGCAACTTTATAATAAGAAAGAACAATTGCATAATATGAATTAATGGGACACTGGAGAAAATAGGCCAATTTCTTCAGTACCATCTTGTGTCATTTTTATTTCTATAGACACATGAAGCTTAAAAAAAGTCTATCACATCACATTGCATGTGAGGACACTGGAGTCCACGCATGAGCTGATTTCTCCAAGCTGTGCTGAGAATAAAATTTCATCCCTGGTTTACACCTTTTTTTCCTCAGCAGGCTGGCACTGTCTTCTTCATAGCTATAAAATGCAGTATTGCCCAGTTGAATCTGCTTATTTATCCTGGTTTCTAGTGATGCTGTTCAATATGCTAGTCACTGGTTATACGTGATCATTTAAATTTGTTTTTAAATTACTTATTATTAAATAAAATTTCAAAATATTAAAAATGCATTAGCTTTGTTGTATGACTTACATTTCAAGTGTTCAATAGCTATACAGAGCTAGAAGTGACTGAATTAAACAACAACTACAAAGAGTATATTAATGTGAATATTTAAATAATGATAAATATTTACTATATAAATATAAAATATTTATATAACTGGTATAGAAATGCCAGTTGGTGTCATCCATTTGTGAAATATAGAGAAACCAAACTAAGGGTCAGATAAAGAGAATCTTAAATACTACCCCTTGAAAGCCGACCTCAGAACTGGAGCATCCAATGTGGGGAGGGGGGGAGAAGGGGTAAGATTAAAGTGGGGGGCAGCACAATGGACTGTAGGGAATGAGGGGTGATTCAGGGATAGGATAGTAGGTGGTGATACCTATTGGGGAGTCAGAAGAGTCCTAACTTTACTTCTATTAAAAAAAGGAATAGGGCCTCTCCGGTGGTGCAGCGGCTGCGTGCTGGGTTGCGAAGCTGCCTGCAGCCTTTGCAGCACTGGTTCAATCCCCGGTCACTGGCGAGGGTCCCCCATGGCACGCAGACCTCTCCTGCTGCCCGCTGCTCCCCTCAGCAGTGTATTTCGTCAGTCTGCCTGTTCTGTTCCCCGCTCTGGCTCTGGTGTTTTCTCTCACCCTCCCGTGCTTCTGACTGTACCCAGTTCTTGTATAAATAATAAATAAATAAAAAGGAATAAATTTAAAAAGGAATAAATAAATTCCTGCGTGTGTGAGAATTTATTTATTTATTTTTTAATTGTGGTAAAGTTAGGAATACTCCCACTCCTCGATTAGGTATCACCAAGAAAACCTAAATAAAGGACCAGGAAAAAGATTAATTATAATAAAGTAAAATTCAAAATTAACAAGCAACTATAAACCAGAGACACACTACAGGGGGTGCGGGGAGGAGGGATTAGGGACAAAATAAGGGGAGCGGGAATTGTATGGGGACCATAACCAAGATGAAAATGCATGCATTGTGCAAAAATGAGAAATGATGTAAAAAATATATAAAATAAAAAAATGAAAAAAATTTTAAAAAATGAATAAGTAATACTTTTTTAAAAAAACAGCAACTATATAGAACTTTTTCATTATCACCAAAAGTTATTGAACAGCACTGATAGGCCTTTTGCTTTCCTATTAGATATGAATATAGCTAAGATGCTATGATTCATCAAACCCCAAAATTACCGCCCCCCCCACTTATAAATATCTGTGATATAGGTTACTCTATGGCATTTAGTAGTTAATTAATTTTGAAAGACTGATGTGGTAGTTTTAATTGGTTGCTGCACATCCTTTAAAAAGATATCCACCACTGTTTAATTGAATATCAGAGAACAATTAATTAATTAGGCCACTGATGTAGGGAAACACCTCATCAGTCAAGAGCTCTGTTCTTTGCTGTACTCTTTCATTTAAGTGTAAAACTTAATTACTAAGAAAAATTAAATATTACATTTTCCTTCGTTCAGGATCATGTCTGTTATTTCAGCTTTCATCAAAGCCACAGTTTGGTTGCTTTGCTTTGTTTTCATTCACACCTCACTACCATTCACCTCTCCATGACCAGATTCTTTTTTCTAAACACTTATCAAATTCATTCCCGTCTTAGAGACATTTTTATTCTTTGGTAAATTCCACTTCCTTCGTATGCTGCACTAAGGCATAATCTGGACTCCACTCACCTTCCTACACGTGTCTCCTCCTGCACCTCCACACTTATTATCCTTAGTTTTTCTCCATTGCCTAAATTCATAAGTCCTTCCTTTCCTTCAGGTTTTGCAAAATACATTTTCCCCTCCTTCCTTTACTTTGCAGTTCCTATATACCCTGCAAGCCTCAACTCAAATGTTACCCCTGTCTGTATTTTACTGGGCAAAGTCAATAAGCTATCTTCTGTGCCACTACATGTGCTTCTTAAGGCATATACTGGGCCTCCCTGGTGGTGCAGGGTTAAAGACAGTGCTAACAAGAATTGCCAGCCATTGCAGCACACGGTTTATCCCCTGCCGTGGCACAGCAGACTCGCCTGTCTCACCCGCTGCTCTCCTCAGCAGTGTGTTTTGGTTGATCTGTTTGTTCTGCTCCCCACTCTGTCTCTAGTGAATGCTCTCACCTCCCGCCCATGCCTCTGGCCTGCACCCCAGTTCTTGTATGCACAAATAATCTCAAAAAAAAAAAAATAATAAGGCATTTACCAAGAAATCACTATAGCACATTTTAACTTGTAAATAAAAGTCTGTATTTCCTGCCAGTCTGTAAGATCCTAAATGATAGAAGTTGCATGATTTTTTTTTTTAAATATTTGTTTATTTATACAAGAACCTTATTTATACAGGCCAGAGGTGAGGGAGGGTGAGAGGATTCACCAGAGACAGAGCAGGGAACAGAACAGGCAGACGGATGTAAGACACTGCTGAGGGGAGCAGCGGGGAGACAGGAGAGGTCTGCCGCGCCATGTGGGCATCTCCCTGGCTGGCCCGAAATCCAATCTGCACTGCAGAGGCTGCAGACACCTTCACAGTGCTGTGCTCAACCACCTGTGCCACCAGGGAGGCCCATGATTTTTTTTTTTAACGATGTAGTTATTTAGGCGTACAAGAGCTGCAGTGGCTGCCAACAGCTTTATAGTGCTGAGACTTTACCTTAAGCCATGCGAGAAGCCCCAGGAATTTCAAGACTATTGATGCATCATGGTGATGCCAGCCATCGAACAGTTTGAAAGTAAAAGAAGAAGTGACTATTGGGTAGTTGGATGGATGAATGTACAAATGAATAAATGGGCATATAATTGCTTGCAAAAAAAAAAAAAAAAAGAGAAGCAATCTAGAATTTCTCATGACTTCTGGATTTAGCAGTGAATATCAGTTGGAGTTTCTTCTCCCCACATTTTCTCATGAAGGGTCCTACCCCAAACTTCATGATTACAACCACACGTTCTTCAAATAAATGTTCTAAAAACATGATTGAATTTCGCTAGTCTAGTTAAATGAATGCAGCCGAACATCTGGTTTCTGTAAGCCCATATGTCTTCACAAAAAATTTGGATTTGAATTAAGAGATCCTATCCTTGGTCTGGCTATTTTTTTGAAATAAAGAAGACAGATATGTTATGAAACAAAGCTAGAATTGGTTTTATTACAAGTAATCAAAACACTCTAAAATAATATTGCATCCACTTAAATAGATCCATTTAAAGAGATGAAGCACTATCATTAAAAAAAAAAAAAAAAAAAGAAAAAATCCTGCTGGTACTTTAATTAAAAGATACGCAAGAACAAACTATAAGAAATCCTCTGTACTGTTTTATATCAGCACTCTCAAATTCCGTCTCTTTTCTTACATTTTCTTCTTTTAAAGCTATGTTAATTCTCTCTAATAAATTTCTGATATTATTTCTATCCAGTTTCCCAACTCTTGGTGCTCTCTTAATCTTTAGACTTCTCTGTAAGAAGTCTATATAGCTACTCAAAAGAAAAATCTAAAAACGCCTGCATTAATGTAGCAATTGATATCTTTTTATTTTTTTTATTTTTAATATATATTTTTTTAAATCACTGTTCGTTTTTAAACAATGTTTGCACCCCCCCCCCCCGCCCAGGTCTAGTCTCCATAGAATTTCTTTCCCCAACGCACCATCACCTCAGTCCCCTGTGCTCCTCTCTCCCTCCCTCTCATCCCTCTCCCTCCTTCTCCCCTGCAGGATGTCTCTGGTTTATAATTGTCTGTTTGTTTTTGTTTTGTTTTGCTGTGTTTTGTATTGTTATTTTTTCTCCTGATGTCTTACTTGGTTCCCCTATATTCCTCCTATAAGTGAAACCATCCAATACTTTTCTTTTTCCTTCTGGCTTATTTCACTGAGCATAATTCCTTCTAGCTCCATCCATGTTGCTGCGAATGGCATGAGTTTATCTTTTTTGATTACTGAATAGTATTCCATTGTGTATATATGCCACATCTTCTTGATCCAGTCACCTATTTTTGGGCATTTGGGTTGTTTCCAGGTATTACCTATTGTAAATAGTGCTGCAATAAACATAGAGTACAGGTGTTCTTTTGAATCAATGTTTGTGTCCTTTAGATAGATCCGTAAGAGTGGAATTGCTGGGTCGTACAGTATCTCCATTTTCAGTAGACTGCAGAATCTCCAGACAGCTTTCTATAGTGGTTGGATCAGTGTGTACTCCCACCAGCAATGTAGGAGAGTTCCTTTTTCACTACATCCTCGCCAACATTTGTTGTTAGTTTTTCTGATATGTGCCATTCTTACTGGTGTAAGATGGCATCTCATTGTTATACAATTCATATTTTTTTATGAATACCCCTGCACATATACCTATGATATCATGTATTTAGCAATAATCATACATTGCTTGCTTAAATATGACTTGCAACTAAAATTCTTTCAACCTGCTACTACATTGGCAAGATTCTACCTATAAAATAATATAGCTTGGAATATTTTTATGAACTCATCTCGGCCAGTAAACTTCTCAAAATGTCACTATAGTTCATTTTAGTTTAAAGAACATTTATTAAGGGGCCATTATTTACTTGTTCTCTTAGTGGTCTTTTCTCAAGTAAGTAAAAAATTTAAAAAGAGTGATGTATGTAGAGATACACAATTGTAATAACGTTTGTGTCAGAAGTATGCATTATAGGGAGATCAATCAATATGAACACAAACATCAAGTTATCCGATAAGATTAATGAATACTATAATAAACCTAAAAAATACAAGTTCTATGATGGCTTTGCCACCAAAAGAATAAATAAAATAACCAATTCTAAAAGAAAAAAATGAATAATTGCAGAAAACACTGATTAGGTAAGCAAGTGTACAGGTCAAATTTATGTAAGTTCCTGTATGTACTGTTTATTAATTAAAGACTTATGTAGTACTCTATACTAAATATTTGTGTACCCCATCACCCAATTCATATACTAAATCCTAACATTCAGTTGTTCATATTAGGAGGTGGAGCCTTTGAGAGATGATTAATTAATGAAGTTAGAGCCCTCATGAGTAGGATTAGAGCCTTTATAAATGAGACCCCAGAGAAATTTCCTAATCCCTTCTGCCATGTGAGCATACAACAAAAAGACTATCAATTTATGAATCAGAAAGGATGTTCTTATCAGACACTGAAACTACCAAAACTTCAATCTTGGACTTGCTGGACACCAGAAATGTGAGAAATAGTTTTGTTTATAAGTCAGCCAGTCTATGATAATTATTTTTACAGCCCAGATGAACTAATATACATAGAAATACTATATTATCAGATCTGTATTTATTGACATTTTTGTTACATAAGTAATGTTTTTTGTTTAGGAAAATTGCAGCAATCTGATACACAAAAAAGCAAAATGTTCTGTAATCCCTCTCTTCAGATATAATCACCATTTCTGTGTATTTATTTAAAGGATACTGACACATACAACTCATTCAAAATAACTGCTCTGTTTGTATTTTTCCTTTGGGATACTTAGGAATTCTTGATAAAACAGTGCACTGTATTCAATGATTCCAGAGATTATATTCTTATGATCCATGAGAAGGATGTCCCTGAACATGTGAAGTTTGCAACTCACACCTTTATTTTTTTAAAAGATTTATTTATTTTTAAAGATTTATTTATTTCATTTATTTATGCATACAAGAACTGGACATAGGCCACAGGTGCAGGGAATGAGAAGATTCACCAGAGACAGAGTAGAGAGTGGAATAGGGGGATCTACTGAAATACACTGCTGAGGGAAGCAGAATGTGAAACTGGAGCGGTCTGCTGTGCCATGTGGGGAGCTCCCTGGCCTGACATTGAACTCATGCTGCAGTGGCTGGGGATAGCCTGATCGTGCTGAGATTTGGGCCCCTGTGCCACCAGGGAGGCTCACAACTCACATGTTTAAAAACATATGTTTATATATTATATTGGTTTTTAGTATGTGTAGACACTATTCCAAATGTCTAACATACAAAAGCTCATTTATTCCTAACAACAATCTCATGAAGTAGGTTTTTTATCTTCATTTTAAAGATGAGAAAATGGATGCTTACAGAGGTTCAATGTTTTGTTGATGGTCATATAAACCTTTTTGAGAGTGAACTTGGTAGATATATACTGTACAATGTTAATTTTGGAATAAAATCAGAGACTGGAGAACTTCTAAATTTCTGGGGTTAAAACATTTTTCTAAAGGCAAAGAAGTCAACACCGAGTCTGCAAAAATTTATTGTAAAGAAAAAAAAACCTTCTGATGAAATTCCTTTCTGCAACTCCCGTGAATTCACTGTATCAGAGAAGTGAAATGGAACTCTCAGGCCAACAGCGAAGCAGTAAATCTGGGACTTGTGTCACGGCATTAAATTATAGTGTCAGAAATAAGGATCTAAAACCTGTCACTGGTATAAATAACTGAAAAGAGATTACAGTCTAAAACGGGCTACATACATATTTAAAAAGTGCTGTGTATACCGCTTGGGAAAATATATGATGCTAAATCTAATAGCCCCATCTTGCTGCCTAGCTCTTGAGCTGTAATTTACAGTCCGAGCATTTTGAAGGAGAAAGAAAAGAACTATGAATATCTTGAGCACATGTAAAGTTAAAATGCGTTAATGAGGGCTGTGGTATAAATAAAAGCCCATCTTTCAGAGCCATGGTATTCTTTATTCTGCGATAATATTTGTTAAATGAAATAAACAAGATGGCCTTGCATTTATCAGATTTTAAGAATGATGTTGTTTCTCTTGTGTGCTTTTACACCCTTCCAATCTTTTTACTGAATAGGGATGAAGGAGACCTTTAAAGCTTATTTCAGCCTCAAATAGTTTAACCAAATATATACAGACATGGAGTTTTAAAAAACTAATATGCAAGGCAGTGGATTAATATTATTGGTGGACTATTTATTCATAATATCATATTTTATTATGGAGAAAAAATTCAAGTCTTAATTAGTTTTTTAGCATGAGATGATAAAGATGCCCTTTATAAGATTTTTTAAAGTTGCCAAAATCATAAATCAGTAATTTTATCTTGTTTACTGGTATTTATTAAATATCTCTGAAGAAGCATATTTAAAAGACACTGAGAGACAGAAACTTGATCAGCAATGATTCATTTTAAATGTTCTTCAATTTCCTTGTGAAATGTAACGTTTTTGTCAGCAGATGAATTGTAGATGCTCTTAGTAAATTACAAGATTATAAAGGCATTTGTAAGCATTCAAAAATTAGTAATTTTTCATAAATAGTTTTATTCATGAATGCATTAGGAAAATAATGTTAGCACTGATTCTTCCAAAAACATCATTTCCCTTGTATCTTTCTATTGTTAAGAATTTTCAATGGGTCCCTTGTGTTTTTTACAACTATGCTCAGAATCATAACTGTTTCATTGAAAGACTGTCACACAAATGTGAACCTTACAAAAAGACTAAAAGAAACTGAAATGAGGGCATACATTGGACTTTTTGCACATAGAAGAAAGTGAATGATTTATGTCAGTACCATCAAAGGATAGGTACATGTTTAGAATTATATTCATTAAAATTCTGTATAAATAGCTAAGAAAGGATACATAATGGGAATCAAATATTTTTTAACATTTTTTAAAATTTTTTACAGCATTGTTCAATTTTAAATAATATTTGCTTCCCCCCACCCCCTCAGGTGTAGTCCCCAGAGAGTTTCCTTCCCCAGTGCACCCTTGCACCATCACCACAGTCCCCTGTGCTCCTCCCTCCCTCCCTCTCATCACTCTCCCTCCTTCTCCCCTGCAGGATGTCTCTGGTTTATAATCTTAATCCACGGTTTTTTCTTCTTCCACTATACCATTGTTATATTTTCTACTGCAGGTTTGATTGTATTGTAACAATGGGTCATTTCTCAGTACTTCTCAAAAATCATGCCCTGTTGAATCAGTTTTGATCTTGGAAGGAAACAGTTGGCATACTCTGCAAAATAAACCGGAAATTTTTAAAGATGGAATTGTTTACAAAGACGTGGAATGATAAAAGGAAACCGATGTTTTCTTTTCCAAGGTTAAACATGCAGGCTCCAGCCACTTTAAGGAGTTACTGTCACATGATTGCATGATGAAAGGCACAGTGGAATGAAACAATTTCCACAATCTGATGTTGGGAGTGGTGATGGGAGTTTAATCAATTGATAGGAACCATGTTCATAGTTAAAGGAACATAGCCACTGTCCATGTAAAGTCATCGTTTTCCCATGATCAAACAGGAAGTAAGTAGATATCTTTTTCTTTTTCCAACCTCTCATTTTTTGCTATTGCATACCCTGCGACAATCAAAAGTAAGAGCATTATTGAGAATGAAGAATGTGTGATGAAAATGTCACCTCAAATTAATTAGAATGGTTATATCAGCAAAAAAAACAGGAGATACCAAGTGTTGGTAATATGGAGAAAAGGGGGACCCCCAGTGGCGCAGCGGTTGAGCGCTGGGTTGTGAAGCTTCCCGCAGCCACCGCAGCGCCAGTTCGATCCCCGGCTGCTCCCCGGCCACCGAAGGAGGGTCCCGGCTGCTCCCCGGCCAACGAAGGAGGGTCCCGCATGGCGCGCAGACCCCTCCTGCTGCCCACTGCCCCCCTCAGCAGTGTACCCCGGTCCCCCTGCCTGCTCTGCTCCCCGCTCTGGCTCTGGTGAATTCTCTCACCCTCCAGCGCTTCTGACTGTAACCAGTGCTTGTATAAATAAATACATAAATCTTAAAAAAAAAAAAAAAAAAAAAAAAAAAAACTATGTGGAGAAAAGGAAACTCTATGTTTTGTTGGTGGGAGTGTAAACTGGTGAATTCATTTTGGAAAATACTGTGGAGGCTTTTCCAACAATCTAAAAATAAAACTACCATGTGGAAAACAGCAATCCCACTTCTGGTTGCATATCTGAAAGCAATGGTACTGTCATGTTCGCTGTGTAATGGTTGCAATAGCTGAGGCAAAAACACTGTCCATCTTTGGATGAAAAGACAGAGAAAGAAGAATATGGTATTACTACATTTTTGTTTGGAATCAATTCTTCTTATATCAAGAATTGTCTAAGTGCCATTAAAAGTCACAAAGTACATGATTAGATTAGGAAACAGTGCCCAACAATTTATTTTCTCCAGGAAATACTTTTGAACTACAAAGTTAATTATAGTCTCAGATTAAATGGTTGAAAAGTAATCCTACAAATAAAAGGTGCCCAATGGAAAGCAGGGACTCACTTCAGATAAAATAGATTTCCAGAAGACACAGGAATGTATACTATATTATGATTAAGGGAACAATCAGGAAGGTATAACAGATTTCAATGTATACTCACCAAACAAAGGAACATGAAAATGTATAAATTAATATCAAAAACATACAATAATAAAAGAACATTAATGGTAGGGGACACCAATAGCCCACTTTTACCAATGGACAGGTCAACTGGACTGAAAATAAATATGGACACAATAGCCTTAAACAAAGAATTGGACCAGTGTAGCCCAAAAGAGATGAATACACATTTTTCTCAGGTGCACATGGAACATTCTCCAGGAATGATCACATATTAGTTCCCAAGACAAGTTATCAACAAAGTCATGAAGACTGAAATCATACTGAGCATCTTTTCTGATAGAAAGCATATCAAATTAGTAAACAACCACAAAAACAAAGCAAGAAAATCCTATAATACATGGAGACTGAACAACACATTAATTAATGACCACTAATTAATGAGGAAATCAAAGAACTAATAATAATTAAAAAAAAAACCCTAAGACAACTTTCCAGAATTTATAGGAAAAACAAATTGGAATAAAGAAGGGAATATATAGACCTATATCAAGAAATAAGAAATATAGGCCTACATCAAGGCATAAGAAATAACTCAAACAAGAAATAACTCAAATAAATAAACTAGCTCTTCCTCCAGGAAAAAGAAAAATAACAAACAGAACAAAAAGCCAGGAGAAGAAAAGTAATAATGAAAATTAGATCAGAAATAAATGAAATTGAAATAGAAATGACAGTGCGAAAGATTACTGAAGCCAAGAGTTTGTTCTTTGGAATAATAATCAAAATAGATAAACCTCTAGCTAGACTCACATAGAAAAAAAGTGATATAAAACTCAAATAAATAGGATCAGAAATTAAAGAGAAGTTAAAACAGACATCAGAAATACAGAGGATCATAAGAGATTACTATGAAAATTTGTATGCTAATAAGCTCAACAACCTAGAGATGATGGACAATATTTGAGAAATATACAGCCGTCTGAGGCTGAATAGGGAAGAAATAGCAAATATGAATAGGCCAATCACAAGCAAGGAAATTGAAATAGTAATCAAAATTCTCCCCTAAAAAACAAAACTCCACATTCAGACATTTTCAAAAGTGATTACTACCAAAACTTCAAAGATGAGCTAATACCTATCCTGTTCAAACTGTTTCAAAAAACTTAGAAAGAATATTTCCAAATACATTTTATGCCATCATCAATAGTCTAATACCAAAACCAGACAAATACAACACACAAAAAAGAAAACTATAGTCCAATTTCCCTAATGGAATTAGAGGCAAAATAATTACCAAAATCTTAACAAATAGAACCCAACAATGAACCAACAATGAATTAAATTATACACCATGAACAAGCAGGACTTATGTCAGGGACACTGGATGGTTCAACATCCAAAAATCAATCACTGTAATTCACAACTTCAGTAAAAAAAATTAAAAATTACAAAATTATATCAATAGATGCTGAGAAAATGGTTAAGATTCAACATCCATTTATGATGAAAGCCCTGGAAAAACTGGGACAAATGGAATATATCTCAACATAATGAAAACCATCTGTGACAAACCACAGCTAAACATCTTTCTCAATGGTGAAAAATTGAATGCTTTTCCACTGAGATCTGGCCAAGACAAGGATGTCAACTTTAACCACTACTATTCAACATATTATTGGCTGACCTATTTATAACAATTAATCTGGAGGATATAAAAGGAATCCAAATGGGAAAGAAATAAAGTTATCATTATTTGCAGTTGGCATGATAATTTCATAGAGAGATGTAAAGACTCCACTGAAACACTCAAACAATAAATCAGTTTAGCCAAGTGGAAGATTACAAAATTAAACACAAAAACCATCTGCCTTCCTATGTAGAAACAATGAACTAGATGAGAAAGAAATTAAGCAAATTAAGAAATTGAAAAATTACAAATAGACTATTCAACCACATTAAAAGAATCAAATGAGAAATGAGTCTGACTTTTTTTTTTATAAGTTATCTGGGCAACTCTTTTCTAAGTATTATAAGACAAATGATATAAAAATGATATATATTTCATATCACTTACAGCTATTGTACAGAATACTGATCATTAATTATTTTTATTGCAAAAACTCAAACTTGTAGAGGACTAATAACTTGCCCTAGTTCTTATATCTAATAAATGCTAGATTCAGAGTTTTCCCTGAAGTCCATTGTAATGTTCAAACCTATATGCATACAAACTTATATGCATCATTAGACTTGTCTCCATTCTTGAACAATATCTATAGCCAATCTATCATTGGAGAGAAGATAAACCATATTTTGTAAATTCAGGGTCTACCTTCAAGTAAAATTAAAGTTAGTCTTACAAACAATCCCTTCTTTCTAGATGCTATTACTACCTTTATATAGCCCCAAATCCCTGTTTATCAGTGATCTGAAAGAATGATAATGCAGACTGAAGTTACACAAATATTGCTTAGATAGCTGTCACTTACCAATGTTTTATAAGTATAGCTACTGTCTATTGAGTGAAATACCATTTGCAAATTTTCAAATTTTAGCATAATTATGTGCATTTCCTGGGGTCAAAGGCTTGGTCATTGACTAATTATGTAACTTAATGAAGGTACTTAAACTTTCTATGCCTCATTTTTTCCTTCTCCATCTGTAATACGTAGGCCTAGACTATACATACGTGAACAGTATCTAGTACTTTCATTTTTGTGAATTGTTGAGCACCATGCCCCGCTTGTAGTAGATGCAATATAAGTCATTAATTTTGCTAAATGTAAGCACTTGGCTTGCCTTTCATTTTGTTCTTTTACTCACAAGTTAACCTATATTGGTAGGTTTATCTTTCATGAAAAGGAAACAACAGTCCTAAATAGGGTTATTCATGCTGCATCCCACAATCGAATTGAAGTTTCAGCCTTTCCCAAAAGTAGAGATCAACACCAAGCAATCTGGTGTTTCCTGATTAATGCTAATGAGGTAATCTTAAAGAGAAGGTCCCTTTGTCTTCCCCAGAGGGAAGGTGGCTGTGCCTGAAATAATCTTTCTTTTTGCTAATAACTGTGTCCTACCCTCTTTATGAGGATAATAATCTTCGATTTTGCATAAGCCCTTGCAGAGTCTTTACTTAGTAAATGGGATGTTGCTCAATTCATGAATCATTTAATAAAACCAACTAAAAATCTCAATTTATATGAGTGAATTTTGTTTTCTAACACATGCATGATGTCATTTAATCAAAACAGCCCTTTCAGAAGTATCCCATTTTTTATATGTGGAAACTGAGGCACAAAGAGCCTAAACAGTTTTGTCAAGGTCACAACTTTTTATGTTAATAACTTTATAAGATATCAGGTCTTCAGACTATTGATTAAGTACTATTTAATTCCCCCTCCCATCAGTAAAACTTTCAGAAATTTCATGCAGACATAGCGCCATATAGTTTATTATATAGTCAGTGCTTTATTCAGGAATGAGCATCTTGTAGATTCACTCATTCACAGGACTCACATGTTACAAAAATACTTTAGCCTCCAGTTTATACAAATAACTTCCATTTTGCAGGCTTGATCTTTGTTTCCTAATTAATATAAGTAAGCAATTTTCTATCCCCAATCCTTTTGATATGGTAATACATCAGGGAAGATTTCCAAATGAATTTTAGTGATATAATTACCTGCAAACACAGATGACTTACTTTCTGATTTCCTATATAATTTCCAAATAAAAGTTCTAGTCACTAGGACATCAAATATGTAATTTAATTTTTCAATTTTTTTATTCTTAAAGAAAAGAGAAGATATCTCAAATATCAATTTTTAAATGACTTCATTATTAAATTTTATTAAACCTTTGCAATAGAAATTTCTTAGCACATTCTGCTGTGTAGTTTAATGAGCATGTTCTGCCTACAGATGTTTGGTAAATTAGTGAAAACACAACATTATGCAAATAACTTTGGAAATTCATCAAGATTTTCTAAGTGACTTACTCCTCCAATTGACCTGTATCTTCTCTGGTTTCCATGGAAAAGACTAAAGAATTATAAGAATAAATGACAATTTGAATTAATTTGATATATGTGGTATATTCAATAAATGATGTGAAGACAGAAAGACAAACATTATTCAATAAAAAACCAATTATCCCTGCCTCATACTATAAGACAATATATCACAAATTAACATAATAATTAAATCATTTAATAATATAAGAAAGAAGAAAATAAAGGTTTATTGATGTGGTCATTAATGAGTTTTAGAGGAAGAATGAATCAAGAAAAATTATAAAATAAATTACCATATAATATATTATATTTCTGTAAATCAGCATACCACTACAAATATTTTTAAACATGAAGAGCAGTATAAAAATGTGTATACACATGTGTCTAAATATATGACAAAATTTTATATCAGCTAAAACAAAACAAAAATATATAATCCCTTAACAAACATGTTGTAATGTCTAATTTTCTTAATAAAAACAATTGATACAAAAATCAGTTGCTTTCCTATATGCAAACAATGAACTAGAGAAGAAATCAAGAAAATAATTCCACTCACAGCTGCATCAAAAAATTAAATTTGGGGGCCTCTTTAGTGGCCTACGGGTTAAGTGTCAGCACTATCACCACTATGGCCTGAGTTCAATCCCCAGCCAGGGAACTAACCCACCTATGGTGTAGCAGACCTCTCCTGTCTTACCTTCTGCTCCCCTTAGCAGTGTATTTTAGTAAAAATCTGCCTGTTTTGCTCCCCACTCTGACTCTGGTAAATTTTCTCATCCCTGCACCTCTTTCCTATATCCCAGTTCTTCTACACAAAAATAAATAATTTTTAAAAAAAATCTAGAAGTAAGCTTAACAAAAAAGGTGAAGGACCTATACAAAGAAAGCTAAAAGAAATTGATAAAAGAAATAAAGAAGACAAATAAATAAAAGACATTCCATGATCATGGATTAATAGAATGTTGTAAAAATGACCATCCTACTCAAAGCAATATATAGATTCAATGCTATCTCTAACAAAGTTCCAATCACATTCTTCAAAGAAATAGAACAAAAATTACTACAGTTAATATGGAACAACAAAAGACTCTGACTAACTAAAGAAATACTGACAAAATAGAGAAATGTTGTTAGTGTCACACTCTCAGAACTCAAACTAAACCCCAAAACTATAATAATCAAAACTGTGGTTCTGGACCAAAAAATAGACACCTGAATCAATGGTGTAAAATTGAAAGTTGAGAAATAAAGTCAGACCTATATGGAAATTTTATCTATGACAAAGGAGTCAGTAACATACATTGGAGAAGGGAAAGCCTCTTTGATAAATGGTGCTGGGTAAAGTGGACAATCACATACCAGTGAATGAAACTAGACTACTACTGACTTTATACACATAAATTAGCTGAAAAGACTTAGATGTAAGTCCTGAGACATTAAAAAATATAGTAGAAAACATAGGCAAAAATGCTTTATGACATGGGATTCAACAATGTCTTCATGGATTCATCTCCAAAAGCATGGGAGTACATAAACAGTTGAGACTGTATCCAAACAAAAAGCTGTCTGCACAGTGAAGAAAATGTCACTAAAACAAAAAGATACCCTATTGAATGGGAATAAAACGTGTACAGCATACATCAGACAAAGGGCTGACACCCAAGATCTTCAAAGAACTCATACAATTCAACAAAATACAACCCAATCAAAAAATGGGCAGAAGGGTTAAATAGGCCCTTTTCCAAAGAAGACATACAGACAGCCAACAGGTCTATGCAAAAATTGCTCATCATCACTTATAGTCAACAATGTGAAAATCAAGACATCTCAGCCCTCTGAGAATTGTGCTTATAGAAAAGACCAGAAACAAGAAGTGCTGGTGAGGGTGTGAAGAAAAGGGAAACTTCTTACACTTTTGGTGGGAAAGTAGACCATTAACAGCACTTATAGAAAATAATATGTAATTTTCTCAAAAATGATAAGAAATGTATTTGCCATAAGAAATAGCAATTCTACACCTAGATATCTACCTGAATACAAAAACACTAATTTGAAGGGAAACATGCACTCCCATGTTCATTATAGCATTTTTTTGCATTTGTCAAGCCATGAAGTTCCCTAAATGCCCACATACAGATGAGTGGATCACAACAATGCGGTATATATTCACACTGGAATACTGCTCAGCTATCAATAAAGATAAATTGACATTTTTGGCAATGTGGATGGAACTGGAGGGGGTTACACTAAGTGAAGTTAGTCAGAAGGAGAAAAATATTGGATGGTATCACTTATATGTGGAATATAGAGAAACTAAACAAAGGGTCAGATAGTGCCAAACTGATAATAAACCCTTTAAATTTGACTGTAAAACTGAGGCTACCAAAGGGAAAGGAGAAGGGGGAGGGACTAGTGAGGAGGGAGCCCAGTGGGTTACAGAGGGAAAGATGGGTGTTTTGTTTGTGGGAGTGGTGAGTGGTGTGGTAACAACACCTCAAGGGGGAGCGCCTCTACCTCTAAAACATAAACATCTTTGTAAAACAATGGAACTTCAATAAAAATAATTAAAAGAATAGTAATATTTGATAGATAGTTTAATAATCAGAAAAATGCTATTAAAAATTTTCAAAGATGACACTCTTGTTTGTTTTCATAAAGGCCAAGTGCGTATTTTCTTGATGTTCCAGGTTATTATCAAGATTCGTATTCATATCAAAGTGACAATTTGATGAGCCAATGATATGCTTTCAGGGAAGCTTACACATTCTTTGTGTAGGTCACAGAGGTAGAAAAACTCTTAGATCATGTGTACGTGAAGTGACTTTTTTCTGTCACAGAACTTTGAATCATTTCACATGTCACGAACAGTTAATTATGTTTTCTAATTGAATTCTTGCAACAGTTCTGTAAGCAAAGTTTTGTTTTTTTTTTTAATAACAATATAGCAAGAAGTTTATTGCCCACAAAGAATGATTAGTAAAGGCTGGATGAATGGTCTCAACTGCTGATATCCAGCTCCATATTATATTGTTTTAGTTCTCTTTTTAGAATGACATGAAATAGCAATGATAATTAATGGGAATAACAATTAATGGGAATTAACTATTAATGTTTAATTACTCCTGAATGCTTTACAAGTGTACTCATTTAACCTTTCTTAATATTTTATTATGGAAGTAACATTGTATTATAACATTTTACAGGTTTCAGGTTGGCATCATCATAAATCACTATCTCTGTATACATTAGGTTCAGGACACAAATTCCAATTCTAGTCTTCATTACACAACTGACCACTTTTACCTGATTTACTCACCTCTCTTCCCCTCTCCCTTCTCATCATCACTAATTTGGTCTTATTATCTAAAAGTTTATTTTTGTTTTATTTAGTTTGGTTATTTATGTATATTATATATATATCTATATATACTATAGATATATATATATTCCACGTGAGAGAAATCGTCTTTCTATAACTGACATTTCACTAAGCAAAATCTTATCAACAGCATCATACAAAAGAGAACAATAAATGTAGAGGACATTCCAACTAGAAAGAACGGAGCTCAGTTTCAGGGTTCTATCTAGCTACCTCCAGAGGAAATGCTTTGTAAACGTAACTGTAGGTGACTTAATCTCGCTCTGTAAACTTAAGTGTAGGTTTCACTTTGACTAGCTTTTCTATAGGACATAATAGTGTAGCCTTTGTGAGTTCAGAACTAGTTTTGGTCACCTTTCGGGAAACCCAAAAAAAATCCAGATCAAAGTCAAATGAAATGATATTCAAAGGCCAATTTATGTTATAGTCATTTCATTTGAGGTCACGGTTTTCAAGAACCTATCCACAATGTTAAGTGAGAACTTAATATACAAGGATATATTTTATTATCTTATCTCTTTAAATTCTTTTCATAGATGACTATAAAAGTGTGAAGTGATTGAATTACCATTTCCTTTCTAAGAACTAGTCTAGCATTAAATTCTACAACATTGTCATGAAGCCAGGGCTGCCTTAAAGGACATACTACATATATTGAATAAATATTCCACTAGATTCTCTTCTTAGAGCTCATTTATTTTTACTTGTTTAAACCTATTTTTTGAAGCAAGATTAAACTCTCAAAGATTTTACTTTAGATTTATTGAACATTAATAATATGTTGCCAATTACAAAATAGTCTAAACAAACATTGTTTATAGAGGGAATTCATAATTTTGTGTCAAAGAAGATTGGAAGACTGGGTATTTAGAATGACATATGGTGAAAAACTTTAAAAAATGAATAAGGAAACAAGTAAAAGTAGGTTGTATTAAATAGGAATGTTTGGTGGGAGAAAAATAATGTAGGAAAAGAAGATAGCAAGTGTGAAATGTGGAGAGTAGCTTGTTTATTTTACTTAAGTTTTTATTAGATTTATTATTATGAGGTGTTTTAGGGTCCAAGTTTCACTGGCACAATGACATTTTACAAAAAGGACTGAGGGAGTACAATAGCAGCTACAGAAATATTATGTAGATGTTCCAGAAAGAGTTTCCATGCACGTGATGTACTTGAGAATCCATGACTTTTCTCTTCTTCTTCTTCTTCTTCTTCTTCTTCTCTTCCTCTTCTTCTTCTTCTTCTCTCTTCTCCTTCTCCTTCTCCTTCTCCTTCTCCTTCTCCTTCTCCTTCTCCTTCTCCTTCTCCTTCTCCTTCTCCTTCTCCTTCTCCTTCTCCTTCTCCTTCTTCTTCTTCTTCTTCTTCTTCTTCTTCTTCTTCTTCTTCTTCTTCTTCTTCTTCTTTCTTCTTTTCTTCTTCTTCTTCTTCTTCTTCTTCTTCTTCTTCTTCTTCTTCTTCCTCCTCCTCCTCTTCCTCTTCCTTTTCCTCTTCCTCTTCCTCTTCTTCTTCTTCCTCCTCTTCTTCTTCTTCCTCCTCTTCCTCTTCCTTTTCCTCTTCTTCTTCTTCTAGAATAAGACCACTTCAAAGGGCTTCTAGAAATGACAGGCAATTTCTGCTCATTTCACTAAGACCTACTTGCCTCATAGACTCTGCCAGTAAAAGGTATCAATTCTTTGCATATTCATGACCTTAGCTCTTATTTTTATCCTGAGGTACACATATCAGTTTTCTAGGACCTGAACCCTAATCATCATGCCTAGGAGGCTTTGCAGGGCAGGCACATCGTACCTTAACCTTAGGACACTTACTTGAAAGTCATTTGCAGAAAACAGCACCTTAAAGTATGGTTTTATTCCAACTCTTGGCCTGAACTTGGCCTGAAGCAGGCGGCCTGTTTCTGAATGTTGTCTCTTTAAGCTTCTTGAAGACCTTGTCAGAGTAGAAACATTGTGCATGTGTAGCCTGGCAGACCTAAGGATGGATTCCATTTTCATCATTTGTGGTGTGTGGTTGTAAGCAGTGACTAAACCTTTTTTGAACCCTGATTTTTTAAACTAATACTATGATTATAATATTTGTTCTAAAAGCTTTAAAATCATCAGGAGGACTATTAACATGCAGATTGTTTGATTCATTCTCCAGTTTCTAATTCAATTGTTCTGGGGATAGAATTTGATCATTTGAATTTCTAACAATCTGTAAGATTATGTTGCTGCTCTGAGAATCACCCTTTGAAAATCACTGTATTGAGATTGTGGATAAATAAGTAGATAACATATTTATTCATGCTATATACTTTGTGCAGTTCTATAGATTTTATACAAGAAGATGGCAGTTTAAGTGGCTTTCTTCCTACTATCAAATCTAAACTGTGATGATTTAGCATCCAAATATATGCCCTCAACTTGGACCTTGTTGTCCAAGCACTTACATAGATTTTCATCCTCACAACTCAAACGGAACATCAAGCATTAACTTGAGAAGTAGATTGGTTATGTAATCCCACAAGCAGTAACAAGGTGGCTCTAGGGTTCTTGTTCATGCTTTTATATTCTGTGGCCTCCAATTGTCATACTTATTTTCCTTTTAATATAGATGTTTTTATAAATAGATTTTGCAACTAATGAAATTACCTTTCCTAAAGGACAGTTAGCCACACACCTATGCACATTTATCTATTGTTTTCAAGCTGTTGGCATCATTTTATATTAAATTGCTAATTGTTATTAATTACCTTGGCATTTCTTCGAAGAGCATTAATCTTCACAGAGTCATTTTGTATTTTGATAGGAGCATCATTTTCCTTCCATCAGAAGAAATTTCTTCCTTGAGGGCTATTCATAATGTGTCATTTATGGTAAATCACCACTTACGGGAACAAAATCCAACATCTGGAGAAACACTGGTAAGGGCAAAGATGTCAAGGCTAATTTCAGTCCCTTTATATTTAGATCAATCACTCTATTCTCACACAGCTCTACTCTAACAAGGAAAGTTGTTAGGAGAAGGGTAAAGTATTTCAATACTGTGGAAATAAACAGGCATTTGTGCTATCAATAATAACACTAGTAACAGTTGCTAAAGGCACTGACTTTAATATATGTCTGACAATGTAATTGGTGTTTTGCTTGCACAGTCATTTTACATCTTAAGGGGATATTAGTGAAGTGGGTATTACTATTTTTAAAAAGATTTATTTATTTATGCACACAAGAACTGGGGAACAGGCCAGAGGTGCCAGGGTGGGGGTGGTGGTGAGAGGATTTACCAGAGACAGAGTGGGGAGAAAAACAGGCAGATCTACTGAAATACACTGCTGAGGGGAGCAGTGGGAGAGACAGGAGAGGTCTGCTGTGCCATATGGGTCACCTGTCTGGCCAGGGGCTGTATATAGCTTCATAGTGCTACAAATTATCCCCTTGCTACATCAGAGAGGCCCCAAAGTGGGTATTACTATTATTCCCATTTATAGAAAATGAAATGGAGAAAAGGAAATAACTTGTTCTGAGTAAATACCTACTGAATGAAAAGACTGAGATTTGAATCTAGGTCAACTTGATAACAAAATCTGAGTTATTTACTACAAAATGACAAGGATCCTGCCTTTGAAAAATTTACAGTTCCAATAGAAGAGGTGATAAACTTATATGGTAAAGTAGAAGGCAGACTGTAAAGTTATATGTTATAAAAAATGAGCAGCAGTTAAAAGGAATAATAATTGATTACATGGGAAAAATCTAGGATTTGAACAGAAACAGTTGGATATAGTTTTTCTAGCATATGCTTTGCCACAGACCTGTTTAACTCTCACTTGCTTAGAAATGGTACTTAACTGTGCTTTTATTTTTCTGTCTAAAATTGTGCATGGACGATATTACATTGTATTTATTTATATTTTGCATAGAAGAACTGGGATGCAGATTAGAGGTACAGGGGGTAAAAGGATTCACCAGAGACAGAGTGCAGAGCAGAACAGGTGGATTTACTAAAATACACTGCTAAGGGGAGCAGCGGGTGAGACAAGAGCCATGTGGATTAGCTCCCTGGCCAGGGATCAAACTCAAGTCATAGGAGTGATAGCACTGAGATTTAACCCCTATGCCACCAGGGAGGCCCTTTATTTTATTTATTTTATATATATATATTTTATTTTTATATGTTTAATATATAATATATGCTATTATATTTATATATAATATATTTATATATTATTTTATTTTATTTATATATTATCATGTATATTATTTATTATATATGTATATAGATATATGTGTGATGAAGATTAGATTATATCAGATAAGAATGTATTTAGAACAACTGGTGATTTATCATGTGAATTGTGTAAATGCTGTTATTTGACAGGCTTACAAATGATGGAATAAATTTGATAGATAGATTGCAGTGAGAAATTCCAGGAGGGTATAGCTTGAACAACATTACCCAAGGAAAGACCACAGTGAATATTTGAGGAGGATTGCCCAGAGTTCAAGGAGCCTCGAGTGTGTTGGGTTATGTGGGGGAATGCACATGGAAAAACAGTGACCGGGTTGGAAGGAATCTGTGTGGCAAGCAAGAGAACTTCTGTCCTATTCTACACTTAAAAGTGAACAGTTTACAGGGCCTCCCTGGTGGCACGGGCGGTTGAGCACCACACTGTGAAGCTGTCTGCAACCTCTGCAGCGCGGGTTCGATCCCGGCCTGCCGGCGAGGATCCCACATGGCACCACAGACCTCTCCTGTCTCGCCCCCTGCTCCCCTCAGCAGTGTATTTCGTCGGTCTGCCTGTTCTGTTTCCTGCTGTCTCTGGTGAATCCTCTCACCCTCCTGCGCATCTGGCCTGCACCCGGGTTCTTGTATGCATGAATAAATAAATCTTAAAAAATAAAAAGTGAACAGTTTACTGACCTTTGAACAGATGATTTGTCATAAATAGAGCCATACTATTAGAGTGAGGAATCAAATGTAATGCAGAGAAAATGCGTGGGGAGAAAGTAGTTAGAACACTGCTCCAGTAGCACACAGGATGAGGATTCGAGTCACTAAGGGATAAAATGAAGACAGTGGCAATCGGAGCTGAAACCTTGGAAATGCTGGATTACTTGGCAAACATTAGAAGTGAAGCACATTAGAAGATGACTGAGCTGTGGTATTTGAGTGCTGAGCTTTGATTAGAGAAGAATTTGTTCTTTTGGAATAAATCTGTGACTGTATAAGTTATTTACTGGAATACTGATAACATTTTAGGATAAATTTTATTGAGAGCTTACAATGTACCAATTCTTAATAAATTTTATCATGCTTTCTCCATACTACATCCTAACCAAGTTGATATTACTTTTTATATTAGATATTAGGAAACTGATTTAGTATAATATTCTCTTCAAGAATACACAATAACAAAGTCTGAGTGTACTCAAGAATTACAATTGTAGAGTCCCATACTCTATATTTCATTGTGCATCTGAAAGAATAAAGTATAGCATTTTATAAATAAGTGATTCCCTACCTATCTGTATGAAGTAGAAAAAAATCCTTTTCAGATATACAAAAACTGAAAAAAATATGATTATAACATCACAAGGAGATGATCCTGAGGACAAAAAAGAAATTCATTGTAATTTTATTGTTTTTCAAATATAAGTACTCCAAAAGCATAATTAGTATTATTTTAATAATAACTTCTACATTGATATAATATTTTGTATGCTAAAAAGATTTTTTTTTATGTAAATACATTTATATACTGGTCCTATAAAGCGAGGAACTCGAGTACTATCATCAACAGTTTATAGGTGAGGACAGTGGGGAATATAGACAGATGACATATGACATCCAAAGTCAAGCATTTAAAAAGTGATAACGGGCCTCCCCTGGTGGCGCAGCAGTTGAGTGCTGGGTTGCAAAGCTGCCCGCAGCCTCTGCAGTGCTGGTTCTATCCCTGGCCACTGGCAAGGGTCCCACATGGCGCGCAGACCTCTCCTGCTGTGCCCGCTACTCCCTTCAGCAGTGTACTTCGTCCGTCTGCCTGTTCTGTTCCCTGCTCTGGCTCTGGTGAATTCTCTCACCCTCCTGCACTTCTGACTGTACCCAGTACTTGTATAAATAAATAAATAAATCTTTAAAAAAAAAAAAAGTTATATCGCTGCATCCAAACACCGGTCTCCAAACCACTCCCAGTGCTATTTCATGAACTTCAAATAGTTGTTAGTAAAAGATGTAATTTATACTGCCATAAAAATTTGACTATAAAAGACGGCATTTATATCAGAAAGCATAAATAGTATTTATGCATAAAATAGTATTTTACCAGTAGATTGAAGGAGCAGAGTCTGAGAGGCAGTGTAGAAACTGAGACATTTCTCCCTGCTGCATTGTATGGTCAGACTCCCACACAAAATTTTCTTGATAACACTCATCACTCTTTTCATATAAATATCTACTTTTGGGGAACCTCTGCTTTCAATCAAACAAGACTGAATTTATACTTTGGCTTGAAACAACTAGACCATTTTGAAACACTGAACTTTAGAAACAGAAGACTAGTGATATGAGAGAAGCAAAAATAAATGTTATGTGCCCTATAACTGCCCCAATTTTGTGCCTTGAGGTACTTTTCAGAATGAAGGGAAAAAAAGGGAACTCAGGTCCAGAGGACTCCCTGAACTAGAGAGGTGGAAATGAGTGTATCAGTTCATACACAAGAATATGAAAGAAGAAAACTTGCATGGAAAGAGAAATAAAGATATCTGAGAGTGTAATGCTTAGGAATGGTATACATTAAAGGCATGTTGGTGCAATGGCGTGGTTGGTGGTGTACATCTGAGGATATGTGAACCTGTTTCTCTCAACCATATAAGTGATGTAAACCAATGGTTCGCCACATAGATAAATTAATAAATTAAATAAAAGTTCAATTGAATACTGATTAGTGCAAAAGTTGTGAGGAAAAATGCATGAAGCTGGAAAAGTCTTCTAAAAGAGTGGGGGAGCAGTACCTGCCACCAAAAGAGGACCTGGAATACTGACAGTTCCTATCAGATTCACTGTGCATTAGAAAGAACATACAAAGGGACTAATTAGCCATCAGATTGGCACTGTTCCAGTCCCACCTAAAAAGTTGTAACAACAGGGGGTAAAAGAATAAAAATCAATGGTATTCTGGAACAATACTCAAAAATATGTATGTGAGTATAAAAATTTTTCAGCAACAAAAATGCAAAATGTTTGGCATCCAATTGAAAATTATCAATGGTTCCAAGAAGTAAAAAAATGCAACCCTTCATGTGTAATTAATGAAAATTGATAAGGATATTATAATTAAGAAACAAGAGAAATCAAAGAGACTTATGTGTTAGGAAACATGAAAAATAAAATGACCAAAACTGAATTCTAAGTGATGACAACTACACTGTCTGAGACAGAAAATTCTATGTGTAGGATTAATGGTAGATTAAATGTTGTAGATTAAAAGATTAGTGTATTTGAAGACATAGCAATCAAACTCTACAAAATACAACACACAAAATAGTAAATAATGACCAAGTAGCCTTAAGTATGTGCAATTAGAGTGTCTGATGGGAGAGTGAAGAGATATTTGAATATATAAGCCCCCCTAAATTATAAAACTATACATGCAAAAAAAATTCAACATTAATAAAAAGACATCAGTGTATCATAATCCAACTGATCAAAAACAGTGATGAAAAGAAAAATTATAAGAAGAATGAAAAGAAAGGGAAATATATATGTACATATATTCAATACATTCAGAGAATTAACACATATATGACAGCATATTTTAAAGTCAGAAACAATGAAAGTGAAAGATGTCTTCCTTTGGTAAAAAGAAAAATAAAATAATGAAGAAAATTAGAATAATATACCCAGAAAAATTTATAAAAGTAATAAAACAAGTTTTTCAGGGATGAAAAAATGATAGCAAATGGAAATATGAAGCTACACAAAGCAATAAAAAATGCACTGATAGTGATAAGTACATAGGGAAACTGATATCTTTCATATTTAATTTTTTTGAAATGACAAATGTCAGTTTAAAAAATAATAGCAAGGCAAGTGAATTTTATAGCTCATGTAAAAGTAAAATGTTTGATAATAATGAAGGCCAGGAGATGATAATACTATTGTAAGGTTTTTATATTGTTCATGAAGTAGTATAATTTCACTTGAAAGTAGACTTTCATAAACTGAAGAAGTGTATTATAAGCCCTAAAGCAACCACTAAAATTATTAAGAGTTGTAACTAATAAACCAACATCTGAAACATGAATACACTTAGTAAAAGAGCTTTAAAATGCATAGGTCAAAAACTGATAGACTTGCAAAGCAGGGTTGACAAATATACAATTTTAGTCAGAGATTAAACTAACTCTATAAAACAAATGGACAGAAAATCAATAAGGATATTAAAGATTGGAACATTATCAATCAGCTTACCTACTGGGTATTTACAGAATATAACTCCCAACAAAATGGAAGTATACACTCTTATAGGTGCAGGTAAGCCTATAGGACAAAATGGATGTTACAGGTCATCAATTGGTCTTAGTAAATTGAAAATGACTCATAGCATGCCATATCACTGTGTTGGAATTAAATTAATACTCAATAATGGATAAATATCTGAAAAACCTAGTATTAGGAAACTAAATAATACACCTTTATGAAACTCACAGATCAAAGAAGACACATAAAGAAAAATAGGAAAGTTTCAACCTAAATAAAAACGAAAATATTCATATTGCAGCTGGACTGCAGCAATACATGATACAGCTACCACTTCATACTATGACAAAGTAATTAGACCCCTGGAATTCAGGTATATACTAACATTTAACTATCAAATAATGTAACTTACCTCATTAATAACATTAAAAAAGAAAAATTATATATTCAACACAATACAGGCAGAAAAATAATTTGAAACAATCCAACATCCATTTCCATTTATTCAAATGGAATAACTGGGAATAGGAAAGTAATATGATTATATTGAATTGAATTTGAAGATGAAAGTGAACTTGAAAAACTATAGCAGACATTAAGAAAAACTGAAGGATAAAGATATTTGATCTCACCACGTCTACTCAATTTTTCACTGGAAGTTCTTGACATTCAACCAATAAATTTTAGGGTTTTGTTGTATGACAGTTGTTCACAACACTATATATGATTTTATAAAATACATCCAAATTGCAAAGGAAGAAGTAAAAACTCTCTTTATTCAATAATGGCATAATTGTCTGTATAGAAAATCCAATATAATTTGCAAACATCTGCTAGACCTAAAAAGTGAAATTAGCGAATTTGCAGAATTCAAAATCAATATATAGAACATAAGTATATTACTAAATGGTACAATGATAAACTTATTTTTTTAAATGACATTTGCAATTTCACTGAAAATATGAATTACTTATATATAAATATGACAAAGTATACGAAAGACCTGTATGGTGAACTCTATGAAACTTTGCAAAAATAAGTTAAGTAATATATAACCTAATGGAGTTTATTATGGGTTTATAGACTCAATATTGTCAAAAGGTCAATTTTCCAAAATTGATCAAAAGAAAGATTCAATGCAATGCCAATAAAAATTCAACTATTTTTGTTAGAAATCTATAAAAAGTTTTGAATTCATGTGGAGATAGAATATCCAAAATAGTCAAATCAACATTTACAAAAAAGAACTAACACTGCCAATTTCAATACTTACCTTCAAGCTACAGTAGTCAAGACACTGTGGTATTGCTGTAAAGATAGATACATCAAGCAGACTTCAGAAATCATCTATATGGAGAATTTGTTTTCAAGGAAATTTTTGGCACTGATGATATGCTTATCACAACGTGATGCTAATTATGGGTTTCTGATTTATCACAATCCACATAGCAATCATACAGGGCCTACTTATCGATTATACATCAATAAAGCTATTAAAACTATTGATATGTAACTCCCTTTGTATATAAGGGAGCTAACATATGTGGTATTTTCATTTCTGAAACTTTTTTTCTTAGCTTTTTTCCTCCTTGACTCTTCCTTTATCTTTTGTTTAATACTTCACCATCCACATATGTCCTTTCTTTTTACCTGGAACTTCCCTATTCCAGAACACGGTTTCTGAAAAGACGAGAAGGGTCAGATTTTTATTTGCATTTTGCCTGTTGCATTAGGAAGTTGTACTGACAGCCAACGTGGATGAATGCAATTAGTTCACAGACTTTGGGGTTAATTGGCAACAAATTCAAGTCCCTGTTTTATTTCTTTTCATCTGTGTGATTTGAAGTAAGTTGTTTACTCTTAAATTGAATTCCCTCATTTGCAAAACCAAAAAATATATGGATTAAACTTAAAGCAAGACTACCTCCTTTAGTCTCAATTTCCTTTCTGCAAGAAAAAATAGGGGAAAATGTATTCACATAAAGATAAAACAGGGATTATATTTAGAAAAAAAGAAGGTGAGTGCTTTTGTCCCTTAATTCTAAACATGTTCATTTCCTTCCTCCTTTTAAGACAAGGTGCCCCAGTCGCCTCCCTGCAAAAAGATAAAACACTACTAGTAAAATTTAAAATCATATTTCTAATAATGCTAGAGTTGAAAGACATCTTAGAGATAAACTGGTTTCAAAGCTCATTTTTGACAATGGTTAAATGCTATAGTGTAACCATGTGAAAAAGGATTGGATAATTCAAGCCTGCCTAGAAGCTCCTGTGGCTTTCAAACCACAGTTCTTCGTGCCATTAATTATGTCAAGTTGAGTAGACACCACCTTAGGCCTTCTCTCCCATCTGATCCTTCAAGAAAGTTAATGTTCACTAATTCTACTTTCACTTCATTAGTACCGCTAGATGTAAGAAACCGATTCTTTCTCCCCTGCCGCTCTTTCTCAGTCTGATGGCTCATAGTAATGAGGGCTAGCTGGAAACTCCACATTTTTCTCAGGCATTGAGACTCTATTTTTGCCTTTGCTAAGCTGCCTTCTGTCAACGGATATCAAATTGAGAGCCATCATTTCCAACTAGCCCAGTTAAGTTCTGTATTTTTAACATCGTTTCATTAGGCTTTGAACATTTCTCTGATTGGGCTGAATAAATTGTCAGAATAGCACTGAAGCATGTCACAAGCTGATAAAACAGCTGGGGCACTTGTAGGGGAAAACTTGTTTTCTGCATTATCCAGGGTTGGTTTATGGAAGGGTGGCCTTTTTCTCCCTTGTTCTTGGAGCAGAGTCTATGCAACCCACCTGGCCTCACTAATTAGAGTCACCCAGGCATCATCAGCTCTGTGAGTCAAGGGAAAACATCATCTTCCCCTTCAATCTGGTTCTTCCAGGGCAACACATCATCATTCAATTTCAAGGAAAAGTGTGTAAATCAGGCTGGGTAAATATGAGGGGAATAAACTATGGAAGGGGAAAGTTTAAGTGTCTTTGTGGACTAAGACTGGCCTTAGATCTTGACTCTTATGATATCCTGTAACCAACATACAATCCTTTAAGATCTCATTAGCCCCGTTCCAGTGATAAGGAAACAGAGGCTCAGAGAAAAGTGATGACTCATCAAGAAGCACAGTACAGGTAAAAATAGAAGCAATTGATTTTTATATCTCCTTTCTCTCATGAATGACAATACAAATGAATATTCATTCTCTGACATATTTATTAACATATACATTGGGGAAATTATTCAATGTGTGAAAGACAAATATCAGCATAAAGGTGTTCTACATTTAAGTTATGCTTTTCTAATACATCATGAACTCAACTGATTTTTACCAACATAATATTCCTGCAGTTCTATTTTAGAATGTTTATTTTCCTCAACTCTCCCCAGCTTTAGATTTGATTGCTTAAAAAATCAAAATAATATCAAATAGAGTTAGTAGAGGGAATAGCAGGAAAGAATACAATGCATGATTCATGTTGATTTATAAAGCACACCTGAAATTATAATGCTATAATGCAAAACTCAGTAAATTATTAAATGCATGATTCAAAATGAAAACCCATATCAATTTAAATAATTACACTTATATAATACTTTACAGAAAGCTTATACCTTTAGATGACTTCATTTATCCTTCCAAAAAAAAAAATTGCTGTGAAAATATGTAGTCTTTTTTAACCACTGAAAGTGAAACATGAAGAAAAGGTATTGTGCTTTGTAATATAGATACTAAAGACTAACACTTTTAGTACATTGGAAAAGGAAACTTAAAGAGTTTAAGCAATCTTAGTCACTCTGAAAAGGTTTTGGGGATAAGACACTTGGTTGTGTCTCATTTCAAGTCTGTGCCAATGTTTCTGATAAAACTTTATGCCACTACTCAAAGTTATCAAGGCTCATCGATAACTACTACTATCTTAAGTTCTCTAGGAACTTCATGGACTGCAGGTCACACTAAATTTGGGTTCCTTTCCTCATAGGAATGTTCTTCCCTCTTAAATTTAGTTAATGTCAGTGGCTGATGTATTTTGATTATGATCAATATGTGTGATAAGGACATAATGAGCCTGAAAAAATAGTAACAGATTTCCCTCACTTCCATACACTTTGGAAATACCTCCCAGACTGACATGGAGTGGCCTTGAGACCTGCTTTATCCAGTGCAACACTAGTAAAGTGAGCAAATAGAGGCTTAAAAATACTTGCATATGACAACTTGCTTCTCTTGGGAGACTTGGCACTGCCACAGTGTTAGAAGACTGGTTAACCTGGTCAGTTATGAAACACTGTATGTCCAAGGAGCCTTTTTCATTCTGGCCGAGTGTCTGCTGTTAGACTGGATGAGGTCATCTTCAACCACCTAACCATCAGCCAACTGCCAGTTGACTTGAAATAGATGAATCTGTCCAGACATGTCTACGAAACCAGACCTGAATAATTGTCTCCAAGTCCCATAGAAATTGAGCTAAGTAGATGTGTAAATGTTTACAGCAGCTAAATTTTAATGTGTTTGTTACACATCAAAGCTTAACTAATACCTAAAGTATTAAATACTTAAGTACATGAGGGGGATCCTGTATTTCTAAAATTACAACAATAATGTAAGCCAATGCTACCTTCATTAAAATAAATTAATTAATTAATGGTGAGAGAATTCACCAGAGACAGATTAGGGAGCAGAACTGGAAGATGAATCGAAAACACTGCTGAGGGGAGCAGTGGGTGAGACAGGAGAGGTCTGCGCGGCATGTGGGACCCTCATAGGGAGCCGAGAATCGAACCGGCGCTGCAGAGGCTGCGGGCAGCTTCATAGCCCAGCACTCAACTGCTGCGCCACCAGGGGAGGCCCAGCATGGTGTATTTCTTTGACACTTTAAAGCTGTTGATGTAAAAGGGTAAAATCAAATGTATGTTTTGTGAATATATTGTTCTTTGATTGCCTATGTTTCATGTGAAAATATGTCAACAGGCTTTGTGAGGTGTTTGAGAGTTTTTGACTCAAAATTTGGTGGTTTGGGTCTACCATCTCAATT
Source organism: Talpa occidentalis (assembly GCF_014898055.3). Lineage (NCBI taxonomy): Eukaryota > Metazoa > Chordata > Mammalia > Eulipotyphla > Talpidae > Talpa > Talpa occidentalis. The sequence continues at coordinate 46,139,036 of NW_023603184.1, forward strand.
TTCACAGGCAGTGAGGGGTATCTCAAACAAACATGAGGTAACCTTTTTAGAGAGCTGCTATTAAGCTGTTTCTTACTTAGGGATATATGTAGCTTACTCCAAGATGAGTTTTAGCAATATCTATGTATTCCCCAGCCACATAAAGCAGGTCAGCCAGCACTTTCTGCATCTACATTCAACTCTGGATTAAGATCTTCATTCTCAAATCTCTAAAATTTCAGCATGAAGCACACATTGGCAGCATAGTACACTGGTTAAGATGGTGAAGTTCTTCAGCCTACCTAGGATCATGCTAGTACCATCAGCTTTCTGGAGATTTACTTGATATCTGTAACTACACCATTAGATTGTTTTGTGTTAAATCATACAGTGCCTAGTAGGCATCTGGGAATGAGCACATTCTCAGCGGTCAGATTTGATGGAAAATTAGAGCAGAAAATATAAGTAAAATTAAACTCTGACCATGAATTGTATTCCCTCTTTAGAATTACCCATTAAAGCTCAGTGACTTTCATGCCCTATACCCCACCTATGATCAACCATTAACCGGCTCCAACTGCATTCCTGATAACTTAAATATTGATTGTGCTATATCCCTAATAGGACACCCTGCTGGGAAAAAAGAAACACTTTGATGCAGGTCTGGACTGCTTGCAGGCTGGACTAGCTGAGGAGGAGATGGGATGGTTAACAAAGTTATTAAACTGGCTATGGAAGACCAGCAGACAGGCAGAAATTGGAGATGGGGGTAGAAAAAGTTAACAATCTTTTCAGCAAACCAACTTAACTGCAAAGTGAGAAATTCCACTTAAGAGTGCTATATAAGGTTACACCTTGCCCCTGAGAGACTGCCGGCCTGCGCCTAGGCATACAACTCTCTTAATAATCTGGCCCCTTTCAAAAGGCCTTGTTCTTTAAGAACTGTCTATTTGTATCTCTGCAAATGTCCCATTTTTGCCTTTTCTCTTTCCCTAACAAACCTGCTCTTTTAAAATACAGCTTTTCTGGTGGTGTTTCCTCAAAAACACTAAAAATGGATCTACCATATGATCCAGCAATTCTATCCCTAGGAATGTAACCAAAGAACACAAAACACTAATTCGTAATGAAATGGATACTCCTCGTTTGTGTTAACCCTATTTACAATAACCAAGATGTGGAAACAACCCAAATGCCTCAAAACAGACAAATGGATCAAAAAGTTGTGGTATATAGAGACAATGGAATACTACTCAGCAATCGAAAAAGACAAACTCATGCCATTTGCAGCAACATGGATGGAGCTGGAAGGCATCATGCTCAGTGAAATAAGTTAGAAGGAAAAAGAATATCAGATAGTTTTACTCACATGTGGGATATTGGGAAGCCAAACAAACCAACTTTTTGTTGGCCTGAAAAGAAAAAACAGACAAAAAACTTGCAAGCTGACCATATATCTGAGTCACACAGCAAGGGAGGAGAAGGGACAGGAGTCAAACCAGGGGAGGCAAGAGCACAAGGGGCTATGGTGATGCTTCACAGGTGAAATGGTGGTGGGAGAACTATGGGTACCACACCTGAGGACAGAAACCATTTACTGTGCAAAAATGAAGAACAATGTAAGAAAATAAATAAATTTAGAAAATAAAATAAAACACAGCTTTCCCTGCCTGTGTCGATGTAGGTGTCTTTTCCTGCCTTTCCCCCTTCTCTCACTAAACCTGCTGTGTGCTGCTGAATGAGGGACCCGAGAACCCCACTCACTGCAGCCCAATATCTGAATCCGGTCACTATCAATTACAATAAACCTTCAATTATAACTCAGCTATTCAGACCACAAGAATCTTCCCCGAGCAGGAGACAGGAGACTTCAGGGTCTCTCAGCATTCCAGGGTCCCATCAGCTTCATTTGTTTATTCCTGTTAAAGAAACCTGGCTAGAAACTTGAAAGAAAGTGAGTTAGTGGAAGGGATGATCTCAAGCATTCTTTCAGCGACACGCTCAATTCCCTTTCTTCACACCCATCAGACAGAACTTCAGTCTGCAATCTCCTACCAACATCTAGCCCTTCATGTGGGCTGATCAGGACAGGGTAGGTATGAACACCCTATCGTCTGAAATCAGACTGCTTTGGTCTAAATATTGATTCAGGCACGCATTTGTTGTACATTCTGGGGGGGAAATAAAATACATGTGTAGCAGCAGGAAGGGATGGAGGAGGATCTCTATGATCCTATGCAGACGGGTAAAGGGAGTGTTCTGGAGCCCTCAGGGGATTTTTTAGGCTTTTATTCAGTTTACCAGGTACATGGCAGGCAGGGGTGGGGGGGATGTGGATTGGGGAGCCAGGAGGCTGGCAGGCCTCCCAGCCCCCAGCAAGTCTTCATTCTTTCTGGTCTCTCTGGCGTTCTCGTGGCCTCTGCCGCTCTGCTCTCTTCTCTTGTTCTCCTCTGGTCTCTCTCCCGCTCTGGCTGGAGTCCCCATGACCCCGACCTTATAAGCCAGTCTCGGCCCAGGTGTACCCACCTACGTGTGCCCACACCCCACTCCAGGTGCCCGCCATCAAGCATGCGTTCAGGACCTCAGGGATCCATCATCATTCCTAGTGGTGGGAGGGCAGAAAAGCCTGACAATCATCTACCGGACAGTATGTAAAACAATTGCATTATTTATAAAACAGAGGCAATAGTAGTATAGTCTTCCTGTTAGTGTAATATTAAGTAAAATATAAATGTTAAAGGAATCTTTGAAAATTGGAAACACTTATAGATTGCTAGGAATATAAGTATACCAAGGTTATTGAGTGCTGTTTATAAAATCAACTAAATATTATGTGGTGTGTGTGTGTATGAACTAACAAAACGCCATGCCCTTCAGATTCACCTGGATTTTATGATCCTTCTAATTTAACTTAACTTTCTCTGATTTCCCCAAAATTAAGCCAAATAGCATTTTGAAAATATATAAACTTATGTATAAATAGGTTCACATCTGTTCTGCAGCCATCCCAGGCCAGATAGGTTCATTTTTGGCTCAGGCAGCTTAAAAGAGAAACTTGGTAACCTTGGCATCATCCCCACAGTGGGTGGGACTATTTTTCTTACTTTCTAATTTTTATTTTTTACATCATTTTTCATTTTTAAACAATATTTGTTTCTCCCACCCCCTCAGCTGTAGTCCCCATAGAGATTCCTTCCCCAATGCACCCGTGCACCATCACCTCAGTCCCCTGTGCTCCTCCCTCCCTCCCTCTCATCCCTCTCCCTCCTCCTACAGGATGTCTCTGATTTATAATTGTCCGTTTTGCTTTGTTCTGATTGTACTATTATTATTTTTCTACACTAATGTCTTATTTGGTTCCTCTATATTCCTGCTTTACGTGAAACCATCTGATATTTTTCATTTTCCTTCTGACTTATTTCACTGAACATAATTCTTTCTAGCTCCATCCATGTTGCTGTGAATGGCATGTGTTTATCTTTTTTTGATTGCTGAATAATATTCCATTGTGTATATGTACCACATCCACAGGTTTTCTAATAGACTGCAGGGGAAACAAGTCAGGAGGGAGCCAGCAACATAGGACCCTACAAATGTCTACACACTTTCCTCTTGTAGACATTCTGCCCTGCTCCCCACCACTCTCCACTGCTCTCCACTTCACTGCATCATCCTTTGCCAAGTCACCCTCTGTGACGCTGCTCTTATGTTCAGCCTCTTGGTTCAGGTGCACGCACTCACACTTGTCCATGCCATACACCAGGTGCCCACCATTAGGCACGCATTTGCTGAGCCCACACTCCCAAGAGCCTCCTGCATTCAACACCACAGTTGACAGCCACAGAGGCCAATGCTGCAAAAGCCCGAACAATCTTCACGTACCCTACAACATCCAAATTCTATCACTTTCTATATGTGTAAATTTAAACAAAACAACCTCTTGTGTATCATTTTATTGAATTGTAAAGCAATAATGTATCTCCTAAGATTATCAATAGGAATTAAATGAAAGCACATATATTAAATGTCTAGAACAGATATTCTTAACAAATACAATGTGTTCGGCTTTAGCTCTATCTTTTATGATATACAACATTTTTTTTTCAAAATTGAGAAAGTGGTAGAAAACTTACAGAGGTTTATTTTAATAATGAGACTCTTCACACATTTGTGGAAAACAGCTCTCTATTAGGGGGAATCAAATTATTAGTATTAGCAACTACTGTCATAGTAACCATGTCTTAGCAACAAGGAAAAGAGATGAGAATACCTGTTGTGAATGATAATGCTGTTGCATTCATATTTTCACTTACTAATATTTTAAGATTTCTATTTATGAACAATAATAGATCAAGTGATGGTTAGAATTAAGACAATACAAGCTGCTCCAGCATTATACAGTCTTTGATAGTCACTTTTTTTTCCATTCTAGCCAAGATCTACTGTATTTTGAGCACTTTGCTAAACTATTTTAAAGTAGTAATGACAAAAATATTCAAGTTTTAGTTGTTATTCATGAAAAAATAATCAAGAAACTAGGAAAAATAACATGACTTTGACCACATAAGGATTTTTATCATTATGAAGATTCCAAAACACACATATATAGTAGCCAATATAGATTAAGTATGCACCATATGAAAAGCACTCTTCTAAGTTATCTCATTTAATCCTTCTATCAACATTATGAAATGAATACTAATTATCCCTACTTTATAGAACATTTATCATTATAATTATCTCCAATTTTAGGTGAGAAAACCAAAAGATGGAGAGTTAGAAAATTTGCCTAGAATCACACATCTAGTAAGATAGTGGAAATGGGATAGGAACCGGGGTCTGACCCCAGGACTCACATTCTTCTTCGTAGTCAATGAAGTACATAATATAGAGCCTGGAAAATAAGAGGTAGTCATCAGACAGCCTCCCTCCACTGGGTAAGCTCCCAAAAATCATTGTGGATTACCGCTTCTTTTAAAGAAACATTTGTTCAAAACCCCAACCTGGTCAAGGAGGTATATAACTCAAACTCTGTTCTCCATACCTCCAGACTATACTGTTTACCCTATGTGACACCTAATTATTACTCTCAATCACACACATTAATTTCTTATATAAAATTAGCAAATGTCATGAACCAGAGGAAATAAAATGCCAGATTTCTTATTTTCAGCATATATTTATCCCCATGAATGCATCAAATAATAAATATTGACTGCCAGCCACATGGGTTTTGATGGTGTAAATTTCAATCTAAATCAAATTTTAATGGCATTTTCAGTTCAAGAAAATGAATTATATAGAAAGGAATGAATACTGTATCCTTAACTACAACACAATTTCCAAAGTATCCTTGCATGCCAGTCTTTTGAACACATCTTGAATTTAATTTCTTCATTCATGGGGAATAGATTGGTCTCAAGTGCTAGCCTATGACTCTTTGCTGTTTTCTTTTTTGCTTTTGTTTTCATTTTAATTTTACTGGATGCTTTATTCCTTCTCTTATTCTGCCTTTATAAAATCTTTACCTTCTGGTATACCCAGTTCACAACTGGAAATCTCTGCAGTCTTTGTCTTCCTTCCAGGTATACCAATATAATCTCCATTTGTGTTAAAAAAAATAATTAATACTCGTGTGCAGATTAAGTACAAACATGTTCCTAGGCAAGTTTCAAATAAGCCTTGGCGAATCCACTAAATCTTTTTTAATAGTCCCTGTCAAGCTAAATCCCCTGTTCTCAGGGAAAAATGACTTGCAGTATTTCTTCTAAACAAGTATTTGATTTTTTTTTTCCAGGGAACAGCCTAAAGCTAAAACAATGGACAGTTAGTTTTCTTAGGATCAAATTAATGAAAACTTTCTTGCTAGGTTTCTTTGTGTAACACATAGTAGATGTGAGTGTTTGAACACAAAACAAGAAATCTAACTATTGGACCGCAAGAGAATCATGTGTTTGCTGACTAAAAGCTGATTTTGAAAGTTGCAAATATGGAAAGAAGTGATAATCTGAAGTTGGATCTCTGTTGTTCTGTGATTGTAGTCAGAATTCTCTAACAGGATTGTCAATAATCTATCAGTATCTGTAAGGCTAAAATTATTTATGGCTTATTCAGTTTTCCCATGATGGGCACATTTAATTAATAGATGAATTCAACCTTCCTTTGCTAGGTTTCAATGTGTGACATATTTTCCATACACACTTGCAAAATTACTATCAGTAATACAATCAAAACGAGATTAAGTTGGAAGTAACTGACTGGTTTTGTCAAACAGATTTTTTAACTAAAATGTGAAAATAGATCCAAAGACATGCTCACTAGAGAAAGATTTCAGATTCATTCTAAGGTTTTCTGCCTTTCTTTCCATGAAAACAAAAAGTGTGTTTTTTTTTTAATAGAAGTGAATTCATTGAAATAATGTATGTGAAAGTTGGAGGGGGAAATGAGGAAACAAAGAAAACCATAGCAGCTAGAATGGAGAGGCTTAAGTGTAAATCATATCAAGAAAATCCACTTGTCATTTATTTTGCATCAGACCAATACTCTGTTCTAGGCATAGAGAATGAACAGGTAGTGAGTATAACAGATATGTGAATAATCTGTTACAATTCAGTGAGATAAATACTCTATCAAACATGATGTAGATAAAACATTGAAGGAACACAAAAGGGATTCATCATAATATAGGGCTCATGAAAAGTGATATTTTCGTTTCTTTCTGAAAACATTTTTACTTTTATTAAATCTCTCAGTTATCTTTCCTACTTTGAAGTACTAGTTCCTAAGGGCTTTCAAATCTTTAAACTGTTTTTTTTTTATGTTGTTCACTGTTAAAACCAATTTTGGTCTATGTAGGGGCAGGAAGACACAGAGCAGGATATCTATGATCCAGGCAGACAGGTAAAGGAGAATCCTGCAGCCCTCAGTGTCTTTTCGGGCTTTTATTGAGCTTTTTACACCATTTGTAGTGTGGCAACCAGGTACATGGCAGGCAGGGGGTGGGGGTGGCCAGTAGGCTGGCAGGCCTCCAAGCCCCCTGCAAATCTTCACTCTTCCTGGGCTCTCTGGCGTTCTCTCCTGGTCTCTGCTTCTCCTTTGCTTCTCTGCTGGTTCTGCTCTCGTTCTACTCGTGTTCTCTCTTGTCCCCGTGACACCGCCCTTATAAGCCCAGTTTCTCAGCCCAGGTGTGCCCACCTATACCTGCCCACGCCATACTCCAGGTGCCCGCCATCAGGCACACGTATAGGACCACTGGGGTCTATTGTTAATGCTAATGGTGGGAGGGCGGAAAATTCTGACAATTTTTCACTTGCCCTACAATATAATATACATTTTTGTTATTATCAATTGAAATTTACCTTATTATGTCTTTTCTCATAATTCATTTTTACCAACATAGTTTCAATCTCATTTTTAATGAGTCTTTAGGTATCTGTAAGATACTGATAAACCAAGTTAAAAATTGTGATTATGTTTCTTTTCTTCCTTTTTTTATTTCAGTTTCCATCAGCAAATATTATCATAGATTTTATTTTTTTGTTGTTTTGGAGTATCAACTCATTGTCAAAGTCTTTGAATTGTCCTATAAGAACTCTATAACATCAGTTAATGTTAATTTTCAAATGCTCAAATGCTTCAGGTATGTTTGCACCATTTTGGGCTGTTGTTTTGTTAGGTTGTGTTTGTCTGTTTATTTGCTGACTTCAGAGCCCATTCTCCCAGAATTCTCCATTCCTTCACTCCCATGTGGGCTTTAAATTTGTCATGCAGCCATCCTTCTGTTTTCTCTAAGCTTTCACCCTAGGACTTTTGTTCTGTGATTTCTAATATCATTTAATCCCCTTGTATAGTAGACATTTGTGACTCTATTTGGTGCCTAGTATCTAAAGTCTTTCTATGTCAGTGAAATCTTGTACTTTATAAGCCAAAGGCTGAAATTTCCAGATAAGGCTGAAATTTCCAGATAAGGATTTTTTTTTAAATTTATTTATTTATACAAGCACTGGGTACAGTCAGAAGCGCAGGAGGGTGAGAGAGTTCACCAGAGCCAGAGGGGAGAGCAGAGCAGGCAAACTGATGAAACACACTGCTGAGGGGAGCAGCAGGCAGGGCAGGAGAGGTCTGCGCACCACGTGGGACCCTCCCTGGCAGCCGGGGATTGAACTGGTGCTGCAGAGGCTGCGGGCAGCTTCGCAACCCAGCGCGCAATCGCTGCGCCACCAGGGGAGGCCCCAGATAAGGATTTTTTTTTATCCTGCCTTGCAACAAGGTTACAAACACCCAGTCTGGCTTCCTTAATCAATTTTGAAACAGAAGCTGTTTACTCAAATTAACAGGCACACAGCAATTAAATTCAGTTGTGGTGGTGGCAGCTTTGGCAGGTGTTCCATATCAAATTGTCCCCAGTGCTGGTGGTCTTGGAAGGACAATATACAATGTTAACTCCCAACTAGCAGTTGCCTATTTCTTTACAGATCCAATTGGGAGACTGATTGTAGATGTAAGTTTTGATGTCTGTTTAGCTTTCTGGAACTTGCTATTTGTGGAATTGTAGATCACCTAATTTTCTTTTACGTTCTTATTTTGTTTTGTGGGGGAATGCTTCAATTTTCAAAGATCTTTCATCTTCCTACCCTGCTATGATTTATTCTTTAAACTTTTGATGTTATTTTCAAAGAATACTTTCTTGGTCTTCAATAGTAGCACCATGATATTAGCTTAGGGATATGACATTTATCCTTCTCTCCTCTCTCTAAGCATATTATTGGTCTTTCTAGATTTTTTTGTTATCATTTTTATTAATTCTTTTTTTCTGGGGCTTCTATTTTTTATTTTAAATTATTATTTTTAAAGTGACAGTGACTTTATATACATACATATATATAATTTAGGGATAGATATACATTCACATCATATCCGATGTTTGTTACAGCACACCCAACACCAAAGCATCATAATCTTCGATCATAGTCCATTGGGCAATCTCTTCCTTGTTTTTCACCCTTACTGCCCTCCATCTGGTACTTTTCAGCCTACAGTCAAATTTCTAGGATTTGTTTTGGTATAGTTTTGTCTGTTACTTTGTTTTGTTCTTTATATTACACATATGAATGAAATCAGCTGGTCATCTCCATTTGACTTATTTTGCTTAAAATTATCCCTTAAAGTTTCATCCAGGTTGTCACAAATTGTAAGAGTTCATGCTCTTTTTTTTGTTTGTTTTTTTAATGGATGAGTAGTAATCCATTGTGTATCTATACCATGTATTTTTTTAATTAATTTATTTATTTATACAAGCACTGGGTACAGTCAGAAGCGCGGGAGGGTGAGAAAATTCACGGAGCCAGAGCGGGGAGCAGAGCAGGCAGAAGGACCGAAGTACACTGCTGAGGGGAGCAGCGGGCGGCAGAAGAGGTCTGCGCGCCATGTGGGACCCTCCTCCAGTGGCCAGGGAGCAGCCGGGGATTGAACTGGCGCTGCAGAGGCTGCGGGCAGCTTCACAACCCAGCGCTCAAACGCTGCACCACCAAAGAGGCCCTATACCATTTATTCTTATATTCTTCATCCACTTATCTGTTGTTAGACATTTAAACTAGATGCAAAACATGACTACCATAAATATTACCATGATATATTATTTCCAAGTTTACATTCTTTGGATAAATACCTAGAAGTTGAATTGCTATACCATATGTTAGATCTACATTCATTATTTTGAGAGACTTCCAAATCATTGGCTTTAGGGACTTGACTACTAAAGCAAGGAAAGTAAAAAGAACAATTGGGAAGACATCAAACTAAAATGTTTCTGCACAAAAAAAAGAAACTATCATTAAAATGGACATAAAGCCAGTGGGAGAAAATACATATCATACATGTGATAAAGGATTAAAATTCAAGATCTGTGAAGAACTAATACAACTTAACAGATAGAAAGATAAAACACACAAACCCCACAAAAGAAAGAAAACAGATAACCCTATCAAAAGAATAATAAAATGAGCTAAATAGTTGCCACACCAAAAAAAGAGCTAAATAGTTGCTACACCAAAAAAAACATAGATGTGGTTGACAGGTACGTGAAGACAAATGCTCATAATCACTTACTATCAGGGACATGTAAATCAGAACCACAGTGAGGTGCTATCTGCCACCTGTGAGAATGGACCAAATCACTACAACTAGAAACAAAAAGTGTTGGTGAACTGATGGGGGGTAAGAAACCCTCCTACCCTGTTGATGGTAATGTAGACATGTCCAGCTCCTATGGAAGCAGTATGGAGGTTTCTTAAAATACTTACAATAGATCTTCCATATGATTGAGCAATTCTACTCCTAAGTATCTACCTGCACATTTTTTTTTGGTTTCCTCTTTATGCTAATTCGCTTTCACCCTCTAATATGTTGAATGTATATATACATCAATGCATGTACATACACATACATGTGTTTATATATATATACACACATATAATCTCTTTGTAATTAAAATTGAGGTGTTAAAACATGGATTTAGAACAAGTATTTATAGACAGGGAGCTTTTGTCTATATATAGAGAGAAAGAACAATGAACCACTTTTCATTTTTTCACTGGTTGAACCTACCACAGAGGTGGTAGGGATCAGAATGCACTACTGTATTACCTTGCTGACATCCATAATTAATATATTTCTATATTGTTATCTTATTTAAGCAAGTATTTCATATAGTCTCTTTAAATTATCTTCCCTTATTTCTCATTTTCAGATATCTCATCTCATTTATATAAAAATATATAAATGAAATATAACTATGTATGTATATAAAATGTTGTATATATAGGCATAAATTCTATTATATATAATATATACACATCTTCTAAATGCAATCTACAAAACCTCTAAATATCAAGTTTCTCTAATACAAACCTTCTAAATTTCAAATTTCTAGAAACTAATCCTTCTCCCTCTTTCTGATACTGTCTAGATTTCCCATGCTCATTATTCTAGTCACTAGTCACATGTGGTTATTTAAATTTTAATTTAAAATGTTAAAAATTCAGTTCCCAGTCAAATGAAATTTATTTTAAGATCCAACAGTCACATGTGAACAATGACTACTGTATTAAACAGCACAGACATAGAATGATTTAATCATTACTGAAAATTATATTCAAAAGCACTGCTCTATATTAATATATCTCATTCATTCCTATAACTGTAATATTATAAACTATAAACAACTATATTCTGAAACCCCCTAAATCCATTTCCTCAGTTATGGCAGATACAGGAGTAGACTGATAAACTTAAAATCCTACTTCTTTACTGTCTTGATCACTACAGTGATTACCAATCATAGAACACCATCACTTTTTCTGTCCTCTGGAATGTAGACTCCATGAGGTCATAAATTTGACCTTATTTTTTCATCACTATATATCCACCATCTACAATAATCCCTGCCATGTGATTAGTACTCAATAGAAATGTTTAATAAAAATAAAATCAAATGCATATTAACTTGGAGACAAAAAAGAATATAGACATGAAGATCCTAAGGAATACAGTCTGAAATGGACTAAGAAAATAAGAATGCCCTATCTCTTTTAGGCTCAGAGGTGGGTGTTGTACCCCTGGAGGAGAATGATGGAATAAAGACTTCTCCAGTGCTTTTTTATATTCCAGGAAATGTCTTTTTCTTTTGTTACTCATTTCAGCTAACTCTATTATTTAAGCTCATCTATTACAGGGTCTTATGATAATGGGGTCTAGAGAACCCTGGTGAAGAAATTGTCCAGGTTAACTTGCTATAAAATTTTCAGTATGAATGAAATATTAATTTTTTTCATTATATAAACAAATAAATGTTGATATCTTGCATTATTTGTGTAATATGCACAGCCCTTTAGAGTTTGTGTCAATCCTGGGACAACTCATTGCCCACAGGATGCAGATTTATTAGTCTCACGACATTGTAATATGTGTTACAAATGGTTCTTTATGACTACAGTAAATTCACATCTTCACTCAGATGCTGAAATTTTCAGAACATCAATTTTAGAGAGACACACTTGGAAATGTTTGTTCTGCTATACTATGATTTATAGTAAATTATTAAAGTTTGCTAGGTAATCATAATTTAGCAATTTGTATGATACAGTAAAACTATTTAGTTCTTTGTGATAGAGCATGAAGTATTACTATGTTACCTGCCATTTGTGTCCCCCAGTTTGTCAGTCAATATTAATCATCTTGTTTGTGTACACATGGCTCAAAATTATTCAGTGCACACAATAAATTCAAAATATTTCATACACAGTAATTTTATCATTTATTGTATTTGAATGTTTTATGTGTATTTGTTTACCTATTTACCTATCAAGATAAGGGAAAAGATAGATGGACAAAATAATAATGCAGCACTTGCCATGTGCAAGCTACTCTATTATGTGTATAAGAGAAAATAAAGATAAACAATATCCTTTTTACACTCAAAAGACTCTTATTCTAGCAGGAGGAATTATGCACCAATTGTTTGTCTATTTGTGCTTGTGTTTGTTCTCAGCTTTGTGCTATTGAAGACACTGGTGCTCTGAACATCCACGAGCACAGAAAGAATATAGACATGAAGATCCTCAGGAATACAGACTGAAATGGACCAAGAAAATAAGAATGTCCTATCTCTTTTTTAGGCTCAGAGGTGGGTGTTGTGCCCCTGGAGGAGAATGATGCACAAATCCCAGACAGGAAGTGCAATATCACTGGAAATGGCTCTCTTAACCTTTAATGCTGAATTACTTCCAATGTGCTTGAATGCTTGTATTCCCGTTGCTAATACCTCAAATTTGTATTTTTTTCTTATTTTCTCAAATATTTGCTTTTTGTCTTGATTTTAATTTTGGCCAATCAGGAGAATGTAAAATGATATCTTATTTGGTTTTCATTTTTATTTTCTTGATTATGATTAATAAAAACTGTGTTCTTATATTTATGGGATATTTGGACATTTGGGAAAATGTTGCAAGCCTTTGGCCATTTTCCTATGAGCCTGTTTTCAGGATTAACATTTATAAAATATGTATACATCTAGATACTAACTTTTTGACAGTTTGTTTCAATAGACTTAGTATTTCTATCTGTTTCAGACTCAAATGTTGAACTCTAATCCTCAATGCCTTGATGGTTGGAGATTGGCCTCTGGAAGTTTTTTAGGTCACCAGGTGAAATCGTCAAGAACAGGAGTAGTGTCCTTCTATTAAAGATCCAAGAGATATATCTCTTCCCTTCTCCCAGTTGAAAGATGCAGGGAAAAGACACAATCTATGAAACAAGAAGGGAATCTTCAGCAAACACTGAATCTGCAGGTATCTTGATCTAAACCCTGCAACATGAAAATTGGTAAAGTTGATAATGAGAAACTGTACATTTAATGCATCCTTTTATGAGTTGCACATTTGAAATCTTATAATAAGTTCTATGTTAGCCTGAGGTGATACAAATATTTCCTTGCATTAACTGCTAGAAATTTTAGTTTTCTTTGTCAGATGTAAGTTTATATATTTTTTCTTTGTTTTACATAGAAATGATCATGTGATTTGAAGGAAAGATTCATTTCAGAGTTTTTCCAACTGGGAGATTTATTGTCCAAGCTGACAGCCATAAGCCTAACTTTTCCACGATGATTAGAAAAACAGTTTTTTATTTGTCAATTTTCTAAGTAACATGCCTAAGTGTTCTGCCTTATTTGCCTCTTTTCTATTTCAAAACCAATTATGATTCTTTATTATAAATATTTAAATATAATTTTGTAATAATTCTTGATATCATGCACCTCATTTATTTTACAAGTAGTGGGTATTTTTTGTCTAATTGTTATAATTTAAAAATAAACCTCAGTTTTCTTTAAAAAAACAAAAAAGCTCAGGGTTTTTAACAGGATTTTACTGTCATCAATGATTTTAAATATAAGGAAAAATATGTCTAAAATATGTACACATTTTGCCATGAGCTAAGTACACTTCATTACCTAGTTTAGTCTTTGAAAATATTCTTCAATATTCACTTTTCAATTTTTCAGTAAGACCTTGTACTTTAGAGGCTAATTTTCCTGATAGCCTTACATTTTGTTACTATCATCTAAATTGTATCATTTTAAAAATATCACAATTTGCAATTGCGGCTTCTGAACAAACTTCCCACAAATTTTTATATATTGGTAATTTATATAGTCACTTAAGTAAATCTTTTTCATTTTAATGTTTTGTACATCTTTGGTGTGTTTCTTATTTTACACAACTTATCTGCAAATATTGTTAGTTTTGTTTCTTGCTTCATGGTCTGTAAACATTTAATTATTTTTCCCTGTGTCTACTCCAATGACAAAGACAGTTTTAAGTTTTAATTTTTTAATTGTTTTATTTTTATTGCAGTAACATTGATTTACAGCACTGTGAATGATTTAGGGACACAACAGCTCACCTCTTCAGATGCACGTTACCCATCACACCAAGGCAAACCTGCAAAAGACCCATAACCCTCCACCATAATCCATCGACCTCCACCCAGGATTGTTCCGAACACCCTCGGCAACTCTTCTAGCAGCTTCAGTTCTGAAGAAAACTTTCTGGGCTTTTTTGTTTGTTTGTTAAGTTTGTTCCCTTATTTTGTTCTTTATATTCCACATATGGATGAAAACATCTACTATTTGTCTTTCTCTTTTTGACTTAATTTGCTTAGCATAATACCCTCCAACTCTATGTTGTAACAAATAACAAGACTTCATCTTTATTTTGGCTATTATTCCATTATGTGTAAATTCAACAGCTTCTTAACTTATCTGTCCATGAGCACTTAGGTTATTTCATCATGTGGTTATTATAAAAAGAGGTGCATCCATGTTGCAGCAACATGGGTGGAGCTGGAAGGGATCATGCTCAGCGAAATAAGCCAGAAAGAAAAAGAAAAACACTAGATGGTCTCACTCATAGCAGGAATCTAGAAAACCTAAATAAGGGACCAGGAAAAAGAATAGCTATAAGAAAGAAAAAATCAAAATCAACAAACTATGAACCAGAGACACTCTATGGGAGGGTGGAGGCGGGGAAAGGAGGGTTGGGGTCAAAATAAGGGGGTTGCAATTGTATGGGGAATATAAAAATAAAATTTAAAAAAAAAGGTGCAATAAACATAGGCATTCATATATCTACTTGAATTCATGGTGTATTCTTTCTTTTTCTTTTAAAACCTTAATTTTTTTAAAAGATTTAGTTATTTATGCATACAGAACTGGGGGGTAAGCCAGAGGTGTGGGGGTTAAGAGGATTCACCAGAGACAGAGTGGGGAGCAAAACAGGCGGATCTACTTAAATACACTGCTGAGGGGAGCAGTGGGCAAGGCAGGAGAGGTCTGTTGCGCCATGTGGGTCAGCTCCCTGCCCGGCCTGGAATTGAACTTGTACTGCAGTGACTGGCAATAGCTTGTAAGCACTGTCTTTAACCCCTGCACCACCAAGGAGACCCCATGGTGTATTCTTTCAAGTGGCATTGCTGTATCCTATGGCAGATATATTTTCAATATTTTGATAACCCCCCATACTCTTTTCCACATGGACCCAAACAGCCTACATTCCACCAAAGTTACATGAAGGTTCCTTTTTCTCTACACCCTGGCAACAGCTGCTGTGTCAGATTTTTTTGATTGGGGCCATTCTCACAGGTATGAGGTGGTTTTGATTGCATTTCTCTGATGATAACTGGTGGTGAACACATTCTCATCTTCCCACTGGCCATCCATATGTCTTCTTTGGAGTGGCATCTATTTACCAGTAGATACTCTGTCCACTTTTGGATTGGGTTATTTGTTTTCATTTTGTTGAGTTATATGAGTTCTTTACAGTTCTTGAATATTAACCCCTTGTTGATGTATGATATGCAAATATTTTCCTCATTTGATAGTTTTTTTAATTTTATTTTAATGATAGTTTCTTTTACTGTGCAGTAGCTTTGCCGTTTGATGTCTCACTAGTTTATCGTTGCTTTTATTTCTCTTGTTTTTGCAGTTGAGTCCACAAAGACATCACTGAAGCCAATGTTGTGAGTATTTAGCCTATTTTTCTTGTGTGTTTTTTTTTATGGTCTTTAATCCAAGTCTTTAATCCATTTTGAGTTAATTGTTGTGTATATTATGAGATAGTGATCTAGTTTCATTCTTTTGCATGTGACTGTCCATTTTTCTCAGCATGATTTGTTAAAGAGACTGTCCTTTCCCCGCTGTATAATATTGACTTTTTTGTTGTATTGACTGTCCACACAAGTGTTGGCTTATTTCTGGGCTTTCACTTTCAATCCATTGATTTATGTGTCTATTTTTATTATAATACATTACAGTCTACTACAAATACTACAGATTTGTAGTAGAATTTGAAGTCTGGGAGTGTGATATCTCTGCCTTTTTCTGTCAACATAGCTTTGGTTACAGAGCTTTGGTTCAGTCATATTTGCTCTATTTCTTTGAAGGACACCATTGAAACTTTGGTAGGGATTGCATTGAATTTATACATTGTGGCACTATGGCTACTTTAAGGATGTCAGTTCTTCCATTCCATTAGCAAGGGATATCTTCAATTTCTATTTGTCATTTTCTCCTCCTTTTAATAAATCTTGCAGTTTAAATTGTGCAAATCTATGTTTCACCTTCTTTATTAGGCAATTCTCACAAAAATATGGAGACAGAGTGGGGAACAGAACAAGCAGACTGACTGAGATCCACTACTGAGGGGAGCAGCGGGCAAGACAGGAGAGGTCTGCTGTGCCATGTGGGAATCTTCCCGGCCAGCCAGGATCGAACCAGAGCTGCAGAGGCTGTGGACAGCTTCACAATGCGGCGCTCAACAGCCTGCACCACCAGCGAGGTCCTAAAGGCTGTGTCTCTTTGCTAGTTTCAGCTGCATTTCATCTTAAAAGTTTCATATAATGCCGGACATACTTTCTCATCAAATTTTCCTTGTGGTACATTTTTGTAACTTCCCTAAAAGAGGAAAGAATTTAATTAATATTCAGTTTATTTTTACAAATGTGGTCATATTAAATATTTCTTGAACAACTTAGCCCTAATGAATTTCTTCAGATTATCAGAACATTTAAAAAAGAAACCATCTTCTTTACTTCTTACTTGTAAAAACTTGCTTGAATTATTATAATTCTCATACCAGTATAACAGGTATTTGAATAAAAAGTAATTTGTGGTGTTAAACTTACTAACAGATAAAATAGGAGTGAGATATATTATTGCCCTGCACAACCCTGCCCTGGGTAACCAGTCTCATACACATTTAATCCTCAGCAAAACACTAGAAGGTAATTATTATTACCCATTATTTCTGTTAGAAAATTAATCTCAGACAGTTTAGGTAATATGCCCAAGGATACACAGTTTGTAAGTACCTTAAATAGGAATCTATTTTAGGTTTTTTTTCCTCAAAGTCCATGATCATTCCAGCAAATGCTTCATAGTCAGTTGCTACTGAGAGATAAAGATGAGAAATGAAAGAAGATGAATCTCTTCAATGATCAGAAATCCCCTAGTCACCTTTGAAAGCCTATTTGCACGAAAAAGGAAAAGCTAGCGAAACATTTCAAAAGATTGTAGAATCTATTGTAGAAGTAAGTTGTCCCTGGACCCAATTATATGACAATGATGTGTCCCTTCTTCCACCATCTGAATTCTTCATTTTTTTCTTGAGAAAATATCCATAGTTTTTGGAATGATCGAAGCACTACCCCAAGACCAAGACCAAGGATTTTCTGTTTGCCTGTTAGACATCTAGCAGAAGCAAGGAGATATAAGCATTGTTCAGTTAGGATCGTCTAGCCAAACATGACTTTAGGTTTAGTCTATGGTTTATAATCTATAGGCATTAAACATGAAACAAATGAGCCTGATGAGACAGACTATATAGATTATAAGGAAAACAAAGATCTAGAAATGCTTATAGAACCAAGACAGGCAAAGAAGCTAAGAGACATTGTCTAGAGAAGGAACAAGTCTGCCAGTTAGCAAAACAGTAACAGCCTAATGCATTAAATACCGCAGTCCTAGAGAACACATGGACAAGGATTCAGGCAGCATCCCTGTTGGATCAGATCAGTGGTTATTTAAAGCATCTATTTGTAAATTGTATTCATGCATGTGTATTTGATCTCGGATTCCATCTTCGAAGGCAGAGAGCTACAGCAGTCTAGTGCACCTTTACTTTTCCTTAGAAATCTCGTGCAAAATTAAAAGTACTTAATCTATTCAGATTAAAGTCATTAGCTCCTTTCTTAGCATAGTTTATGAATCTTGTTTCTGTCTCTACCTTAGATAGCCAGGAATCCTGAATTCTGAAAATACTACTGTTAGGCAGTGCAGGTTGTGCAAGTTGTGTGACCTATGGCAAGTTTCTTAACTCCCCTTGATGGGGAAGAGAAACGGAATTATGGCAGACCCCATGCCAAACATAATAATAACTGCTTGATAAATATCTTTATTTTTGCATTTTTTTATCGACTCAACGGACTACATAAATTGTTGTAGTACCGCTCCACCTCTATTTAAGTATAAATCTCACATTACCCACAACCAAAATTCTAGTTCCCCTTCCACTATCAAATTAACTACCTCTATCTTTCCCTCCCAGCCGCCTTCCCTTCGCTACTCTCACAAACACTGTGTTTTCAGAGTCTGGGAATTTTATTTGTTGTGATTTGTTAGCTTGTTAGCTTTGGTTGTTTATATTCCACATGAGTGCAGCTATCTGATAATTATCTTTTATTTTCTCAATTATTTTCTTAGCATAAATTCTTCAAGTTCCGTCTATGTTGTCCCAAAAGGCAGTATTACATCCTTTTTTTTTCATAACTTAGTAGTAGTCAATTGAATGTAGTGTCATGTCTTTTTTTTTTCTATCCAATCACCAGTTAATAAGCAATTAGGTTGTTTCCACATCTTAGCTATTGTGAATAATGCTGCTAGGAAAACAGGGGTGCATTAATCTTGATAATAAATATTTTTTTCCTGAAAAAGCAAAGTATTTTTATTTTTTAATGTTTAATGTATTTTATTTTATGTAATTCTTACATCATTTTTCATTTTTGCACAATGTATGCATTTTCATTTTGGTTATATTCCCCATACAATTGCACTACCCTTATTTTGACCCTAATCCCTCTTATCCCCCCTCACCCCCTGTAGTGTGTCACTGGTTTATAGTTGCTTGTTGATTTTGATTTTTTCTTTATTATAATTAGTCTTTTTCCTGGTTCCTTATTTAGGTTTTCTAAATTCCTGCTATGAGTGAGACCATCCGGGATTTTTCTTTATCTTTCTGGCTTATTTGGCTGAGCATGATCCCTTCCAGCTCCCTCCAAGTTGCTGCAAATGGCATGTGTTTATCTTTTTTGATTGCTGAGTAATATTCCAATAATAAATATTTTAATGGATAATTCTATAAAAAATTTGATGAGACTCTATTAAAGAAAATAGCACAATGCATTGTACTTGTAAATGGTCAAAAAAAATAGCTTTTAGTGTTAGTATTATTTTAAATATCAAAATAAAGTAAGATAAATTACATTTTATGACAATAGTCACAAAAGTGGCTATACCTCAGTTCAGCAGGGTTTTTTTTTAATTTTTTTTAAGATTTATTTTATTTATGCATACAAGATCTAGGGTACCAGCCAGAGGTGCAAGGGGTGAGAGGATTCACCAGAGACAGAATAGGAAACAGAACAGGCAGACTGACTGAAATATACTGCTGAGGGGAGCAGCGGGTGAATCAGGAGAGGTCTGCTGTGCCATGTGGGTATCTCCCTGGCTGGCAATCGAACTCATGCTGCAGTGGCTGTGGATAGCTTCATAGGTTGTGTCTTAACCCCTTGAACCACCAGGGAGGCCCCTCAGTTAGAAGTTTTAAAAATTATTTTTAAATGGTGAAAGTCAGAGTAAGATTAGATTTTTCAGCCAAAATATCCCCTTTCTCCTTCTATAGTTTATACAGATCTGACTACAGACAAATGATTTCCTCTGTCACTTTTTTGGATAATGAAAGTTGTAACTCAAAGGAAACTAAAGGATGGATAATCAGGTATCATCTCATTCATATTACCTAGCAGAAATTGAGCCCTGAAGATAATGAAGTTTTCTTCATGCCACATAACCACTTAAAGTTTTACAACAAGTTCAGTGCACTTTATAGCTTCTCTCTAGACTCGTATAGGTGATAACATCTTCTGACTTTAAAATATTTCAATCTAATAAGACTGACTTTAGTTCTTTGGTGATAAATTCATCTATAAGTATCTCTACACTATATTTTAATTTATACAGTGTACAGTATTTTTAAAGTGAGATTTCTCCCTTATTTTTTTCTTAAACGTTATTCTGAAAATAAAAGGAAGATTGTATTGTCTGTTTGATTGACAAGAAATGATTTTTAAACTGTCTTACAACAAGAGATTTGGAAGGAGTATTTTTAATTCAAAGACTTTCCAATAATGGCTTAGAGGTATGTAAATGGAAAGAAGTTTTGAGTTGACATATAGGATAAAGAAAAATATACCTGAGGATCTTCAATGAATAATATTGTTTAAAAAAATCCCCTATAATGTTGATATTTTTAATATAAAAAATCACTCAGAAATCTGACTATATTTTAGTGGTCTGCTCGCCTCTCTTCCACCTACCATCACTCTGTTACATGCATTTTCTCTGGATTTCTTACGAAATACAATACAGCTCAATCACTTGTAAGTAATAAACAAAAATAGATTATGAATAGAAATTAGCTGAGTTTATGCCTCACCATCCCCTTTTACTATATAATTATTAATAGACTTTCCAAGTGCCATAAGGCTTAGCTTTTTTATTTTTAAAAACTGAAATAATGAAATATGTTCTTCAAGCTATTACAAAGGTTAGTAAAGACCTTTGTAAAATCCTCAGTATAGTTCTTGATATGCAATTGATATAGAGGTTGACAGGAATATTAGTTAACAGATATTAAAGTTTATCTGTGACCTTTAATAATGCTTTGAAAGTTAATTTTCTTTTCCTACCTTGACTGTTCTGTACAACCATCTACCATTGATCAGAGAGACACAACAGAAGAGGTGCTTCAGTCAAAAGAATGTTTATGTCTGAAAACTGGGAATAAATTCTGCTCTGAATCCTTTCTCCTCTACTTAATGGGCAGATCTTCAACCTGTGAGAAAAGGGAAAATCATCCTTTAGGTTGTAAAACTCAGCTGAAGGATATTACTTCCAGGAATAATGTTTCCTGAACATACTTCTGGATATCAGGATGTATTCACAAAAGACATGGAACTGAAAGTTATGGTAGCATTTGTAGATAAAAGTAGGAGAATGTCCTAGATTAAGATAACAATATGGACAAAATTGTGTATCTAGGAGATCATATAATTTGACTAGGTATGCTTGAATTATGAAGCATGAATTGAAAAATGTCAGAGGCTAAAGCCAGAATGGCAGGTTAGAATCAGCTAACGAAATTTCATGCTAAGGGTTTGATGCTTCCACTAATAGACAGAAGAGAACCACTGAAGATTAATGAATCAAAGAATCACAGAAACTCGTTGTGATATATTATATGCCACTTACCAATTTTTGCATAAGAACTAGGGTGTGATCAGGGTAGAGATCTTTGCAATTGTCTAAAGTTGATCCAGATTTGGATGAAAATAGTCATAGAACAGGCTGCTTGTAGAAGCATTGTTGGAGTGGTACTGTGTGCATTTACTAATCCTCAGAAAAAGGAAAGAAATGTAAGAGAACAATAATAGTAAAGTTTCTTAATAAATGAAGTGATTAGAGTTGCTATAAATCAAACTCAGACAGTGATTTTAAAAAAAGTATAGCAAAAATGCAGACAATTAATTAATTTTGAAACATTTTCCATTTGAAAAGTTTGGGATATCAAAGAAGACATAAAAAGTGGGAAATTTAAAAATATTGGCATAAACTCTTGATTACCAAAAATCATTAAACAATGGGAATCCATTATCTGGTTTGTATTTTAATCCCTATATTCTTGGGAGAGAATGCAGGATGCAGGAGGAGAAGAGATATAGTTGGAGTCATCTAAGTGACTGATGCAAATGATTTCAGTGTGGTGAGAACAATGGAGATGGAGAAAAATAGAAGGAATTGAGATTAAGATGCCAGAGAGAATTTTACAGTTACTGTTTTACTAATAAAGATGAAAGGAAGAAAAGACTCTTTTCAAATTGCAACTTTAGAAGACCACACAGGGAGTGTCCTATAGAAGAAGGTTAAATAAGAAAATCAATTAAATTATTTACTTGGTTGTGACAGAAATCCCCTTTGAATTCACTTGCACAAATAAACAGATAAGATAATGTATTGGAAATATATTAAAACTTCACAATACCAAAATATTTCACAACATTTCTAGATAACTAGAAATATTTCAGAGAGTAGAGCTGGGAATTCAGACATTGTCATCTCATCTTGATTCCTGCTTTATTCACTTTTATAGAATATGAATTTTTAAAAATATGATTACAAACATGGTCTCTAGCCCCTCAGGTGCACATCCATCTTCAGTGATTCAAGAAGCAAGGGATTTCCCTCTCCTAGTTCTGATTGAATAGACCCTGGTAACATAGCTCTTCCTTGAACACATTTCTGGGACTAAAAACCAATTATGCAGAGACCTCTGTGGAATGAATAACCATAACTTTAGTGGGCATGAAGAGTTTGTGATACAGAGGGAATGAGTTTTGAGCAGGCAAAAACAAAGAATATCAACTGCAAGATGGTTTGTGAAATGGAGATCATGAATTCTAATTGGGAAGCACAGAAACTGAAGTGAGATAGTTGAATAGACATTTTTAGTGTCTATTAAATTAAATCAACAGGAAATAAATGCTGCATTTATGGTCAGAAAATAAAATGACTTAAAATATAGTCCCCTGAATGATCTAACAGAATTCTTGATGGCTTCTGTTGTGAGCACCTTGATAGATCTTTGCATTCAGAATGAGGACATCTCAGTTTGGTGTCAGAATGATTATATAAAATATCAGATGGAGGCAGTTGAACAAGATTTAGGAGGATACCATGCTTTTTTAACAGCAACATGTTGCTCCTTCCAATTCATATCTTCAAAGCACATCACCGAGAATCCTCCTCCAAATGGACAACAAGATCACTTTCTGAAATATGGTTACCAGGAAACTGTTATTTCCACATCACTTGGAGTCAAGAACTGTAGACATGTTCTTTGTGAAGATGCCTAAAGGAGTTTATAGAGAGCTAAATTCTGCTTGAAATTTGAAAAGTGTGTTTTCCTTCACCTTTATTTTCAAGACCCTCAATTAATCATTTTTGTCAATTGCCTTTTGTTCTTTATTTTGTCCCCCCATTTTTAAATAAAATTCTAAATTGGGGTTATATTCATTGCCTATTTCACACTTTGCTGAGGATATTATTTCTATACAACTTTTCCAACATTGTCTTCTTCAAGGCATCATTTAAACCCTGTGTTATAATACAGTGAAATTTCTAACACCATCATCGACATTTTTCATAAGAACTCATTCCCTGTTGAAAATAGATCTGAAAGTATGACAATGCTGTCAACTAAGTATTTCTGTCTAGTATAAGTAAAGGTATTTATTTTTCTTATAGGCATTGTATGTCCTACAAATATGTGAGAAAATAATACATCCTAGGTAAAAATCTTCATAATACTATTTTAACTTGCCAACCAAATTATAATCAGTTTTCTATCAAAGACACATCATTTGGCATATAATATGTAAGGGAAAAGCATAATTATATTTATTTGCATTTTTATATATTGCATATATCAATCAATTTGAAGATTCTGGAGACCAGCACGTAGCAGTTCATCCTCAAATTATAGTGTATAGTTTGAAATTTTAAGGAAAACACTTGCTTCAAAATAACCAAAATAAAGGAAATGTAGGAAGGAGAGTAATAAACAAAGAATTACTTATACTTAAAGTATAAGTAAATAATGAGATCCACATTTCAAAAAATATATGGAAAATTTTGACTGACTCAAGATTTTTAAATCTTTAATAAAATGGGAATTTCAGAGAATAGCAACCAAAAGTTAAAATGTTAAATATTACCCTATATTATTTAACACTGACATTTGCATGATATGCAATCTTTTTATACAAGATAGATCTTTTTACAGCAACTTCTTTTTTCAGCAAATGTTCATGGATTTTTATATGTTTCATGTAGTCAAGGCAAAATCTCCTGAAATGGGATGATGAAAATATTCTTAAACCACGAAAGGGGATGCTGGCTTCTGAAAGGCCATCTTTGAAAATGAACTGACTTTTTTCTAAGCATGCAATTAAATAAAAAACAGAATAGAAATTTTCCAAATGCTGATTGTATTCTAAATATTACCAAGTTATTTTGCTAAACACATATGCTTGTATTTTGATGACCTAGATAATAAATTCAATAGTTAATATCATATTTGTAATTAACCTGAAAGTAATAAAAATATATAGTTATATAAGGGGATACAATTGTATGATAGAAGTGTTACTTTAGAGCTGCAGATATCTATTATTCTACTTTACCCCAATAAAAAATAAATCATGTTGTTATCCCCAATCATATTAATAATATGATTGTCTTCCCATGAGAAGAGACCTAATTGAAGCAAAATGTATTCTTATTTGGAATTTTAGTAGCACTGCCAGCCTGGAAGGCACAGATGAAGAAGCCCTTGAATCTTGTTCTGAGTTGCCTGCATAGGGTAGTGTTTATATCCATATAGAAAGATGAGAGAGTTCTCATTATGATCAACTTGCAAGTTAGGGATAGAAGTCCATCACCTTCTGATTGTTAGCCCACCATACAATTTAAGCTAGAAGTCAGTTCTGTTCTGACTGGTACAGTAATTTTCATATAAGATGAAAAATTAACTATACAAAGTAAATTCTGGTTGATGATGAATGAAATGTATTTTGAGGACCTGCTTTGTAATAGCTGTTTTGTTTAAGTCACAGTTACTAAGAATCTATGAAGAGTATTAAATGAGGACTTACTCTGTTTCCTAAGCAATTTACTTTTAGAACAGATTAGGTGCTATTTTCGCTTCTTTCATGGTGACGTTTTATGTGTAGTGATGTTTTAATGATCCTGAAATGATCGAGAATGGGTGTAATTGAAATGGAATGACAATTTAAAATGTAAGCAGCCACTTGTTTATGCGGACATTGATAAAGAGACATGGAGGCAAAAATAGATAAAAGCCTAACTCTGAGGATGGATCGAGCCTCCCAAAATAACAGGTGACTCTAATAAAACACCTCCAAAGTAGTATAAATATAGGCACTAAATTAAACCCAACTGAGACACCTAGGACTCCATGTCCTTGAGTTCTTTGAAACCTTCTTCAGATTTAGAAATTGATCACTGGACTCTTCTGCCTGAAAAGCAGAATTCCATGCTTCGTGCCAGAGAAGCTGAGGTCACAAAGGAAATTTGAGACCCCAAATGCTGTGTCTCTCCTTCTGGTTTCCTAAACCTCAACTCAGTGGTTTATAAACTCCTGCTGTTCACTGCCAATTGAATTGCATGCTGATGTCGCTGTAATGCGGAATTCCCCCAATATATCATATTCTAATTATGCATAATTATTTTGAGTCATGATTGGAAGTTACATTTATTGAGATTTGTGCTTTATATTTCAAGAAATAAATTCAACTCATTAATCAATATGATAATTGCTACCTACGATTAATATGCGATTTTATAGGTAGTATAATGGTGGTTAAAGCACAATTTTTGCTTATAGAAATAAATTTAAGCTTCAACAATATCACTCTTTAGCCCAGGGATGTAGTACAATAAAAATGTAATATAATATAAAAATACTTATTGATTAGACACTGACTTAAGTATTTACATGTGTTACTTTATTTAGTCCTCACAAAAAAACTAGAGATTTCATTTTATTCTCAAAGTAGTCTTGTTATTCCCACTTTTACTGTTAAGAGATAATTTGAAGTCAATTCTGATAAATATAGGGTTCTTTCTTTATCATTTCTACAATAGTTGATTTTAGAGAAATTATTATTACCAATCCACTAATTTGTTTATTCTAATACACCTCTACTACTATTTTTACCACCATTATAACAACTACTAAAATAATCACTGGGTTTACTATGTGTTAAGCACTGTAATACATACTTTCATAATAATAATTTCAAAAATTCAATTCTTACAATAGCTCCTTAAGGTATAAGTTCTATCATCACCCCCATTTTAAATCTGAGGACCTGGCTTTGTAACTAAGCAAAGTTATACAGATAAAAATGGTAGAATTGGGATTAAAATATAGATAGAAATTCACCTAAGGCCCCCCCTTTTTTTTTAAAGATTTATTTATTTATGCACACAAGAGCTGGGATGTAGGCCAGAGGTGCAGGGGGTGAGAGGATTCACCAGAGACAGAGTGGGGAGCAGAACAGGCAGATCTACTGTAAGACACTGCTGAGGGGAGCAGCAGGCAAGTCAGGAGAGGTCTGCTGTGCCAAGTGGGTACTCCCCTAGCCAGGGATTGAGCTCATGCTGTAGCGACTGCAGACAGCTTCATATGTTGCATCTTAACCCCTTGCACCACCAGGGAGGCCCCACCTAAGACCCATTTAATGAAGAGTGCATGGCGATGAAGAAGTGGGGAAAGGAGAAAATGAAGAGGAGGGGCATTAGGAGGAGGAAAAGAAAGAAGAAAAGGAAGGAAAAGAGGAAATGTTGCAGCAATTCTTTACTGATGACAAAATTCCCTACAATAATTGCTTAACTGACTTTAAAGTAAGAATTCTATCTCACTCATTCAATATAGTTAACAATAGATATATTTTTAAAACTTTATCACAAATTACATGCCATAACTTTCAATATTGTTCTCATTCTACTTTGAATACTTATTTACTGCCAATTCGGGTGGACTTTTACCCATAAGGGGCTGAGTAAATTTGGGTGCTTGATTTAGAAACTATATTTTTGCTTTTCCTATATTGTTTTGTGTTGATGCGGTGGATGGCAGAACTTATTTAGAGCAGGCAGGTTTGCAGGGTCTGGGGTGCCCCTCTCCCTGCCCTGTAACAGAAACAGAAAATGAACATAACCTCACAGAACTAAAAAGATATGCAGTTGAAAAAAATTAAAAGTACCACAATGTGTCAAGGAAATATCTCCAATTTATTTAGTCATCAAAGAACTTATCACATTAAACTGTTAAATATGTATGTATGACTTTCACTGGGAATATTCCAAGTCTAAAATATGTCTTGAAAACTGCCTTAAAGGTAGGATTCATGCATAACACTCAAAATGTATCTTTAAATTAATTATTTTAACATTTAATCTTAACATAGCACATATGAACACAGATTGTGGGTCTGCTACTCCTAAGTGACCTGTTTAGCCACCATTTTGTTACCTACAGTTCTAAATCCTGAGCAAGTTCAAATGACCCATTCAGTTAGGTACAGAGCCAAACCCTGCAAGGTGCCTTTCAAATCAACAAGAGCAGGAAGCTGGATCATGTGGTAGGCTATGCATCACAGAGGTATGACCAGGAACTTGGGGGAGATGGCGAAGACCAATATATAACAAAGGACCTGAGAAGCTGATCAGTGGAATGCCTTGTTGGTAAGATTAAAACCAGGGCTGGGGAATTAGGACATGATCTCAATGACAATACCAGTGATCAAGCAGATAAGAAGTGCCTGGAGGGGCAGACTCACAACCCCTGATCTTCTACATTCCTCCCCTTTCTTTAATCTCCTTCCCCTTTCCTTTTGCTCCGCCCCCTTACAACTGATGCTGTATATCAATAAAAAGGCCAGGATCTTGCTCTTCAGCAGCATCCTACATTAGGTAGCCTGTTCTACAACCCCCATTTTTTTATCAGTCTGGTGTTGCCCAATGCAACAACAGATAGTATGTTATACTGGAGAAAGTGTTTGAAAATTAATCTTGGTTTATACTGCTCTCTCTGCAAACAACTGTAACTATAATTTTGTCCAAAAATATGTTAGCAATCTTGGGCATAGTTTAGAACAGGTTTAAAGAATCTTCCATATCTAAAATTCTGGATCTCTGCTGTACTGTTTAGAAAATGTGCTGCAATAGGAACCCTTATACAAAATTGTCAGATAAACTAAGAGTTAATGTCATGGACAGTAAGATAATGAATATGCTCTAACACATTACTACTGTGGATACAGTAAAAAAAGTTACTGAGATGAGTTCTAGAGGAACAGGATTTTAAGATGTGTCTTCTGAATTGGTCTGTGGATTTTGGAACTGACTCTCAAATTGCATTAAAAGATGCTGTATCCAGTAAAGAGAGCACTGATAGTCCAGAGAGAGATCAGACCATACAAATATGTAAAATATTGCTGTTGGTGATCAAAAAAGATAAGCTTATGATGTCTGTGGCAACATGGATGGAACTGGAAGGGATTATTCTAAGTGAAATAAACCATAAGGAGGAGATAAATGCAAGATGGTTTCACTTTTATATGGAATATAGGAAAATCAAGCAAAGGTTGACAGAGACCCAATTTAAAACTGACCCTTGAAAGTTGACCATAGATTTGTGGCACCCAGGAAGGTGAGGGGAAGTTGAAAGGAGAGGAGCTGAGGAAGAGAGCACAATGAACTGTGGGGGCAGACTATTGGTGCTTTGGTAGTGGGAGAACTATGGTGAACACACCTGAGGGGAGAAATCCTATATTATGAAAAAAATTAACAAGTGTGTGAAATGATGATTCTTCATTTTTTTAAGATTTATTTATTTATGCATACAAGAGCTGGGGTACAGGCCAGAGATGCAGGGGGTGAGAGGACTCACCAGAGACAGAGTGGGGAACAGAACAGGCAGATTAACTGAAACACACTGCTGAGGGGAGCAGTGGGAGACAGGAGAGGTCTGCCGCGCCATGTGGGTAGCTCCCTGGCCAGCTGGGACTTGAAATCATGCTGCAGAGGCTGTGGGTTGCTTCATAGTGCTGTGCTTAACCCCTTGTGCCACCAGGGAGGCCCGGTTGTTCATTTTGTTTTTAAAAAAGAAAATATTGCTGTTGTATACACTTGCTAACTTCTAAAGAGCTAGGAGCTGACTGCATATGATACATATTTTTAACTAATGAATATGAAATTTGCTGTTTGCTCCATATTGCTGGGCAATATGAGAAAAGTAAAAGATCGGTTTAGGTATTTGAATCCCCAGCTCAAGTACTACATAAACAACACAAAAATTTTATATGGCTCTGAAGAAGTCCCTGTCTAATGTAGCTTAAGTGCTAATATTGATAGGGCTAGGGACGGGGAGGAGAGCAGGTAGGACACTGTGCATGGTATAGTAGGAAATCTGCACACACATAGTATTTATGGCCTGTCCTGAGTTAATTTTGGAGCCCAAGGACATGTCTGGAGGAATGTGGGGAGCAGTGCTGAAGACCAGTCTCAGCACAGTGGGATAAGCTAAGTGTGAAGCCAGGTGTCCAGGAGGACGAGGAAGAGCTGTTGGGGCTGCACATCACGGGCTCCTGGCAGCATTGTGGTGCTGCTTACTGCCAAACTGTCCTTGTTCACTCACTATAAAAAGGCAGCTGGAAATGAAATGTTAAGGTAGTTTCTTGCTGTGTTAACCACCCCCCACCCCCACATCTTCCAGATTGCAGGCTGTCTGATTAAAGCATATCTTCAAGATTCATTTCCTATCTCTACCATATTGGCACTCAGTGGTGACAGGTGGCCCAAACTTCCATCTTATGGTTGCAAGGTGACTAAAAATCAAACAAAGAATCGCATGGCATCCTGACTGAATTACAATGCAAGTTGAAATCCTCACTTACAGGGTGTTTACTATGAAAGGATAACACTGATTTTGAATAATGGAATCCTGAAAGTTGGAATGAGGGTCTGTGGGAATGTTAGCGGGCAGACTGAAGGGTACCACAGGACCCCAAAACTTGCCCATTCTAAATCGGTTCAGTTCTGTCATCTGTCCCATAAAGACAAAGCATTCTCTTAACGGGAAAGAAATTTAATAGGCTAGCATACATAGAGAGAGTAGAGAGGAGAGGATAATAGCTATCAATAAAATACCCAAAGTTACCCATTTCTTCGTTGCTAAATGCCCAGCCAAATGGAGTTGGCCCAAAGCAGGGTTGCAGAGGCCCAAAATCTTACCACAAGGCTGAGTCACCTTCTGGGAGGAAACCACGGGAAAGGGGTAGATGGGGCCAGACACATCTAGGACAAAAGAAGTAAAATGAAAGTACAAATCAAGGTAAAGGCTGCCGTTGCCAGCCTCTCCACAGGTCTCTGACCCATGTCTCTTCCAAGTGCCACTATATGTCCGGACTCCACATGTGTCCTGCAGAGTCCCAGGGCAAGTTAGGATTAATTGGACAGTTGCAGGGACAGCGCAGGCAGGGGCTTCGGGAGAGCTCAGAGAGGCTTCTGAGATAAGGGCAGAGAAATTTGAGGCTCATTGGGACAGTAAATTTTAGGAGACATTGGACAGGGGAAGTAAAAGGAGAAATTCTTAAGTTAAGAGCTGGGAAAATGGGCACATCTGCCTGGACGAGCATAGCCACT
Organism: Talpa occidentalis; assembly: GCF_014898055.3. Classification (NCBI taxonomy): domain Eukaryota; kingdom Metazoa; phylum Chordata; class Mammalia; order Eulipotyphla; family Talpidae; genus Talpa; species Talpa occidentalis. The sequence goes on from NW_023603184.1 coordinate 46,169,694, forward strand.
GGGAGGAAGAGCTAATTGCTAAATAGGAAGATGAGATTTTAGAATAGAGGAAAAAAGGTACCTGAGACAGGCCCACAAGGCTTCCTTGCCCCTCCCAAGTATGACATAACTGGGAGTCCTTAATTTCTTCCTTTCAATAAACTTTACTTACTTTTTTTTTTTTTTTTTTTTTGCCTAATTCCTCCAGATAGGATTTCCAATACTTTGTTGAGTTGTGTAGTGAGGATGGACATCCTTTTTTTATTTTCTTAATTTTATTTTAACATTTATCATTTTTTACATTTTTTAGTCAACATTTGCTTCCCCCCACCCCCTCAGGTGCAGTCCCCATAGAGTTTCCTTCCCCAAGGCACCCGTGCACCATCACCTCAGTCCCCTGTGCTCCTCCCTCCCTCCCTCTCCCACCTCCTCCCCTGCAGGATGTCTCTGGTTTATAATTGTCCATTTTTGCTTTGCTGTGTTTTGTACTGTTATCATTTTTTTACACTGATGTCTTATTTGATTCCCCTATATTCCTGCTATAAGTGAAACCATCCGATATTTTCCTTTTTCCTTCTGGCTTATTTCACTGAGCATAATTCCTTCTAGCTCCATCCACATTGCTGCAAATGGCATAAGTTTATCTTTTTTGATTGCTGAGTAATATTCCACTGGGTATATGTACCACATCTTCTTGACCCAGTCATCTATTTTTGGGCATTTGGATTGTTTCCAGGTTTTCCCTATTGTAAGTAGTGCTGCAATAAACATAGGGGTACAGGTGCTCTTTTTTAAACAAAGTTTGTTTCTCTCTGCTTACTTATCTAAAATGTCTGTAAATTCCTTTTTACATCTTCATGGGCCAAGAACCTGTCATGGTTTAAGGGCTCAATTAACAGCACACACTGGCATCACTTCCACCTCCCCAAGGCTCCTGGTACAAGTTCCTGGACCAAGCAGGCCCTTCTCATGTCTCTCTACTCTGTGTGCCTCCTCTGTCTCTCCAAGTCTTCAGCTTCCATGTGGCTTCCCCCGCCTCCTCAGCTCAAACCTTCATTAGGTGAGGCAGGGACCCTGGAAGCTCTCCTTTTTATGGAAATTATGCTGTGTCACAGAAGGACGTTACTGTATGTGGGATCCCCAGCCCTCCTTATTCTTGGGGATATTATCTTGGTGTCCAGAGTTCCTGCTTGTCATGTAGGTGTAGGGTCTTGCAGGGGGGCTCTCACTAAGGGCAAAAGTCCTGGGAGACTGGGAAACCAGTATCTGCTGAAAACAGCAAGCAGATATTAGCATGGAGATAATATGCTTTGACTAGCTGGAACAATGGTGTCCCCCAGGCATTAGCCTCTGGTCACTCCACCCTAGCTTGCATCCCCAATAACTGCTCCCTCCCCCACCACCATGTACACTCTCTACATACTTGCCCCATCTTTTTACCTGATTCCCATAAATATGAGATTGCCTTTGAATAGGGGTTGCACATTGCATCCCTATGTATCCCCTCTTGGCTTCTCACTGCTCCACATGGACTTTGAGTAACCTTTCCCACATCCTGCGCTGCTTCCAATGCTGCGTTCCCGCAAGGCACAGATGAAGCTAAGGATTTGATCCTCTGATTTGCAGTGAGTGACTATTCTTTGCCAGTAGAAACAACATCTCTATACTTTGTTACCTCTCCAACCCTAGGTCCTGTGGAAACTGGGTTCTATTTATCTAAAAATTCCTGATTAACAGGAAGAAAAATCTTTGTATTACATTTATTGTAATGCCTTTCTTAATTTCCATAGAAATAAAATATTTTCCCCATGTGAATTGATATCAGCAGGTTCCTTGACTAGAAGATATGGTTAAATTGAGTTAATTATGTGTTTTTGTTGGAAATTTAGCACAGAAACATTTAGGATGGCAGGTCTCATAAGGACAAACACCAGAGGTGGGGGTAGGGATAATTAATAAATTTTAGACTAAACCTGGCTATGGAAGTTTCCAAGAATCTAAGATGGGGTCAGAAAAGATTATCAGCCAGGGGTGGGGACTGAGAGGTTTATCAATTTTCAATGAGCAACCCAATAAGAAGCCAAGGTGGAAGTCTCCACAACAATATCAAAGAATATTATGAAAGAACACCCCTTGCCCTGCAGGATACAGTTTTTGTTCTTTAAGACTGCCCACCTGTGTCTATGCAGGTGTCCTTAACCCCTTCCAAAATGCAGCTCTTGCCTTTTAAGACTGCCAGTCTGTGTCCACACAGATGTCTCTTTTCTTAAACTCCCTTTCCTCAATAAACTTGCCATGTGCCTGATGAATGGGAATGTGCTGACTTCTTTCTCAGAGGGACCCAAGAACCCCATGCACCAAACCCCATCATCCAAACTCCTACACTTCCAAGGTTTATTGCTTTCTCTCTTTGCTTCAGTTGTTTTTCCCCACAATGGCTTAATTTAGATCTGTAATAACCCAAATGTAAATCTCAGCACCTTTGTGTCTTCATGAGAACTTTTATTCACATCTTGTAATTAGATGCAAAGGGCACAGGGGAAACAGCAACATTTCTACCTTTTGTTCCTCCTTTTTTGTCCTTTCCTCATATTCCTTTCCATTTTCTTCTTAATCTGTTATAGGACAGGGAGAGGGGCAGCCCAAAACCCCACAAACCTGCCTATTCTAAATGGGTTCTGCCATCCACCACATCAACACAAAACATAGGAGACTTTAATGAAAAGGAACTTTAATAAAACTAGGAAACAATACAGGTAAGGCAAAGAATCTAGTTTCTAAATCAAGCACCCAAAGTTACCCATCCCCTCGTGGGTAAAAGTCCATCCAAATGGGATTGGCCCAGAGCAAGGCCCCAAGGCCTGCCACAAGTCTAAAGCATCTTCCAGTGGGGACCCACAGAAAAGGGTCACAAACAACTGGACAAGCCCGGAAGGAAAAGAGCAAAATCAACATCAAGATAAAAGCTGCCATTGTCACCTCCCCACGGGTCTCACCCACATCTGTGTCACCCAGTCTACGACCAAAAGACAAGTGCAGTTTCTTCACGTGTCTCTAGGATCCATGTGCCTCCTCCAGGTCTCCTGGCTCCATCCTGCTTCCTACCTCAGTCTCTTCTTCAGCTTCTCCTCTTCCTGCTCAGCTCCACCCTCCCTTGGGTGGGGCAGGGAAACTCCCCCTTTCCTGGGGACCACCCTGTTACAATTCCATCACTCTCCACTTGGTCTTAGGTACTACACATATAAAAAATAACCTCTACCTTTAAAAGTGGCCTCTCACTTTCTTAGAAGACTATCAATAACCTTCCAGACCCTGGCAGAAGCCCTTACCAGCCCAAGCACTTTTAATGAAGTTATCTTTTTCCTATAATAGTAGTGATGCCATACAGTTTGTTTCTGATGTCATTATACTAATAGACTCCTATATACAAAACACTGTTTGCTGTGATATGCTCTTCCTTTTGTCTGTTTATTGATATTTCAATATAGAGCTAAAATATGTTCAATGATAATGACATTTGATTAAGGATATTTTGTTCTACTTTTCTTTGGCTTTTATGTTTCTTACAATAATTTTATATAATGAATTTGACAGCTGTTTTCAGTCTCCATGTTGTTAAACAATTTATATACATTCTCTTAAAATATCTTAAAATTACTGCCTAGAGAAATAGTGATTATTTTATATGTATGTAAACTGTATGTAACTATTTTACTATAAAAATATAATTTCATTGTCAAATTTAGCATTGCTATATTCTGGTTTAGTACTTCTTCTAAGATAAAGTTCATTTCTCCAGGAGATAATTTAATTCATGTGGGTTTAAAAAGCTAATTGTATCATTTGCACTCAGTATTCTTTAAGGATAGGTTTCTTTTGCACTGATATTTTAATATTTAATTCACTTATCTGCTTCTTAAAAGAGCATAATATTGTCAAATAAATTATTTACTATCTCTAATTTATGGATGTACACAGTTTGATATAAATGCAAAATTTGAGCCTGTGTTTTTGTGTCCTTTTATACTTGGTTTGTTTCTTTCTCTCTCCTGCTCCATTTATCTATTATGATCAATTCCTCAATAAGAAAACAAATAACTTTGGGGGTTGGTATGGTGATGACAGATATTTATACAAGTGTGAAACTATACCCCTAAAATATATACACTGTTTCAAATCTAAGTAACCAATGATATAATTTAAAAAAGAAAATCACAATCCATGTTTTAAATGTCAAAATATCCTCTATGGTTCTCAATAAACATACACACACATCTATACTGTCATATAACATATATGTAATTTATTATTTTAATGGCTAGATAATATTTTATTATGTACCATGATTTTGTAATCCTCTATTGATGGATTTTCTATCTCCTATTTTCTGCCTTTATTACCTGAAACAAGCATCTTTTTACAGATGTTTTTATTGACATTTACCTTTATAGTTCAACTTCAACAGTGAAATTACTGCATCAAATAATATTTACATTTTTAAATTTTGGTAAATATCACTAGTCATATTATCAGAAATTTATAATTTTTACATTTTAATACAAAATGTAATATATATTCCACTTCTCCAAAGGCAAAGGAAACCTTTCTGTACCCCTCTTTGTTCTTCTAGAGTGACAAATAAACAAACAAGCATCAGATAGATTGGTAAGAGAAAAAAAAAACAGAAAAGTTTAATAATAAGTGGATTAGGTCTGCTCTGTAGAGTAAAAGAGAACTGGTAGAGAAATAATAACCCTAACATATTTCTTTGGAAAAAGCTTGATTTCATTGTAGAGGCTCTGAAAGCTGGCTGGAGATTGCTTTTGGGGAAAAAAAAAAAGACTTATAAATTTCTAACTGTAAATGTGTCTCCTTCATTGTTCCAGTGAAAGCTGATCTTATCTCTTTGCAATGGAAAAGGCAGAACTTCAATCTGCTTATATTTGTTTACTGAACATTTCTTGGTAAACTCCCCAACTTCTCTTTTCTTCCCCACAACCTCCCTTGTCTTAGATGAGCTATTTAAGATGACATCTGAAGCCTTTTGGGGAGTGAGCCAGGTTTACTGGGTTGTAGCAACATTCCATTTTTATGAGTTTATTTATTGCCCTCCTTTCATGCATTACTATGATTCACAGATTTTATCTTCAGCAGCTCATATATTTAATATCACAATTTCTAGTCCATTATATATTTGCATCGTGCATTGAAATATATATATCTTGTACCTGAGTTTTCTGTCTGCTCACATGGGTTTTATGAGTGATCATGCTTGTCTTCAATCTATCTACTAAATTTTCTAATTAGTGTGACAGAAACTTATAACTATCCATTATAACTATCCATTTTCTTTTATATTTGCTAACTTGCAAAACTAAGTCTTGTGTAATTTGGCAGTATAGCCAACTGAAATATTTACCTTCCCAGACTCTTGTATTTATCAGTGGCCAAAGGTTTCATTTCCCACCAATAAAGTAGATAGAAATTTCTGTATGTCAGAGTTATTCAAAAAACTTAAAATAAAACTGGGCAAAGTTTTCTGACTTGCCCCCTTTTTATCTTTGTGTCCCCTAACTTGTCTTAACTGACACCATATAAGATGCTTATGAGTGCATTAATCATTTTAGGACTATGTGGACAAATGTTATAAGCATAGAGCATATATCAGACAAAGGAAAACATCTTGGTACATTGATGAATCTGTAATCACATTAACAGACATGGTGTATTTAATTCAAGTCTTCTGAAATTGGAAGAAAAATACAACATTTTAATGCCACTATTCGCAAAATTTCCTGTTAATTTCAGTTGATTGCATTTATTTTTTTTTATTGCATTTCTAATTGATGCAACTGGTTTTGGTTTCCATTTAGAAAAGGTGCGGTGGGAAGGGGGAGATGGCCCACTTTCATTTTATTAATAATTTTCTTTTTTTAATTTACTTTTTATTGAAGTAAAATATCATTATATTCATTTTAGATGTTGATTATGAAAAAAACAACACCTGTAAAACACATTAAAAGTCCGATTTTGGGGCCTCCCTGGTGGCGCAAGGGGTTAAGATGCAACCTATAAAGCTATCCGCAGCCACTGTAGCATGAGTTCGATCCCTAGCCAGGGAGCTACCCACATGGAGTAGCGGACCTCTCCTGTCTCACCTGCTGCTCCCCTCAGCAGTGTATTTCAGTCGATCTTCCTATTCTGTTTCCTACTCTGCCTCTGGTGGGTCCTCTCACCACCACCACCCCAACACACACCTCCAACCTGTACCCCATTTCTTGTGTGCATAAATAAATAAATCTTTAAAAAAAAAGTCCGATTCTATAGTTCACCTTACAATTGACCCATTTGACCCAGTTCACTCAACCCCTTTCTCTTCTGGCAATTGCTAATTGGTCTTATTGTCTCAAAACTTGTTTTTGTTTTAGCTTTTTTAAATTTAGCTTTAATATATATACTCCAGAAGTTCTATTATACTGAACATATATTTTGGTTCATTTGCTATTTTCCGCCAACAGCATGCTAGACCCTTTTCATTGGGTATGTTTTTTCCTTGTTGGCTTATTGCTGCTGGGGACAAGGGATAGGAATGCCATTAGGACTGGGACCTCATACAATGTAAGCTGGCAGTGTCTGGAGTCCTGTGCGACAGGAGCAGCGAATTTGCCAGGCTCCTACTCTAGCAACACTTCACTTGGCTTTCTGGATACTCGCATGCTCTTTCACCTCAAGGCCAGTGGGATTCAGTGTGTTTGTTTAGCAGTTTTTCTTTTGAAGGTCAGAAATACCTGGAAAAATCATGCATATCTGAGGAGGAATTCAAATCCTTTAGGCATCCATAGATATTTGAAGTATAATTTTATTTTTTAATTTGACTCTGTAATGTTAATTTTCTGTATCTGCCTTGCCTTTAGAAATAAAAACCTGGGCTTCCCTGGTGGTGCAGGTGGTTGAGTGCAGTGCTGTGAAGTTATCCAAAGCCTCTATAGTGCTTCGAACCCCGATGGCAGGGGAGATACCCACATGGTGCGGCAGACCTCTCCTATCACTCCCGCTGCTCCCCTCAGCAGTGTATTTCGGTCAGTCTGCCTATTCTGTTCCCCACTCTGTCTCTGGTGAGTCCTCTCACCCTCCTGCACCTCTGGCCTGTACCCCAGTTCTAGTATGCATAAATAAATAAATCTTTAAAAAAGATATTAAAAACCTGGACTACTTCTTTTCGGAAAAGTCCAACAAAGTCTCATTTTATACTATTAGGGTACAAAGGAAATCATTCTGTGTCCCTCTCTGTTGTTCTACATTGGCAAATTATCAAACAAGTATCAGACAGATTGAGAAGAGAAACAGAATAAAAGAAGTTTAGTAATAGCATGCCTCCCGCATATGTGGAGAAAACCCAGTAAAACTGAGAAACTCATACACAGCTTCAGACACCATCTTACATGGCTGACTGAGACAAGGAACCATAAGGGCCGGGAAGGGAAAAGTCAGTAAAAGGTCACAGGTGACACCATAAACAAAGGTAAAACTGTCACATAAAAGAGCTCAGGAGATGAGGTCCTGAGATTGGATTCCCTTACAGAAGAGAGCTACTAATTTATAAATTTGAATGTCTTTCACAAAAGGAAAATCTCCATCCAGCCTTCAGAGTTCTTCCATAGCAATAAATCTCTTGCCAAAAAGACATATTTTGGGAGTGGCAAAATTTTAGTTCCCAACAACATGCGTATAAACTATGTATTTGCTATAGTTGCCAGGAATACTTTTACTATGGACGCCAATGATTTGAAAATGGGATTAAAAGGAAAATAAGGCACTGAATTTGTTTTTGTTTTGTTTCATCGAATACATTTAGAATCAACTTTTTTTATTTTATAACATTGCCTTTAGACAATTCCCCCTCCTCAATTATCTGAATCACCTAATTCTTCTGACTTACCCTAGAACTTCAGTACTTACAAGAAAAATCATCTTGAGCATTTTATTTAATTTTTTTAAATTAGCTCTCTATAAAAATTTTAAAACTCATTGAATTATTGACATAATCTATTACAAAATTTTGTTCTGTTAACATAGGGGCAGAAGGTCAAAAGTAAAGTCATTCATGTTTTCTGGGGTCCCTTTATCCATACTTACTACTTTATTTCATTGCAATTTCAACCTGTCTCGTAAGTGAAATCTTAAGCCAATCAATGAGGAGTTTCCAGGATCAGCATTAGAGAAAGTCTCCAGGAAGATGGATTTATCTGAAATAGTCTTTTGCTGGTAAACTTCTGCCATTCACTTTCTGTCAATAAGTGCCCTACATTTTATGAAAGTTCTTTTATCTACAGAGGATGCTTTCTGGTTCATGAATCACTTAATAAAGCCAATTAGATCTCTAAAATTGTGAATTCTGATTTTAATAGTTAATTGTAGAACACTGTCTTTACAGTTATTGATATTTGGATTAATTTATTTCATTTGCTATTATAATTTAATGTTTGAATATTTCAGTATAAACATTGTTTAACAGTTCCTAGCTTTTAATAGTACAAAAATGTGAATTCATGTGTCCTTTGGTTAAATAGGAATGAGATTTCCCCCATATCTTGCATACATAATTAAAATGAAGTGACAACTCATAAAAACTTAAAAGCATTTTAAACCCAGATATAAATGTACTTCCACAATATTATAAATATCCATATATTTTATATATCCTACATGTATAATGCCCTATTATGGATTTATTATATATATTTTTTAGTTTTTTATTGTACATATTTTGATATTATGTTGTCTAATGTACGGGGTTTAATATCTTTTGGTTTGCATTTTTAGTATCAATTTTATAATTATAAAATAACCCTATTTATCTTAGCAAATGTTCTTTGCATTAAAATCTTTCTTGCTTCTATGAGCTTTAATGCTAACCATTTTCTGTCGGATGAGCTTTTATTCATCTTTCTACTTGAAATCTTTCTATGACATTTTCACTAGCTGTTGTAAAATTTGATTTAGTTTTGTCTTTTGTCCTGAGAATTTTTCCTTCCTAATAATAGACTAGCTTACAACAATGTTAATACTTTATTGTTATCATTATGATGTGTAGCCTTAATTCTGTCACTGTTTTTTGCTTTCACTTCGATCTTTATTATTATTTTCTGTTACTCTTTTAATTTACCATAGAATCTTTACTTTTTATGATCACATATAGTGATGTGCACTGTCAAAGGTACTATATGTTATAGTATATATCTATAATTTATTCACTTAATATAACAGAGACTTTATATAAATTAAACATCTCCTCTTTCCTCCACACACCAGCTCTGGACTACCACTTTGTGAATCCATACCCCCAAATCAGTGTTCTTTGTGATTCTATGTTTTTGACTCATATATGTGGAATCATGCAGAATTTGTCTTTCTTTAATTGGCTTAAGTCAATTAGCACAATGTCGGTCAGGTTCATCCATGTAGCCAGAAATGGCAGTATTTTTTTTTCTTTTGAAAGGCTAAATAATTATCTAATGTATTTATATTCTAGATATGATCTATTAATTTGTTGAGGGACACTTGAACTGTTTCCATATCTTGACTGAAGAATAATGCTGCAATGGACATGGAAATGCAAATATCTCTTTGAATTCAGTTATTTTGGACATATACTTAGAAACAGGATTATTGGATCAAAGGGTGGTTCTATTTCTCTCTCTCTCTCTCTTTCTCTCTCTCTCTGGTGAATCTCCATAAAAGTCATTATGCTTTCAATTTGCTGTCCTTGATGAATAGATATATTGAATGACCTTTCATATACCTACGGGCCATTCTTAGATCTTTGGAGAAATGTCTATTCAAGTCCCTTGAACATTTTTCAATATGGTTATTTGTATTTTTGCCATTGAGTTGCAGTTGAATAAATGTAATGAAAAGACAGTCTTACACTGTCTTTTTACCCTTACACACTACAGTAACAATATTTGCAAACCCTACACCTCATAAGGTCTAATAATCTTCAGTGTTGTTAAAATTCTTCTTTTCCCTACCTCGAGGACTGGAGGTAGGCACTAGCATTTTAATGAATGAGTGGTATAGGAGATGGTAAAATCTTCACTTTGAACTCCTGGACATGAAAATTATTGTCATTATTTCCTCCTACTGCCAGTTGATATTAATTCCTTGTTTCTGTTCTTTCTCCCAGCATTTCCAACTATGGAAGCGTCCCTCTAATTATCTGCTGCTGTATTCCATAGTCTAATCCCAATAAAATATAACTGTTTTTTATAAATGTTCTTTTCTGCGCATTTTATGTGGACAGGAGTTTTTCATCTGACCAACCCTATCAGGGACAAATGTTGATAACATTCCTACTGCTGGGATGCCATCTTATTTCATATTAGTTAATGAAGTAAATTGTTGGATCTTTCTCCAAAAAAAAAAGAATGAGTCTGGATAGCAGGAACCAATTTTATTTAAGATGTGTGCAGTGGAAAAATGAAAGAATATATTTGAGAAGGTATAGTAAGTTCTAGGGTCTGTGTGTCAGCATAAGAGTTTAAAGAAAGCAGTTTTGTATTTAAAATCTAAGATTTTAAATAACACTTTAATTTGTGATTGTATTTATTTTGGACGTATACCCAGAAACAGGATTATTGAATCAGATGGTGATTCTAGTGTTCTCTATTTCCTTTCCTACTCAGTTCTTAATATTGACTATTCAATCTGACTAGTGACTTTTATTATTGCCAGCATAATGATGATGGGGATAGAATCTACAGCATAAAGAATTTTTCTCTGGTCCCCAGAGGAAAACTAAATATAACATGCTAATTTATAGGAAGTCATATGTGCATGTTAAATGTCAGGTTTTTTTTTTTTTTAATTGACATGAATTCCAAGATGTTTGGATCAATTTTGTTTATGCTCTAGTGTGGTTGTGATTAATGAGTTTTTCTCTCTTTTAGCGTTACTGCTGAATATCGATGATCTTTGAACTATAGATTTTTTGCATGATTGTATATATATGTGTGCATTATTTTGTAGAAAGAATACTGGTTTGAAAATAACTGAGAAATGTAGAGTCAATTAACTAATTAATAAATTGTCATGACTGTTTATCAAAAATGAGAAACTATAAGTTTTATGTTGTTTCCATATTCCTGATTGGACTCCTAGAAGGGTAAAGTCATCATTAAATATAATATAATAAATAAGGAAAGAACATATTTAGGACATATAACAAGAATCTAGATTTGTAGCATTTCTAGTCATCTTATGTCCATTGTTACTTCAAAAATTCTCTTAATCTGCCACCTCTTAGCAAATTTTTCAATATATCCTTTCCATAAAGGATTTTCTCCTCTCAAGATTTATTGATTTGCCACTTGATTATATAACTACAAAACTATATAATTGGGGGGGGGGCACAACTTCACAACTCCATATACATATATGCCTCACTTACTTTCTACCATCTTTTGTAATGCATTTTAACAGATCCCCAAATTCCACTAAATGTGTGTAACAGGTTACTTTCCTGGAAATATTCATACCTTTTCCACCCTGTAAATCAAATAAGCAATTTTAGGTGAGAGAAATTGTATTTCTTTCCAAACCCACTCCCACTTGTACTCACTATTGAGTAAGTAATACATTAAAATATAATAATTCAAAAATACAAATGGTGTTTCTATATAAATGAATAATTTGGAGAGACTACATAAAATTAAGCAACTCACATTGCTGGGTAATATATTTTAAGAATAATTATTCAATTCTTAAAAGTCTGTGTTTATATTTCTTTTACATTTAGTGATGATATAAAGTATTAAAATGTATCTAAACAAGAACTATAGTAGAAAAACAGAACAATTTCAATTGTGTGACCCATTTTTAATGAATATTCTTGACTTTATAGAAAAATATATGTGAATAAATTTGTGTATATATGTATTTGTTAAAATGTTTGTGCTGTGTATATTTTATGGTTCTTCATTTATCCAATCTTTTCAACTAATGGAACAAGAACTATACTTGATTATAGTGAGTAAGAGGCCTTCCATGTAATTAATCAACTTAACTTGGAAGAAATTGCTGCCTATACTCATTAGCCCTCAGTAGAGACTTTCTCTCAATAGCTACCAAACAGTTATTCACAGGGACAAAGTTTCTAACTTATGAACTGTCTTTCTCTAATTCATTTCCAGTATGAAAATGCTGAGCCCTACTCTTCACTGGCCCTCACCCTCAACTGAGCACCACAGTCTGCTGTGCTCTTCTCTACAGCTTTGGAACTGGATTACAAAAAATAACATTAAAATAAAAAGCATCTCTCTGAATTCTATCAGTGCTGAGATTCTCTAGCTTTTGGTGACTTGCCATCTGTAGAGTAAAATCTAAATTTTACAATTTTTACATCGATTAGGGATTGACATCAAAAATCTACAAAGTGCATACACAACTCAAAAAAAGAGAATAAACAACCCAATCAAAAAATGGGCAGAAGAGTTATAGAGACACTTCTCCAAAGAAAACACACAGGTGACTAACATGAAAAAATGTTCATCATCACTTATGATAAGAGAAAGGCAAATCAAAACCACAGTGGAACACGAGCTCACACCTGTGAAAATGATCCATATTAAAAAAACAAAGCAAGCAATCCATATTAAAAAAACAAAGCAAACAAAGCATACACCTTTCTGGGTGTATGTCACCACATTACACCAAAGCACCCATGTTTTTCACCATAACCACTGGGCCCCCCTCAATACTCTGCTGTCCATGCTCCCCTTTCTCCCACCCTTATTCTAACCTTAACTCTACAGACAGATTTTTAGGGTTTGTGATTGGTTTAGTTTTGATAATTTTATTTCCTTATATTCCATATATAAGTGAAATCTTGCAACAATTGTCTTTCTCCTTCAACTTAATTTACTTAGCATTATCCACTTCAATTCCATCCATTTGCACTGATGTATAAAAAAAGAGTTCATCTTTTTATTTGTAGTAAATGAATACTATTATTATATATATTATATATATATATATATTATATGATCTAATTTCATTCTTTTACATGTGGCTGTCCAGTTTTCTAAACACCAGTTGATGAAAAGATTTTTCTTTCTACAAAGTATACCCTTGGCTCCTTTGTCATAGATTAAGTGCCTATAGATGTGTGGGTTTATTTCTGGCCTCTCGATTCTGTTCCATTTGTCTCTGCGTCTGTTTTTATTCCAGTACCTCACTATTTTGATTACTATAGCTTTATAGTAGTTTGAAGTACAGGAGTGTGATGCCAATATTTTCTTTTTACCAGGATTGCTTTGCCTCTTGGATTTTTTTGTGTGATTCTATGTGAATTTCAGTAATGTTTATTCTATTATTCTATTACTTTAAAGAATACCATTAAATCTCGACTGTTTTTGCAACTGAATTTCCCATATTGAAATATGGGAAATTTTTGTCCTTAAAACATTCACGAATTAAATTTGCAACAGCTAGGAAATGGAACTAAGTTCCATTTCTAGCATTATGGAGTTCAGACAAAAAATTAATATGTAGTTATCTTACTTGAAAAAGATAAAGCTTTCTAACCATTCAAGAAAATTAAGCTGAATGTATTGCATTTTTAAATTACTCATTTTATTTAAAATGGCAACTGAAACTTAATTTTTTGTAAAATCAGAGCATTTACGATTTTAAAAGATCTTATTTTCATAATGTATATTTCACATATAATGACATGCCCAAATTATAAGTGAACCATCTAGTCAGTTTTTATAAATGATAAGAGATACGCAAATTCATTTTGCTAAATAATATGAAGAAAGATTACATTTCTCATGTCTCTCCTATACAATCCTACTCCTATACAACCAATGATATAATTTTCTTCACTATAGGCTAATTTTGCCTGCTTTTCAATTTCATGTTAATGGGGAAATACACAGTATATTTTGTGTCCTATTCCACTCTGAATAAAAGTTTGTAATGTACCAAAATTTTGTTCATTTTTATGAACACTATCGAACATTTTTTCTCCATTCCTGGGGTGGTGGAATTTTGTGATCTTTCAAGTTTTAGACTGTATGAAGAAGGCTGTTAGTGAAGACTTTTGTGTAAGATGTCTTGTGAATATGCATTTTTTTCTTTCTTTGGTTAGATATCTAGAAACATAATTTCTAGGTAATAAGTCAGATGTACATTTAACTCTTTAGAAACAGACAAAGAGTTTTCCCTACTGATTATATATTTTCTGGAGACAGACTAAAGCCCACCCAAAGATACCTAAACCTATTAAGCAGAACTTAATGTCTAAGTAGCTTATTCTGGAAAAGATAATGTCGCCAATGTGAGACTAAGTTCCTCGAGATGATAGTATCTTTCAGTATTATCCAGATGGTCCTGAATGAACAAATACTTAAAAGTGGGAAAGAAGAAAGAGTGTGTATAACGGCAGGATGGGGCAGCACGGGATCTCTATGATCCGAGCAAACGGGTAAAGGAGAGATCTTGGAGCCCTCGGTGGCTTTATAGGCTTTTATTGGGATTTTACCAGGTATACTGCAGGCAGGGGTGCCGGGGGCCAGCAAGCTGGCAGGCCTCCCAGCCCCCAGCAAGTCTTCACTCTTTCTGGGCTCTCTGGCCTTCTCTTGTGGCCTTTGCTTCTCTGCTCTTTTCCCTCTGCTGGCGTCCCCGTCGTACCGCCCTTATAAGCCCAGTCTTAGCCCAGGTGTACCCACCTCTGCATGCCCACACCCTACTCCAGGTGTCCGCCATCAGGCACACATTTAATCTAATGGCAGGAGGGTGGAAAAGCCTGATACTTTTTACTTACCCTGCAGTGTGTCAGAACTGTGACAATCAAAGGAGAGGAAAAAATGTTGAATTTGAGGTGAAGGGAGGGAGACACAAGGCAAGGAACATGGGCTGTTTCCAGAATCTGGTAATCCTTTTTAGCTCCTTTTCAGCAAAACAATGAGCTGCAAGGAGCTGAATTCTTCCAACACCTTCAGGAAAGGAAATCATTTCCTACCAAGTTCCTCCAGAAAATCACACAGTCTTGATAACACATTAATTTTATTTATTTTTTTAAGATTTATTTATGCATATAAGAACTGGGGTGTAGGCCAGAGGCATGGGGGGGATGGTGAGGAGGATAAGAAGATTCACCAGAAACAGAGTGGGGAGCAGAACAGGCGGATCTACTGAAATACACTGCTGAGGGGAGCAGCAGGCGAGACAGAAGAGGTCTGCTGTGCCATGTGGGTCAGCTCCCTGGCAGGCCAGGTATCAAAATCTCCTGCTGCATTGGCTGGTGATAGCTTGATAGCACTGTGTCTTTAACCCCTGCACCACCAGGGAGGCCTGATAGCACATTAATTTTAGACAAATGTCAGAGTCTATAGAATTGTAAGATAATAAATGTCTGTTACTTTAATCCACTAAGTGCATAGTAATTTGTTATAGCTGCAGTAGAAAAATAGCAAATTGTTTTCAAACCCACCAGTAATTTATAAGAGGTCCAGCTGCTACAGATTTGCTCCAACATTTGGTGATGTCCTTCTATGTCAGTGTATCTATTTTAGTGGATGTATATAGGTTTGTAATTTGATTTTAATTTTCATCTTCCTGATAGCTAATAATTTTGATATCCCTATATGGTTACTTACTCTTTATCATTCATTTGAGTTTTGAGTTCAAAAGTTTTGCTCATTTGTGTTGGATGATTCACATTTTTATTAGTGAGTGATAGTACTATACATTTTGTGAATTACTTTATCATACATGTGTTTGGCAAGCACATTTTTCAAACTGGATTATTCTTCATTGCCATAAAATAATCTTTAGGAGAGTAATGTCAAATGAAAACAAATTTAGATTTAGGTAAAGGCAAATTTTACTCAGAAGACAGATTAGAGTAATAGAGAAAATACTCAATCTCAGAAATCTTCAGCATATCCAAATTAAGCAATTAAGGATTTTTATAGAGGCAGCAAGCTGTAATTGAGGAGAATGAGGGAGAATGGCTAGAAATGTCTCATAGGGAATGCGTGACACTGTGATTTTGGAATAAGCTGATGATAAGGGAACCTATGTTCTCTTTGTAATGTTTTCTCAGGCTTGGGGAAGCAGTTCTGAGACTTATTCAAGAAGAGGAAACTTGAGGAAGGTTTCATCAAGACAAAACAGAAGGTAAGAAATAGTTTGAGACATAAACAATAGAAGAGTTTTAAATATTAAGAGGTACAAATTGTTTACTTTGTTTTGTTAATAGTAAATCCTTTGTCCTCCCTAAGAAATCTTTGTCCACTTCAACTTAGTGAGATATATTCACAAATTTTCTTCTATTAACTTTTTTCCCCATCTATGAGAAATCTCATATTGAAAAAATATGAATGGTTTGGTATGGTTTATTAGAGGTCACATTTCCTTTTTTTTTTTTTAAGTATGTGTGCTGACAGAGCAAGCAGTGTTACTAGCATCAGATGTTGAAAAAAATCTTTTTCCTCTTTGAATTACATTTTCAGTTTTGTAAAAATGTCTGACCATATTTGAGTAAACTAATTCTGGACTCTATTTTCTTCTGTTGATTTTTTTTCTGTGCTTTTATTTATATAACAGATTTCATTACTGTAGATTTTAAATAAGTTAGACATCAGTTATTGTAAATTCTATAAACGCTTCTTTTAATTTTTAGATTGTTTTAGCTAGTCAAGGTTCTTTGCCCTTCCAAATAAATTTCTAAAATGATCTTGCAATTTTAACAACGTGCTTAATGATCTTTTATTGAGATTGCACTGAATCTATAGATTAGTAAATATAATTAATTTGAGAAAGTCTGAACTTTCATCATACTGTATATTCCAATCAATGGTCTATTACATAATTTCAAAATTTATTTAGATTTTGTTTTGATCTCGTCCTCAGTTTTAGGAAGGGAGAATACATTATATAACTTAGCATTACATAATCTATTATATCAGTTTCAGCTAGTTCCATAGATACCATTTATCAGATAAAGGAAATGTCTATCCATTGAGGTTTATGAAAACTTTTTATCAGGAAGCTGTGTAATTTCTTGCCAAATGTTTTCTTCACAAATTTTTTAACTATATGTTTTTCTTCTGATATGTTTTAAGGTGGTAAATATTTTTTTTCTTTTTTGTGGTTTTAAAGCTACTTGATCATTGTATTCTTTCTTTTTATATATTGCTAGATTTTACCAGCTAATATTACATACAACGTAACTTGAGAATATTGTGAGTCCATTCCAGAACACCACAAGAAAGCATATATTGTTATAATGCAAGTCACATTTTTTTTTGTTTCCTAGTGCATATTCTTGCTATATTATTATCTATTATATGTGCAATAACATTTGTTTAAAAACAGTGTACATACCTTAATTAACAAATATTTTATTGTTTAAAAATAATAATCAGCATCTGAGCCTTCTGCAATTCAAAATATTTTTGTTGGTGGAGGATCTTGCCCAGTGACTGCTGACTGCTACAGGTGGTAGTTGCTAAATGTTGGAGTAGGTGGTGTAATTTTTTAAAAAATAATACATCAGTAGTTTGCCATATTAATCAATTCTTCCTTTTTCAAAAAGATTCCTCAGTAGGGCCTCCCTAGTGGCCTTGGGGTTAAGTCTCAGTACTGTCACTGCTGCAGCCTGAGTAGGATCCCTGGCCAGGGACCTAACCCACTTATGGCACAGCAGACTTTCTGACTCACTTGCTGCTCACCTTAGCAGTGTATTTCAGTAGATCCGCCTCTTCTGCTCCTCACTCTGTCTCTGGTGAATCCTCTCACACACCCACACCCACACACACACACCTCTGGTCTACGCCTCAGTTCTTCTATGCAAAAACAAATAAACAGAATCTTTGAAAAAAATTATTTTTAAAAAGATTTCTGTCACAAAAAACTCTGATAGTAGCTTCCTCAAAGTAGTACTGCTTTCAAAATTGGAGTTGATCCTCTCAAAACTACTTTGTTGAATTTCAACAAGGTTTGTCACATCTTAGCAGGATGCAATTTCATCGTAAGAGATTTTCTTTGCTTTTCATAGGACTCAACTACTCATTCATTGAAATTTTTCAGCAAATTGCAGCAGTCACATATCCAAACTCCACTTTCATTTCTAGCTCTCTAGCTCTTTTCATCACTTGTAGTTACTTCATTCTCTGAAATTTAGAACATTTTAAATCATGATGGTTGTGATAAATTTCTTCCAAATTCTTGCCAATATTTAGTTTGGCCTTCTCCCATGAATCATGAATGTTCTTTATTTTTATTATTTTTTTAAGATTTTTTTATGCATACAAGAACTGGGGTACAGGCCAGAGGCACAGGGGATGAGAGGATTCACCAGAGGCAGAGTGGGGAGCAGAACAGGCAGACTGACCAAAGTACACTGCTGAGGGGCTCAGTGGGCGAGACAGGAGAGGTCTGCTGCACCATGTGGGTAGCTCCCTGGCTGGCAGGGAATCAAACTTGTGCTGCAGTGGCTGTGGATAGCTTCATAGGTTGCGTCTTAACCCTTGTGCCACCTACTCTTATATTTAAGTAGCTCTATGTGCCTTACCTCATTTGGGATTTTATCTCATTCCTGCTTATTTTCCAGTAGTATCAATAGATGACCTATGACTCACACTCTGTGAGGGGTCAATGATTGGGCAGTTTTTATGGTCCTCTTCCAGTAATAAATGCCCTCTGCCTTTTTCTCTTTTGAAGATCCACATTAGAAATACACTTCTGTGGTTTCCCCGGAGGCAGATGGTCAATATATTCATATTGTATATATTCATATGCAATTTATATGCAATGCCCTAACTATAAACATATTTCTATCATCCTCCTTTACCCTCAAACTTTGTAAATACTGCCACCCATGTGACAAAAATGGGGTGTGCCCAGTCTTTCTCAGGACATATTGGTATAGATCTCTACAGACTGTTTAGGGTTCTAAATATTGTGAACTGCAATATTTCACAACAGTCTCATTTATACCTTCTGAAGTTGCTTAAATTTTAGTTATTATTTTTTTATCCACTTTTAATGGTGGCTACCACATGCTTCCAATGTTGTGTCAAAAGGAAAATTGGTTCATATGAACAATTCTCTATTGGAGGGACTTAAAACTCTTGATCTATATCACCAGGTTACCTTACCATCTCAGATCTCTGATGAACTCTAAAAACTATGGTTTTGTAGACTTTTGCCATTTTTTATTAGGAAGGGAGAGTTTTCAAAATCTCTTTATATTTTAAGCTGAAACTTTATGATGATCATAAAATTTTATGTAGTTAAAATATATTTGATAGTGGAGGGCATGAAGCTAAGACAGTATGTGACATGCTGCTACTTACATAGAATATTCCAAAGAACATATTATATAACCCAGATCTACAAAAGCTAAGATTTTTTTTAATTTTTTTTTTTTTTTTTTTAGCTTAAGTTCTATCTAACATTTTTCCACAAACCCTCTGCCTTTGGAAAACCCTCTGCCTTTGGAAAATGATATGGAAAACCCATATCATTTCCTTGACATTCATAGTTAGAGCAAAAGAAATATGAAAAACTAGGTTTAAACTCCTCACTTCTCACAAGATAAACAAACAAAAATACTAGCACTAATAGAGGGAAAAGCCTCATAAAACAAGCAACATGTGTTTTTAAAAATCACATGTCTTGGGGCCTCCCCTGGTGGTGCAGCAGTTGAGCGCTGGGCTTCGAAGCTTCCCGCAGCCTCTGCAGCGCCAGTTCGATCCCCGGCCACCTGGGAGGGGCCCACATGGCACGTAGACCTCTCCTGCTGCGTCCGTCTGCCTGTTCTGTTCCCCGCTCACCCTCCCATGCTTCTGACTGTACCCAGCGCTTGTATGTATGTATGTATGTATGTACGTATGTATGTATAAATCAATCAATCAATCAATCACATTTCTTGGTTATATTCCCCCCATACAATACCCACCCCCCTAAAAATGCATACATTGTGCAGAAATGAAAAATGATGTAAAAAATATATAAAATAAAATCACGTCTTAATATGGACACAGGAAGTAGTTGCATTTTCCAAAGAATGTTCTTTATACCTGAACATATGATAATAAATTGCTTATACGATCATGTTATCTCAGTGATACTATAGCTCTTTCTTGTATGAAATATAAATAGATCAGTTTAAATGCTGTCCTTGCTATTATTTATTTCCTTAGAAAGTCTTTTTAGTTTTCTTTTTAATAAATATTGCTTTAGAATTAGATGTGAAAATATAGTATATAAAAGGCATAGTAATCATATAAAAAGGCATAGTTCTTATTTGAGACAAAGATATATGTATATACATAGATAATATTTAACTGGTAAGAGAGAATAATAAATTTATTTACTCTGTACTTAAATAGCTTTATTACTATCCTTTTATCCTCTAAATATTTTATAATGCTGTTCATGGGTTTACAACCCACTAGGTAGCAGAGACACTTTAGATTTTCCAAATTAAAATATGTGTTTCCAGTTTAATATCTCTCCCTTTAAGTTTAAACATTTTGTCACTTCAAATTTTATCTTCCTGTTAGTCTTGGCTTAAGTATTTTATGTGACTCAGTCTTTTATTTAAAGTATAAGTCTTTCAAATTATTCTATGTCTTTCTCTTCCTTTTACGTATATAAGAAGCAGATTTGTAGTATCTCTGTGACAGTGTGGAAGATTAATTCCCTAGATTTACCTGCTTTAGAAATAAACATATAACTGGAGGAGAATGAAAGGAAAGAAAAACAGAAGAAAGGGCAAAATATAGAATGAGCATTATAAAAGAACACAAATATAATCATTAAATTATATATGGAAAATACAAAGAAGGATGTATTTTGAGCTGATGCCATGGAATAAAGAAAAAAAACTGTACAAAAAGCATACATGTTATTACTAATGGAGAACTTTTCTGAAATACTCATTTTAATGTGGTTATCAGTCTTCCCAAAATGGTTATATAGACTTTTTTTGAAATGCCCAGAGTAGACCTCTTCCTAAGTGTCACCTTGATATTTGGAGCTAAATGTCAATGGAGAAGTTAAGGTCAATAGACGCCCTTGAGTCTTGAGACCTCTATGACCTTTACTTAAAGAATGCAAATTAGTTTAAGTTAAGAGCAGCAAAGGCATTAGGGGCTATTTGTACTTAGCCTTTTTTTTTTACTAATTGAAGAAGCAATCACTGTTCCATCTTTTATGGCATAGAATAATGAAATTTAAGTAGTATGATCCAAATGCAAGTTTATCAATAAACGTGGCTTCTCTAAGAATCTCATCTTAATGTCAGAGTAGAGATGAGATCATCCCCTTCTTGTCTGTTGTGTCAGGAGTAGTTCTTAGGGAAGCCAAAGAACCACAGGAAAGACAAAACTAAAGAAATTGAGTGATGTTGACACCTAGAGTAATAGGAAATATTAAAAGAAATTAAACTCATGGACAGATCAACATACAACCTCAATCAAAAAAGAGGCATATTTAATTCAGTTCCTATTATTTAGTACATCATTCCTGACTTTCAACAAAAAGCTTCAAAATGTGCTGAGAGAATAAAAAACACATTCCAATAAGGCAAAGCAGCACTAGAACCAAATTGTTATGACATAAACTTTAAAATATTAGAGCATTTGAAACAAGTATGACTGGTATTTTAAGGTTTATAATGGGAAAAATTGTAAACCACATGCTAGACAAATAGGTAATGAAATCAAAAGAATAAAAAATATAAATCAAAAACACATTTACATAAACAATAAAATGACACATTACGTAAATGAAGATTGTCTTTTCATGGAATCATCAGTATAGTTGACATAGTCAAGTAAACAATGCATGAGCTTGAAAGTATCAATAGGAATATGCCAAACTAAAATATAAAAATAAAAAGAGAATAAAAAAAAACCAAAAAACAGAAATGAAACACCCAAAAGCTGTGGGACAGTTTCAAATATTTATCATATAATTGTAATATAAGAAACAGAAGAAAGATAAAAAGGGAAGGATGATGTAATTGAAGCAACAATGATGAAGAATTTCCCCAAAATACTCACAGACACCAAATCATACATCTAGTTATCTCAGACACTAGGAAGCAGGATAAATAACAAAGAATAAACAGCTAAGCACATCAAATTTAAACTGAAAGAAAAGATAAGACAAACTAAGGAGGAGAACAGGGGTGAGTAAGGAGCCTTACTAGGACAAGAATAAAAATTGCAGTGGAATTCTCATCAGAAACTATGCAGTCAACAAGAGTAAAGTGACATATTGAAATTGCTTAAGCTAAAAATTCATCATTCTTTATTTATTATTTATTGTTTTAGATTTATTTTATTTATGCATATGGAACTGGGGGGTAGACCAGAGGTGCGAGCGGTAAGAGGATTCACCAGAGACAGAGTGGGGAGCAGAGCAGGTGGATCTACTGAAATACACTACTGAGGGGAGCAGTGGGTGAGACAGGAAAGGTCTGCTGCACCATGTGGGTCAGCTCCCTGGCTGAGGATTGAACTCACACCGCAGTGACTCATGTCTGCTGTGCCATGTGAGTTAGCTCCCTAGCCAGGGATCGAACTCATGCCATAGAGGCTGGTGATAGCTTGATAGCATTGAGACTTTAACCCCTGCGCCACCAGGAAGACCCATAAAAACTCATAATTATTTAATTCTTCACAGCAAAACTGTCCTTCAAAGTTGAAGAGTTAATAAAAACTTTCTTAGACAAACAGAAATAGGAGACATCACCAGGAGACATTACCTGCAGTAAAGATGAACAATATCTGTTAGAAAAACAGCTCAACACAAAGAAAGGAAGAACCTCAGAGAAGAAATAAATTAAGTTTGTATTATTCCTCTTATTCTTAATTTTTCGAGAGCTAGTTGATATTTAAGATTATAATAGGAGCAATCAACTTGGTGGTTATAACACATAGATCCATGAAATGAATAACAGTAATTTCATAGGAAAATGATGGAGGACTTGGAAGTTCTGTTATAAATAACTCAACTACCTTCACCATATTACACATACGTAGTAAAGATAGGTTTATTTAAAATGAAATTTACAAAATCTAGGACAACTACAAAAATTTAAAAATAATTTTAAGTGATATGCTAGAAATGTAGATGCAATGGAACTGCATAAAGTATTCAATTAGAACCAAAGACGTATGTAAAGTGAACAACAAATATGATGAATAGAACATACCAAGCACATAGTAGATATTAATACAACTACATCAATAACTACTTTAGTGTGACAGGGGAAGGAGAGAAGGGAGAGTGATAGTATTTAGGCACACTAAACTATTACAAGTAAAAAAACCATAGAGATCTAATGTACACTATAAAGAATATAGACAATAATATTGGACTATAGTTATGTAATCTGATATTCTCACATGGACAATCAGGTTATGATGTATAAGTGAATCAAAATAACATGCTCTACACTTTGAGCATATGCTTAAATTTATATATTATTTGACATGTAACTGTACATGTGAAATTGAGTCAATAAAAAAACAAAAAAAAAATAGTCGAATTTAAAAGAACATTACCACATTGCAGGTTCACTACAAGAAATTCAGTTTAAATATAAAGACTCCTAGGTTAAAAGTAAAATGACAATAAAAGTAGTAACTGTATTACACTCAGGCAAAACAGATTTCAAAACAAAGTAACCAGGGATAAAAATAAGCATCATAGGGGCCTCCCTAGTGGCGCAGCAGTTGAGCACTGGGTTGCGAAGCTGCCCGCAGCCTCTGCAGGCCGGTCTGATCCCCGGCCACCAGGCGGGGGTCCCACATGGTGTGCAGACCTCTCCTGCTGCCTGCTGCTCCCCTCAGCAGTGTACCCTGTCAGTCTGCCTGTTCTGCTGTCAGCTCTGGCTCTGGTGAATTCTCTCACCCTCCCGCACTTCTGACTGTACCCAGTGCTTGTATAAATAAATAAATAAATCTTTAAAAAAAAAATAAGCATCATATAAGATCAATATTTCATGAAAGCATAGCAATCTTATTAAATCAAATGAATCAATGATTAATAAAATTAAAAAGAAAAGAAACCCAGGACAAGATGGTTTCACTAATCAATTCTAGCTAATATTTAGTAATTTTATCAAACACAAAATGAATTAAAATTGAGCATTTATGGGGCCTCCCGGTGGCGCAGCGGTTGAGCGCTGGGTTTTGAAGCTGCCAGCGGCTTCTGCAGCGCCGGTTCAATCCCCAGCTGCTCCCGGCTGCTCCCCGGCCACCGGAGGAGGGTCCCGCATGGTGCGCTGACCTCTCCTGCTGCCCGCTGCTCCCCTCTGCAGTGTACTTCGGTCCTTCTGCCTGCTCTGCTCCCCGCTCTGGCTCTGGTGAATTCTCTCACCCTCCTGCGCTTCTGACTGTACCCAGTGCTTGTATAAATAAATAAATAAATCTTAAAAAAAAAAAAAAACTGACCATTTATAATAGTCCACATTTAAATGAGAAATAGTAAAACATGAAACAAGTATATTTAACCTGCTTCCTATTTCCTATGTTCCTCTCTCTTTTTATCATTTTTAATTTTTTTTTGCCATCATGAAAAAATTGAAATAACACCATTGACTGAAATGATTATGGTAAAATAAGAACTATAATGACAAATTTGAGAAACGGAGGTCTTATAGAACTTAACTTTGTAGGTATGCAACAAATAAATATTAAGCCCAAAATATTTTTCTAATCTAAGTTATTTGTGACATTAATTATGCCCTAAAAACAATAAATATAATTATTATAGATAGTAAGAGCATTTTTTTCATTTGTGGATTAAAACACTTTTATTTGACAATGCCAGTATGTTGTTGTTTTTGGTTTTTTTTTTTTATGCTGGTGTTTATTACTTTCCATCACCATAAATAATGAAAACATTGTCAAATATTACAAATATAAATAAAAGTTCAATGAGTCTATAATCACCTTACACCAGACAGCATTTTAATTAACTTGTGTACTTTTTTCACTTTATATTCAGAAAATCACAAATTTAATAGGAGAGAAAAATAGATAAGTGAAGTAATTTTTGTCAAGATTTTGCAAGATTTTGTCAAGATTTTGCACATTAAGGAATGATGTGCTTGGGTTCTAGTTCATATCTTTCTGTTATCAAAATATTTACTCTTTCTAATGACTTGTTAAGGATATTGTGATCAATTAGATGATAATAAACTAAAAGTTATTATATGTAAGGCAATTGTAAATGTATCATAAGACACTAATGAAACTCAATGAGGTGGCAAAACTATGACAGTGATGATACAATTCAGAGTGAAGGGGAAAAAGTATTGGTGTTGGGCATGATGTGAAATGAGAACAATAGACTGGAAGTTCGGTGAGGGAGAGTCAGGAGAGGTGTGCAGATAGTTGATGTGAAACCAGGATAAAGAACCAAAGGAATTCTTGAGTCATTCTAGTTCTCCATAATTACCAAATGGCAGAAGTGCAGCCTGAACATTCGGTTGAAAATGCACAACAGGTGAGCACAGCAACACGGAACTGAGATTACAGCCATCACTAAAGTGAATGAGCAAATGTGGTGATTCCCAACACGCCATCATTTTATCTGGGTCTGTCATTTCCTGCCTCTTCACTCAATAGTGATAAGACATATCATACACTGCATTAATGCTACTGGATGTGCTCTCTCTTTTTGCTGACTCAGAAAGCTACTATGCTCTCTAGCTATGACTTATTTGGAAAAACTAAACCTTCTTTGGGAATAATTCATTTTTGAACAGGAAATTTACAATATTAGACAAGAACCCCCGGATTTATAAATAGGCTTTATCTGTAATATTTTATAAGGTTATAGTTTAGAGATTAAAACACAATTTTTTCCAAGAAAGAGAAAGTTAGCATTGATTCAGAGGTTGTGATTTGCCTTGGTCTGAACTATGTGCACTACTTGTACTATTTTAAACTTTTTAATATTTTATTTTATTTCTTTAGAATTCTTTTTTTTAAAGATTCGGTTATTTTTATACAAAAACTAGGGCACAGGGCAGAGGCATGGGAGGGTGAGAATATTCCTCAGGCACAGAGTGGGGAGCAGAACAGGCAGATGGACCAAAAGCATTGCTGAGGAGAGCAGCGGGCGAGGCAGGAGCGTTCTGCCGTGCCATGTGGGTGTCTCCCTGGCTGGCTGGGAATTGAACCTGTGCTGCAGAGGCTGTGGACAGCTTCACAGCACTCAACCAGCTGCACCACTGGGGAGGCCACTTTTTAATATTTTAATCATTTACAATTCATCACCAGAGCAGCATTTAGGTTGGATGATATCCATACTGCACTGGCCATTAAATAACTTGACTATTAACTCAGTCAGTACATAAAAACCCTTGGAGATAGATATGTTTCATCTGATTCTATTAATAGTGAAGTAAAGTTTTAAAATATATATTAGTCATAGAGATGAAAGTCAATGATTGAAGAAGTCATTCAACCTTTAGACAAAATTGTGTATTCCATAGTGTGGCTGAAATACTTTATTTGAAACATTTGTTAAGGATCTGCTTTGCTTTGGACACAAATGTATATAGCATAAACATAAATAAGAAATCAATTTTAATCCTAGGAAAATATGAAATCATTAAAACCAAAGGTAATGGTATAATTTCCAGTTGTAAATGAATTGAATAGGATTTGGGGGCAACCCTGGAAAATTTACCCTTCCAGAATTGAATCACTGTAGCAGAGACTGTCCTAATTCAGATTCTAGAATCTTTATTCTCCACCACTATACAGGGAATACATGCCATGCTGCAGCAGCAGGGAGGAGTAGAGCAGGATCTCTATGACCCAAGCAGACCCGTGAAGGAGGAGTCCTGGAGCCCTCGGTAACTTTTCCAGGATTTTATTGGGATTTTATCAGGCACATGGCAGGCAGAGGTTCTGGGGTCCAGGGGGCTGGCAGGCCTCCCGGCCCCTGGTGAATCTTCAATCTTTCTGGGCTCTCCGGGTTCTCTCGTGGCCTCTGCTTCCATTCTGCTCTCTCACTGGTTCTCCTTCTGGTTGTCTGCTGGCGTCCTCGTGACTCCGCCCCTATACGCCCAGTCTCAGCCCAGGTGTACCCACCTACACATGCCCTCACCCTACTCCAGGTGCCCACCATCAGGCATGCATGCAGGACACCAGGATCCATCATCTATGCTAAAGGAGGGAGGGCGGAAAAGCCTGATGGTTTTTCACTCACCCTACACGCGCCCTGCTTTTAAGAGTCAGAGGTGTAGAGGCCTATAACTAACTGTTCAATATTTGGGTGTGGGGAGTCTAGGGAGTCGGTCTTTTACTCCTCACAAACGTAGGTCTCTTTACATGAAACATACACTTCTTTCTAAATGGCGATTATTTTCCTGGCAGCAATCAGCGTGGAGTTGCAGGTGTTGGCTTATCCTTAATTCCCATGTGGCTTATTTTCTGAGGTATGATGTCTCCATTAGCAAGATGGAAACATGCAGATGGTTATTCTTCCCTGGGCAAACTAACTCTACTGACAATTTTTTTTTTTAAAGATTTATTTATTTATACAAGAGCTGGGGTACAGGCCAGATGTGTGGGAGGGTGAGAGGATTCACCAGAGACAGAGCGGGGAGCAGAACAGGCAAGTAGACCTAAGGCACTGCTGAAGGGAGCAGCGGGCGAGACAGGAGAGGTCTGCCATGTCATGTGGGTTTCTGCCTGGCTGGCCGGGAATCGAAGCTGTGCTGCAGACGCTGGGGACAGCTTCACAGCGCTGCGCTCAACCACCTGCACCACCAGGGAGGCCCTCTACTGATAAATCTTGATGAATATATTGATTGAATTATTTTGAGCAATCCTTTGAGGAATATAGGACAGATGATATATGTAGATATATTGTAGGGTAAATGATTATCAGGGTTTTCTGCCTACTGCCATTAGGATTAATGATGGATCCCTACATCATGAATGCATGCCTGATGGCAGGCACCTGGAGTAGGGTGCGGGCATGCATAGGTGGGATTCACCTGGGCTGAGACAGGACTTATAAGGTGGAGGAGCGGAGAGGAGCCACCAGAAGAACAAGCAGAGAAGAGATCCAGAATGAAACAGAAGCAGAAGAGAGAGAATGAGACTTTGAGAACACCAGAGAGCCCAGAAAGAGTAAAGACTCGCGGGGGGGGGGGGGGGGGAGGCTGGGAGGCCTGCTAGTCTCCCAGCCCCCCAGCGCCCCCTGCCTGTCATGTACCTGGTAAATTCCCAATAAAAGCCTGAAAAAGCCACTGAGTGCTCCAGGACTGTCTCCTTTACCCTGTCTGCTCGGATCATAGAGCTCTTGCCCTGTGCCCTTCCTGCCCCCACATACATATTTTTACCTTCTTTACTAAGAAGATGAATACTTACAAAGGGCGAAAGATTATGTCTAATCAAATAGGAAAGTATTCCTTGTGCTGAGATGGATGTGCAAGACACACATTGGTGTTTTTGGATATCACAAGTTTGCATCAAAAAAGAATCTTGAAGTAAATGCACATAAGCAGTCTCACAGGAACTGAGAACAATTGCTGCCTGGAAAAGAATTTAGACTGTGGATACATATGGGTGTGATTTCCAACCTTGCTATATAGCTTTGGAATGATTTCTCAAAATCTTTAAGCTCAGTTTCTTTGTTTGTCAAAATAATGAAGTTCTAGACTTCCCTTGGAATTACAGTGAGGGTTAAATAAAAATTAAAATATAAAGCATGGTGCTTAATACTTAATACAGGCTCGGTAAATGTTAATTCACTTTCCATAGGCAAGAAGCCATTTTTACCATTTTGCTTATTCAGTGTGAAATGTAATTATTTTGGTGAAACCAATCATAAGTCTTGACTTGGTCAAGTCACTGAAATAACCACACAACTGGCAAATAAATAAAACCATATAAAGTGAGTTACAGATGCTAAAAAGATATTTTCTGGATTCCCACTCTTGCAGGATGGATACTCAGGACATAAGAATAACAGCATCCAGCAAATATGCACAAAATTAGGGCCAAGACAAACCAGAACTTTGACTCCTAAGTTCCAAAAGTTTGGGCAGTTGCCGGGAGGAATGAGGGTAATTGGAAGTAGATTTGACAGGGAGCTTGTGAAGAAAGCTTTTTTTAGGCAGGTGTGTTAAAGAATCCCCTGTGAGAAACATCTACCTCTGCACTTAGTGGATTTCAAATTTTATCCAACACCTCTGACAGGTTCTGTGACATGAAAAAAATCAATTTGGTCCAGGGAAAGTTTTGCTGGACTTTCTTTTAATTGCACAGATTCTTATTTATACTCTAAAGCATTTTAATAAAATCAAACACCATAAAGATCTAATAAAAATATAAATAACAAGATAATTAAGTTATAAAAATTATAAATAACAAGATAATTAATTTATACTTGGGTAGTACAATGCTATTTAAAAGCAGTTTTCATGTTCAGTATATGTGGGAAAGCTTCCAGGGGCCTCATGATCTAGGTAGCACTATTATAATTCATATTAAAAAATTAGAAGACTGAAACAAAGAAATGGTGAAGTAATTGCCTAAACTAATGAGACACAGATAATTGAATTCAAGCAAAATCTTTATAATTCAGACTTTGTTCAATTTTATCTGTTCATGGAACTATTGATTAAATGAGTCTTTTTTTTGATAATCTACTTTGTGCCAGGTTCTGAGATGTTTGCTTGGTATGTTTTTTTTCCCTTAATTTTTATATATATGCGTAGAACAACTGGAATATAGTCCAGAGGTGTGGGAGGTGAGTGGATTCACCAGAGACAGAGTGGGGAACACAACAGGTGGACCTACTTAAATGCACTGCTAAATAATCTGAGCAGTGGGTGAGACAGGAGAGGTCTGCTGCGCCATGTGGGTTAGCTCCCTGGGCAGAGATTGAACTCAGGCCATAGCAGTGATAGTGCTGAGCCTTCACCTCTAAGCCACCAGGAAGGCCATGCTTGGTACATTAAAACAAAAACAGAAAACAGCATACCAGTTTACAAAGATTTCATATTTTATGTGGAAACACAGTAGTAAAGAAGTGTTTACAATATATATGATAAATTTAATGAGATGAGATAGTTGAGAAATGAGATGAATTAAAGGAGATAATGATTAACATTGCTTATAATAAAAACCAAAACCAAGAATTTTTATTTAATGGATATTTATTATGTTGAGTCCATAATCATAATAGGTATTACGCCAGGTAATTCTAAATCCTAACTATCCTATCAATTAAGGACTTCAGCCCATTTTTAGAATCATCAAACTAAAGTCCAGAGCTGTACATCACTAACCCTTGTCTGCCCAGCTAGTGAGTAGTGGTAACAAATTTGTCTCAAAAAATTCAGCCCATAAACATTATACGCATTGTTTCTGAGGTAGTCTCCCAAGAAGAGATGTTTTATCTTGGAGTTGAAGATCATGGATCTATTGGTGTAGTTGGGGTGGCTATTTCAGAATAGGAGAGTAATAACCCCAAAGAGATGAGAGCGCAGACAGTGAGTCTAGGCCAGTGGCGGGAGGTCAGTAGCAGTACAAGGGCCACCTTTGGAGAGTACTGAGCTGTGAGGTTGGAGAGACAGACACTGAGCAGGTCACAGGCTGCGCTAGATATCCAGCTAAGGAGGGTGGGAATGAGACATAAGCACTGAAGTGACTTCACTGCAAAGTCACATAATAAGGTTCCTGTTATGGAGGAATGAAGCTACAATACAGCGATCCATTTTATCATTCTGCATTTTGGAGCTTAGCAGTAAGGCATCTAGTTAAGTATGCATTCCTGCATTTCTTAACACATGTCTTTGGGGAGTACAAAGATGAGCAGAACAGAACTTTAGTGGAAAAAGAACAAGCCAGGCTTGGGTTGCAAATAGGTAAGTCTCTCTTTTTTTTTTTTAATCCTCCCCTAACATGTTTTCCCCAGTGTGTAGCATAGGTAATGAGTAGAACCTGCACTGTACATGCCTCTGCGAGGACCACATGTAACTTCCTGTCAAACTCTGTAATATATTATGAAATGCCACTTCACACATATAATCTGTCCTTTCTTACAATGGCCATCCCAACCACCCCTTGACCTTAATGGTGTTTTGGCAGATTGTAGTGGTTTTAGGTAGCTCAGACATCAATCTGACATTGCCTGCTTCCTTGCAACAATTTGGGGAAGTGATGGAAGCTAGAGGGCTATAAATCTTTACCAAAAACAGTGCAGGCATTGTGGGATCTTATTAACTTGAAGATCTTGAAGAACAGCTGAATCTCACTGAGGGTATTGGTCATAGCAAAGTGTGGTTTAGGACAACAGTATGTATCTGGGATGAAATGGCCCTCAGTCCCCACAGGTGATGAAACATACAGACATAGAAGAGAGAAGAAATATTAAGTAGTCAAGTGTTCAGGTCGTCAACTGTCTGGTCACAATAGGGCCAGAATTGCCTTTCTTAGTGTAGTGTCCCTCCAACCCAATTTCTGATATTTCTGCTGTCTACAAAAGCAATCATTTCAAACTTCCATGGGAGGACAGTTATTCTTCTGACCAAAATGGCTTGTCACATGCGTAAAGAAAAGAAGGTCTCACATAAGTAACACATGGTACTTTCATATCTCTCCAATCCAGATTTCTCATATGTTTTTGCTATACTCATTCCCTAGAGGAATTTCTGGGCATCATTCCTCTGCTCAAAATTGCCCTTTATATCCATTGCCCTTTATAATATTGATCCAATGTTAGGCACTTTTTAACACTGGAAGACGCCATCACCTGGTATTTATCACCAAAATGTGTTAGTTTCACCTTCTATATTTATTTCAGATCTTACTCCTCTCGTAAATTTGTTCATATTTTCTCTGTATCTAAAGTACAAATTCTGGGACTCCCTGGTGGTGAAAGGGGTTAAGATGCAGTACTATGAAGCTACCCGCATCCATTGCAGCATGAGTTCAATCCCCGGCCAGGGAGCTACCCACATGGCAAAGCAGACCTCTCCTGTCTTGCCTGCTGCTCCCCTCAGCAGTGTGCTTCAGTAGATCCCCCTGTTCTGCTCCCCACTCTGTTTATGTGAATCCTCTCACTCCCCACACCTCTGGTCTGTACCCCAGTTCTTATATGCATAAATAAATAAATCTTTAAAAACATAAAGTACAAATTCTACCCATTAATTCGGCAAAACTGCTTCTTCAGGAAGCATCTACTAATCTCTTTCTAGCTGATCACCTTTTCTTTTGAATTTCATTTTATTTGTACTTGTTATCATCCACACACACAAAAAAAAATTCATAGTGATAATCAGGAAAAGTGTGTCCAGTGAAAAAAATGCATAAATATCATTTTTAAAAATGAATGGTAGCTTGGTCCTGTCTATAAATGTTGGCTTTGCTCCTATGTACAAATCTGATACTTTACATTGACAAGAAGAGAAGACTATCTTTTTTTAATAAAATTTATTTTTTAGAGAAGTTATAGTGCACATCAAAATTGATGGGAAGATAGAAATTTCCCATATTCTCTGCTCCCCCCCAAAATGTGCAAATTAAACATCTATATTATCCAATATCCCTCACCTAAGTGGACTATTGTTAGTAGTTGATGAACTGACATAGATATAACATCCATCACTCAAAGATAAAAAAATACATTAGGGTTTAGTCTTGGTGTTATAAATTTTACAAATGTATAATGATCTGTATCCACAATTATATGTCACATAAAGTACATCTCCTGCCCTAAAATTCATAAGTGGTCCACCTATTTATCCCTCCCTCATCCTTGACTCCTGACAGTTTTACCTTTTCCAGAAAATTTTTCTATAGTTTTACCTTTTCTAGAATGATTGGAACCATACCATATTTAGTCTATTCAGATTGGCTTCTTTCACTTAGTATTATGTATTTAAGGTTGCCCAATGTCTTTTCATAACTTAATAGCTTATTTATTCTTTGGGTTGTATAATATTCCATTCTCTGGATGTACCAAAGTTTATTTATCAGTTCACCTCCTGAAGAGTATCTTGAATAGTAGCAAAGTATGGAGATTATGAAAAAAAAAAAAAAAAACAAAAAAACACAGCGCTGCAAGCATTACTATGTAAGCTTATGTATGAATGTAAGTTTTCAATCTCTTTAGGTAAGCATCAAGGGGAATAATTACAGGAACTTATGGTGAATATATTTAGATGTTTTAAAATAAAACTGCAAGGGGCCTCCCTGGTGGTGCAAGGGGTTAAGTCGCAGCTGCTATGAAGCTATCAGCCACTGCAGCATGAGTTCGATCCCCGGACCAGGGAGCTACCCACGTGGTGCAGCAGACCTCTCCTGACTTTCCCACTGCTCCCCTCAGCAGTGTACTTCAGTTGTTCCACCTATTCTGTTCTCCACTCTGTCTCTGGTGAATCCTCTCACCCCCCACACTTCTGGCCTGTATCCCAGTTCTTGTATGTATAAATAAATAAATATTTAAAAAAATAAATAAATAAAACTGTAAAACTGTCCTCCAAAGTGACTGTGCCATTTTGCATCCCCACCCACAGTGAATGAAAGAATATTCTGTTGATGTTCCATGAACATCCTCAATAGTACTTGGTGTTGTCTACAGTCTGCTTTACAGAGTAACTTTTTAAACATATTTCCTGTAGTTTCCTCCCAAACTAGCAGTGTCTTCCTCTTTAGATAAATGGGTTAGTGAAATTAAATCCAGATTCAGTGAAAAGAAGATACATGATTGATTAATTGTGTCTATAATATACAACATAGACTGAGGGAAGAAAGTGTAGGCAAGTAGGACAAGTACTTGTGACTGAGTGGAGTAATAAAACACTATTTTGTGTGCTGGCATCTTGCAGTAAGGGAACCAGGGAGGAAACATGTGTTAGCTAAAAGAATGCATGCTGGGAGTTCCTTAATGGTTTCTATTTCTTTTTCTTCCCCACTTTTATTGTGATGTAATTCACCTATTCATCAATAATGGCATTTCGTATCACTTATGAATATTTTTAAAGTCCATTTTTCTGATAGAACTGTAACTATTCCTACTCTTTTTTGGTTATCCTTTACTTTGAAAATCCTTTCCCTACCCTTCACTGTCAACCTATGTATATCCTTAAAGTTAGTCTTTTCTAAACAACATACCATTGGATCTTGTTTTATACCCACTTAATTATCCTGTGTAATTTGATTGGAGAAATTAAGCCCTTTAAAGTAATTATTGATAAGTAAGAACTTACTATTGTCATTATGTTATTATGTTCAGTGTTTTCTGATTGTTAATAGTTCCTTTCATCCTCATTTGTTATTCTATTTTCTGTTGTGATGACTTTTGTTGTAGTAATATTTAATTTCTTTATCTTAATCTTTTGTGTATCTACGATAAGCTTTTCTTTTGTGGTTACCATGAAGCTTATGTAAACTATCTTGACAGTTTCTATTTAGAAATTAATTTCTGATTATGGGAAAATCAAATCACTTCAATGATGAGTCTGTAGAATGATGTTCCATCCAGTGCTCTTTAAAAATGCCTTCTTCTAGCTCTAATTATGATTTGAGATTTTATTCTTAATTGGTGTGGTCATTGAAGTGAAAAGATCTATATATTATCATCATTTGTATCTACCTGTCACTATCTCAATATGTCAAAAGCATCCAAAGTCATCATAACCTCATCTGTGGTACATATCACTTCATATCAAGGACTGAAAAATGTCATTATTTTGAAAGGAAAGCAAAATATTGTGTTTTCATTAGTAGGAATGATTAGGTAAGAAAGACCGTTAACCTCACAGACAGAAACACCCTTCCACATATACACACACATTTGCAAAATTTGATTGCATATGAGAACTGACTTGATAGCAACTATGTAAACTCTAAATTTTACAAACATATTTGTGAGAACAAAAACAATGTGAATTAGAAGCAACAGTATTAAATATTTAGTGTTCATTATTTTAAAAATATTATAACAGTATAAGAAATTCAGTATAGTATAAGAAATTCAGAGGAGAAGTTTCAATCCCAATTTACCTAACAGTCTAATTATACAGACATTAAATTTTAATCAAAATCAACTCACTAAAAAATTGTACACATACTATCTATCAAACATTGGGCAAGCTATTCAAGATACAATATTAAACAAATATTTTTTCTGTAATCATGGAGAATAAGAGTCCTTATAAATCATTGATTTAAAATACTAAAAATGAGAAAAATGAAACACAGATATGTTTAATTATTTTCTAATATGAAAATCATAGTTCAGTTACACAGTCTATTTGATACCTTATGTCTTGGGATTCCTTATCCAGTGCTTCTTCTTATCCAGTGCACATGATAGTATGATTGTGTTATCTAAATTGAAGTATACTTTATACACAGTGAGATGCACATATCACATGTGTAAAATTTACTACATTTTAAGAAAATGCGTATGCCATTTTACACAACAACCCAATAAAGTTACCAAACATTTCATCAACTTAGAATGTTTCCTTGGTCCTTCTCTCTCTACCCTGTCCTTGTTCAACCACTGTTCTGGTTTGTATCCTTATAGATTATTTTTGCTGCTTCTTGAATGTCTTTTTTTTTTTTTTAGATTTATTCATTTATTTATACAAGCACTGGGTACAGTCAGAAGCGCGGGAGGGTGAGAGAATTCACCAGAGCCAGAGCGGGGAGAACAGGCAGACTGACAAAGTACACTGCTGAGGGGAGCAGCGGGCGGCAGGAGAGGTCTGTGTGCCATGTGGGACCCTCACGGGTGGCCCGGGATTGAACTGGCGCTGCAGAGGCTGCAGCAGCCTCGAGGCCCAGTGCTCAACCGCTGCGCCACCAGGGGAGGCCCTTCTTGAACTTCTTATGACTAGGGCCATAGACATGTAAATACAAGTAAATTTGTTTAATCTCCTGTTGATGGATATTTTAGATTATTCTTATTTATTTATATGTTCACCTACGTAAAGATATTATAAACATTTGTATATTGTAATTTTATGAACATAAAATTTAATTTCTCCTTAATAAATAACTATGGGAACAACTGGGGTGATTGAAGTAGGCTTTTGTTTAACTTTATAAGAAACTGCCAAACAGTTTTCCAAAGTGGGTATTCTATCTGACAATTTTACTGTTAGCATGGACACTGAGGGGGTACCCCAGGATCCCCAAACCTGAAAGCCCTAAAGGGGCTCTGGCATCCACCATATGAAGACGGATGAGTGTGCATAGAGAGAGAAGAAAGGATGGTCATTTATCAATAAAACATCCAAAGTTACATCCCCTCATGAGTGAATGCCTAGACATACAGGCTTTCCCAGCGTGGGGCTACAGACACCTGAAAACTTGTCACAGGCACCTTCTGGCAGGGAACCATAGGAAAGATGCACAAGGAGCCAGGCAAATCTGGGATAAAAAGAGAAAATCAAATTACAGGGCAAGGTAATGGCTGCCCCTGTGAGCCTCCCCACATGTGTCTCACTCATGTTTCTTCCAAGTGTCTCTACAAGTCTCAACTCCATGTGTCTCCCATGTCCACTGAGCCCCGGGTGCACATCTAAAGGTGAGAAGAAAGCACACAGTTTTTCTTCACATGCTCCTATGGCTCCTCCCTGGGTGTCCTCCCAGTGCTCTCTCCAATCATTCTCCACATCTGTCCTCGCTTCCCGGCCAGTTAACTCCACTCTCCTGTAGGTGGTGCAGGAAATATGGAACCTCCCCTTTTTAATGGTGATTCCATTCTTGTGTCTGACTATATGGTACAGTGACCTAATCATGTAAATATGAGTAGTCCCACCAATAAGATCTCTCTATTTTGATTTTATTAGGTTAGAAATATGAACTTAGTGACTAGGAATCACTGTTTTTGAATCAGAATCATATGGTTTTGCGCACAGACTTCAGGCAAGACCAGGGCTCTGAGTCTAGAAGATAGAGGAGAGATTGTGAATTTTCACCTGGGCATGTTGAAGTTGAAGTGTTTATTCATGTTAGAATTAATATCTAGAAAATAATATTAAATTGTTAAAATGCAAAATCAGCATTAATCCATAACCTTCACGATCACTTTTTATCCTAGCTCTCTCACTGTCTGGCATCATAATAATTCTACCCATAAAAATTCTTCATGTAGGGCCTCCCCAGTGGTGCAGCGGTTGAGCACTGGGTTGCGAAGCTGCCCTAAGCCTCCGCAGTGCCGGTTCATCCCTGGCCAACAGCGAGGGTCCCACATGGTGTGCAGACCTCTCCTGCCGGGCCTGCTGCTCCCCTCAGCACTGTATTTCGTCAGTCTGCCTGTTCTGCTCTCCACTCTGGCTCTGGTGAATTCTCTCACCCTCCTGTGCTTCTGACTGTACCCAGTGCTTGTATGAATAAATAAAATTTTTTAAAAAATTATTCATGTAGAACTATAAGGTAAGTTTTCATAGCACCCTGAAGTTGGTCCTCAAAATTATTTTCCATTCAAAATAATCTCTTCTATTCTGGAAATGATTAAATGTATTGAAAAACAAAAAGAGAGGAGAGATGAGCCCATGAAATCTTATTGCTAGAAATAAAAGATGATTTAGAAATTTTTTGAATAGAATCTTAGTAGAGAAATGATTTAGCTAAATGTGATTTCCAACAGATATGTCATAACCATTTATACATTGAAAAGATTATTTTAATTATAATTAATAAAATTGAGTTGAATTTGTGAAAAAAATGCTTGAAATTATAGTAAATATGGAAAATTCAAAATAAAATTTAGAGCAAGTATACTACTATGATAAGTATGTAATATATTCTAATAATTAGGAAAATGCTGATTTTATTCAAACATGTGTAGTATTTTAAAATTATGGTGTGCATTTTTCCTATATATTTCTATAAAAAAGATGGTTTCAAAGAACCATTAGCAAGGAATATAGACTCCAACAACCTATGACAAAATGATATGTTATTGCATAGTCTTAACAGAAAAGAATATAATCTCAGTCCCTGTGGACCTGCCTACTAATTTTAAAATTATAATAGGGTATATTCAAGTAAATTGTGAACTGCGGCGAAACACTCTGTGACTAACATTTCATTAGCATGGAGGCAGAGGTGGGTTAGGCCCAGACTGTCAAACCAAGTCTTTGAAAGCACCACTTACTTAACAAGTCAAGTTTCATTTGAGGAGAGCTCCAGCCCAATCCACACAGACTCATGTTTCAATCTATTTAGAAAATGTATCCAGATCCCTTGACACAATGAGAGATGAACAGATCAATCTGCCATAACAGCTAGTTTGAGAATATATTGTTTGATTTGGGAATTGCTAAAATTATTGTGCATAAATGAATAAAGGCATAAAGTCAGGAAGATATAAAATCGTATTAGTATAAAGATAATAATTAAGCAAAGGAAACTGACAGGATTGATATTTTGATATAATTACTCTAGCAATTTTTGTAGTCACTGTAATTTTGCATGAATAATACATTGGAGTATTTAAGATAATTTGATGTATTAGATTTGTTACTTTATTGAAATATTTTAAGATTTGGCTTTGTATTCAGTTCCTAAATATTTAAGCAGTTTTGATTTTTTTGCAGTTGATCTTTAAATGTATTAATTATATGAGCAATGTTAACATTACTCACTAGATGCATTTAACTTAACAAAGGATTCATTAAGCTAGGCCTCCCTGGTGGCACAGGGGTTAAAGACACAGTGCTATCAAGCTAGCCCCAGCCACTGCAGCACAAGTTGTATCCCCAGTCACCCAGGGACTAACCCATATGGCACAGCAGACCTCTCCTGTCTTGCCTGCTGCTCCCCTCAGCAGTGTATTTCAGTAGATCTGCCTGTTCTGCAGCCCACTCTGGTGAATCCTTTCACCACCCCAGCACCTCTGGCCTACACCCCAGTTCTTGTATGCATAAATAAATAAATCTTTAAAAAAAAAATCAAAGTATGCACAGAAGAGCTGGATCTTCTGAGGCAATAGAATCTTTTAGATTTCCAAGATTCTACCCTGACCTCACTGACCTTGATAAAACTAAGTATCCAGATGTTATAGGTCCTAGGGTTGTTTCTGGACCACCTAGTCCCTCTAGTTGGTGGGGTAGCTGGGGTGAGAAAAAATGAATTGTTATTGCTAAATAAATAAAATTTACCTCCCAAACTTAAAATGATTTCACTTACTTGTCATTTCAAGGTAACTATTGTTTAAATTCTTATCCAACAAAAAGTGATAATCATTTATTTCCCCCCAAAAAATGTTGATTAGTATATTATGAAATGTCTGGAGACAGTGACATGTACAAGATAAACTAAATTTTAAAGACTGCAAATCTCAATTCCTTGTGCTGTATTACAAATGCTTCTTACAGACTGGCAGACCCTGACTTTTGCATGATAAACTAGGACAATTTCCTATAATCCTATGTCCATTTGATACATATTTAATTAGTTAAATTCTAAAATTCAGTAAATCCTTGCAAGTTATCTAGTACTTGCATATTTGCTCTTTCTTCACTGCCTCCATGGGCTATGGCCCATAGGACATGAAAGGTACAAGGCTTTTCAGTCTTTCTCTAGTTGAATCAATCTTATTTGCACTAGACACAGAGTGGGGAGCAGAACAAGCAGACTGACTGAAACACACTGCTGAGGGGAGCAGCGGGTGAGTCAGGAGAGGACTGCTGCGCCATGTGTGTCCCTTGCTGGCCGGCCGGGGGATCGAACTCGTGCTGCAGAGGCTGCGGACAGCTTCATAGGTTGCGTCTTAACCCCAGTCTCTTGTTTTTGTTAGCGCTTATCTTTTCACTTGTCACCCTTGATCCTCAAATCTTACACTTTAGCACTTGAAATTCATCCTCCCTTGTGAAATTCTCCATCTTTACCTCAACTCTTTCTCTTGTGTTATATTTTAAAAAGTAGCACACAGTTTTTTAAAGGAATTATTTTTAGCACAGTTGAGATCCCTTTCATCTTTGTCACATCAGTTCACATTACGCCTGACTCTCCTAGGTCAATGTGCTGATGACAGTGTCTCTACTCCAGCCTCCCTTTCTGGGTTCTGATTGCCATTCCAGAGCTGAGACTCCACAGGTCACTGCCCGCTGCTGTGTCCCTGATGGGTTCTGCAGATAGCAGTGATAGAGTGCAAATGAAACTTGGACCTTCAGGCACTGTTATCCATTCCTGCTGGTCACTAGCAACACATCTCTCCCTGGTGAGGCAGTTTGTTCCGTCTCCATCTTTCTCCAAGCTCCCAAAGCAGATGCACATATCACCTCAGAGATAATGATTGCAGGTATTAGTGACCTCCAATTCTGAGTTCTTGGGATCAACCAGGTAAAACCTATTCTCAGAATTCTGCAGGGCTCTTAAGCTGGGTTAGAAATGTGTCTCACAGGTCCTCCCCTGGTGGTGCAGCAGTTGAGCACTGGGCTGCAAAACTGCCTGCACCCTCTGCAGCACCGGTACGATCCCCTGCCGCCAGCGAGGGTCCCACATGGTGCACAGACCTCTCCTGCCACACCTGCTGCTCCCCTCAGCAGTGTACTTCGTCAGTCTGCCTGTTCCATTCCCTGCTCTGGCTCTGGTGAATTCTCTAACCGTCCCGCACTTCTGACTGTACCCAGTGCTTGTATAAATAAATAAGGGTCTTTAAAAAAAAAAAGAAAAAAGAAATGTGTCTCATAAATTATTAGGTCCCAGTAAACTAACATTTGTTTTAATTTAGTTTCAAATTCACTTAAATTTAAATTAATTTTAATTTTATTTCAAAATGTATTTATAAGGCCTCCCTGGTGGCGCAGGCAGTTGAGCACCGCACTATGAAGCTGTCCGCAGCCTCTGCAGCACCAGCTCGATCGCAACCTGCCAGTGAGAATCCCACATGGCGCGGCAGACCTCTCCTGTCTAACCTGCTGCTCCCCTCAGCAGCTGCTCTGTTCCCTGCTCTGTCTCTGGTGAATCCTCTCACCCTCCAGCGCATCTGGCCTGTACCCCAGCTCTTGTATAAATAAAAAAAAAATCTTTAAGAAATAAAATATAAGGGCCTCTCCTGGTGGCACAGTAGTTGAGCGCTGGACTACGAAGCTGCCCACATCCTCTGCAGCGCCAGTTCGATCCCTGGCCGCTGGCGAGGGTCCCATATGGCACGCAGACCTCTCCTGCCGCCCACTGCTCCCCTCAGCAGTGTATTTCGTCAGTCTGCCTGTTCTGTTCCCCGCTCCACCTCTGGTGATTTCTCTCACCCTCCCGCACCTCTGACTGTACCCAGTGCTTGTATAAATAAATAAATAAATAGATAAATAAATAAATAAATCTTTAAAAAATAAATAAAATATAATAAAATGTATTTATATATATTTTTACATCATTGTTCATTTTGTACAATATTTGCTTTCTCCTCTCAAGTGTAGTCCACATAAAATTCCTACCACCCAGTCACCCGTGCACCAGCACCATAGCCCCTTGTGTTTCAATAAACTAACTTTTAACTATTGTTTCACAAGTCTTAAGTTAGTAGTCACTTCCTGTGATTATCACCTCCATGGTATCTCTATGAAGAGACATTTTGGGAAAAGAAAAGAAAAAAGTGAAAACTGATTCAAAAATTTAATGAATATAGGTTAAGATTTTACAACCTGTACAAAGTGAGAGCTGTCCACGAGTGACCCGCACCCAGCGTACAGCCAGGTTTCAGAGGCTTAACACACATGTACCTGCTGAACAATGACCCGGGGCTCTCTTGTTGGCACACATGGCTATTACTATTTTCTTTCCACAGGTAAGAAAACAGAGACTTCGAGATCCTTCAGATTCCCATCGTCAATTTTCCCTTTTTTGCACATTTAGTTTCCTGTACTTCTTAATCCAGTTGCTTATATTAATTTGTCCTTGTTTAAAACAAAGCAAAACTAGTGTCTTCTATACTGTGCCTGGACCCTAATTGTAACTGACATATAGTAACTGTAATACAGATGGAGTGAATATATGTGTTGGCCCAATCTTGTCAACATCAAGGGATTTCATGATTTGTGAAGTCAGATTTAACTTGGTTCTGGAGACTTGAACCATTCAAAACCTGAGGTAGAATGAAACTTACCAAACATCACTTCCATGTTTCTGTGCATCTAAGGAAGATGTTTTGAAAACTGTGGATTCAAGATTACAGTTTCAGCAAGGCCTAAAATAACATCTGTCCCAGGCACTTTCAGTACTATAAGTAACTAGGATATAGGGAAGTTCATTCTAACAAGCCAAGCAACACCTTTACACATGCCCATCTGAAATCCTTGTGGGATCCAGCAATTCAATTGTGGGAGAAAGGATTTACAATTCCATCATGATTCTCTTTATCCTAAGATTAATTTGTGCATGTTCTCATACCTGGACATGTTCCATTTGTGCATGTTCTCACCAATAATCTATATTTTTATATATATGAGCAGGCTACATAATTCACATGTGTTATCCCTCTTTATATTGATAAAACGTTCTTGCAAGTTAATTATTGTCACAACTGTAGATAAGAAAAACTGCATTTCAGTTAGATTCAATAAAATGACCCCAAAATGCACAGTATCAGGACTAGAAGTCCAACTAAGGTCTGTCTTATTTCCAGCATTTTACATTGCATCATATTGATGAGCCACAAACTTGAGAGTAGGAATAATAAAAAATTGCCCTGTGGATCTAAAGAAGTGATGAGGAATTTGGTAAACTACTTGAGGAATAAAAGGGCACAAATTCATGAGGGTTCAGAAAATGAGCTATGAAAAGGAGCGCTGTAACTTCCAAAGATTCTGAAATCACCAAACACACTGGGTGCTATAAGAATTACCCACTGGGTGCTATAAGTACTATCTTTGGCCTCAGATCAATCTGAATTCAAATTACATCGTTTCATTGTATGTCTTACCTTAAGTAAATCACCTCTGTATGGCTATTTTTCACTACCACCATCTCACACAAGTGTTTAAGTAGTACATGGAGATACAAACATAGGTGATACTCAATAAATATTTAAAATCTTATTATTTTCCGGTACATTTATGTGTACCGTTTTCTTCATTTATTCCCGCTGTGACCAATAGCAAAATACCTATTTTTAATATTAAAAATATTTACCTAAAACAAGACTGAGTATATTTTGTAACACTGTTTGAACAGTGTTATATGAGTGAAGAAAAAAAAAAAAAAAAACGCTCGGAAGGATAAAAACACTCTGATAAAAAATATGGGTAAAAATAAGAAGTTGCTCAAAATTGTTTCTAGATTTAGGAAGAGTATCTAGACCTCTGCAAAGGAAAAGGTGTTCTTAGGATTCCTTGAGCTGAAAGACTGATTTCAGAGTCTGAAAACACAAGAATTAATGACCAACAATCCTTTCTTTGTATACACTGTGATTTTTTTCTCTGGGTACACTGTGATTTTTTTTTCATAAGTGTAAAAACAGTTTCAGGCTGGTCTGGGTTTGTATAGTGATGTAATACACATTTATAGAAGCATGAACCAATACCCCTAAAACATACAAAGTATTAAATCAATGTTACCTCAATAAACATATATTTTAAAAGTTAAAATTTGAACCCAATTTAAAAAAAAAAACCAATTTGTATAATTCCAAATTAGGTGGTACAATTTAACAGATAAATTCCCTGTATTTCTAACTCCTGTATATAGATTTGTAAATTTCCATATTGAAATAAAGGGAAACTATCTGTTCTTTATTATAGAAATTAAGAACCCACAAGGAGATGTACATCATCACTATTCCTCTTCTATTGATACATAATCTGTCCTAGAGATTTACCAGCTAGAAATCAAATGGTCAGAACATGACGGCACTAAAGGGCTGGTACTCTCCAAATGCAAACTCCATCTACTAGGCATTTTCGATGTTCTTTATCAAGCAATCTTATTTTCCAGAACATAATTGCTCTGTTCAATCAAAGT
Source organism: Talpa occidentalis (assembly GCF_014898055.3). NCBI lineage: Eukaryota > Metazoa > Chordata > Mammalia > Eulipotyphla > Talpidae > Talpa > Talpa occidentalis. Next base: position 46,213,655 of record NW_023603184.1, read on the forward strand.
GTCTCCAACTGCTGGGATTGGAGACCTCAGGATTTAGTTTCTATCAAAGCAATTTCACCAAGTGGAGAAACTTTCCTGATTTAAATGATTATCAACAAAAATGATGATTTCACACTTTTCAGAAAAAACAATAGTCCCAAAAGGTTTTGTGTATTTCCAGGGACCTTAACAGAAGCTAACAGATTTATGGTCTCATTATTGCTTGAAGCAATAACTCTTCCAATAAGTAATTTTTATGCTGTGGGACCATGAAACATACAGGAATATTGTTCTTGAATAAAGGAACTGGCTGTCAGGGTTTTCAAGTGCAGCAGTTACTAAAACAATAGATTTTCACAGAGAAATGAGTTTATTTTCTTTTTAACTTCTCACCTGTATTCCACCATTAACCCTATCAAAATCCCTTGTCTCCTTAGTAGTAGGAAATGTCTTTTAGTGAATTGGGAAACAGTATGAATCTACAATACTATGTTAATTAATATGCTATTGTAATATTAGACAATAGTTTGATCTTCATAATATATTAGATATTATTCCGGATTCCTCCTTGATTTATTTCGGCTGTTCTTATTGTGAAAATCTCTCTGTTTTTGTTTGTCTTTATTTGTTGGTTGTTTATATGATAGTACAATTTTGGAAGTACAACACCACACTTTCATATACACATATACCTTCATATTTACACATGCTTCATACACCCTCCACCAAAATCCCAGTACTGCTGTCATTTCCCCTGCCTTCTCTGACTTTCTACTCCCTCTCCCACACTCCCTCTGTTTATTGAGTATATTTTTCATAAAATCTAAGAATTATTTTTTCTGTGTTTTGCCTATTTTATTTCCATTGATTATTTGTAGTTCACAAATGAGTGAAACCACCTAGTATTATTATACTTTCTGACTTATTTCACTTAACATAATGACCTCAAGATCCCTCCATTTTCTCCCAAAAGTCACAATTTCATTTTTTTAAGTAACTGAATAGTATTCTATTGAGTATATTTTCAAAAATGTATCCAGTCATCTGTTGCTGGGCTTTTTGGTTATTTCCGTGATTTGGCTGTTATAAAAAATACTGATAAAACACAGGAGTATAATTAAATTTGATATATGCAAAGTTTTTGTTAATAACATTTTTCTAGTTGGGAATCTTAGTATCTATGTTATTTTATACTTTTAAGAGGAAAGTGTAATCTAAAAATTTAGAAATAAGGCAATCGACATTTTCTTGATTACACTTAAGTATATTGTAGTATTGTGTGCGTGGTGTGTGCACGAGTGTGTTTGTGCATTCATGCACATATCAAAAACAGAATCAGATTTTGGGGGAGGGGTTTGAACTTTATCATCAAGTTTCAAATTCTGAAATGTAAGTAAGACAAACTACTGAAAACCAACCATACCATCTTAACAAAAAAGGTTGATGATCAAATTGAACTTGCAAGGAAAAAATGAAAGCTAGAGGGCCTTTCTGGTGGCTCAAGGGGTTAGGACACAACCTACAAAGCTATCCGCAGCCACTATAGCACAAGTTTGATCCCCAGCCAGGGAGTTACCCACATGGTGGAGCAGACCTCTTCTGTCTTTCCCGCTGCTCCCCTCAGCAGTATATTTCAGTCAATCTGCCTGTTCTGTTCCCCAGTCTGTCTCTGGTGAATCCTCTCACACTTTACACCTCTGGCCTGTACCCCAGTTCTTGTATGCATAAATAACTAAATCTTTAAGGAAAAATGAATGCTAGAAATTAGAAAAGATGGAAATTTGAAAAAAATAAAGAATTACTTTGCAATAAAAAGGAAACTGAAATCTTATTCTCAACACATGCACACACTAGCCATCACATTAATCTGTAATATACATACTATGTAGCCAGGCATTGCTCTAGAGCTGGCTACACAGTATGTATATTACAGATTAGTGTGATGGCTAGTGTGTGTATGTGTGCATGTGTTGCGAATAAGATTTCATTTTCCTTTTTATTGCAAAGTAATTCTTTTCTATATATATAATTAAATACATATATATAGAGAGAGAGAGAGAGAAAGAGAGAGAGAGATAAAACAGATAAGCCACTGTTTTTACAAGATACTGCAGACTCATAATGGGAAACTAGCAGGTAAAATAAAAATGAAATTAATTGTTGACTTTCCATGACAAAAATTTGCATGAAAGCAATAGTGGCACAAACCAGGAGTGATTTACTTTGCCTACTTTGTCAGTATATAAATAGCCAGTTAGGGGAACCATTGTTTCCTCTTAGAAATAATGTTAATTACATTATTTTCTACTTCATTAAACTTTGTTCCCTTTTATTGATGAATGTCTAAAATGCTCCATCTTAATTTCTGTTAGTTGTATTGAAGTATAATTCAATACAATAAAATTCACCTGTTAAGTATAATTCAACTAGTTTTGATGAATGTGTACAATAATGTACCCATTAACATGAAAAAGATGTAGAACATTTCCATAAATTCCAGAAGTCCCCTCAGACATTTTTTAAAGTTTGAGATACAATAGACATATGGCATTTTATTATTTTCCATGTACAATGTAAGAATACAATAGGACAATTATCCTTTAATATTGAATATAATAAGGTATATTGAAGCAGTCTAAGTCAGATTTTATCAGCTCTTTGCCAGGTACAGAATGTTGCATTCTCTTACAAATGGATCAATTCAAACAGCAGAATTCCCAAACCTGTAATACCAGTAACTTTCTAGAAGCAAAATTTAAATTACAGTGCTAATAGAATTAGGAGGAAGCTAATTGGTAAAAATCAATTCTAAAACACGCACACATTTTGTTTTACTTCACTGTAATCTAATTATTTTAATAGAAGCTAAACCAATTACACATAATTACCTACATACTTGAGGTTAAAAATATTGATGCAAAAACTCTGCAACTATGCAAACACAATATTGTAATGTTTTAGTTACATCCACACATCCATTTAAATTTAATACTCCTATTTTATCCATAAAGCAGTTACCTTTTTATTTGAGCCCAAATCATGTGGTTCCTTTTATTGAAAAAAAAAAATAAAACAATGTCTATGAAAAAAAAAAAAGGTTGTGATTATCAGTTAAGCAAATTTATTAAAATTTATTCAAATTAAATTTATTCAATTCAATGGGGAAGAAGTCAAACTGCTTGTTTGACAATATGGAGAAAAATAAAGCTCTGTTGATCTTTTTATTTAAGATAAAAGAGTTTTATTTTGGGGAAAACATGTAAAGATTCTAATTTTCATATTTAATGACAATCTTAGTATATAGGAAGAGCATTGACTAGATAAGCTCTGGACTCAAAATCAACCTAACAAATACATCAGTTTTTCCAAAAATACGAGTATATATCTGATGAACCTAACATTCTACAACTTAGTAAATGGTAGGCATTTCTAAATTCATAGACTTATAAATGGCTACTCTGTATATTGTGAAGCACCTTAAATTTTATTTGTTGTAATAATTGGTAACTCTCATGTATAAGTCTCTAGAATAAGGTATAGTACTTCCAAATGGTCAGACATTCCAGAGGCTTTTCTACAAATCTTCCAGGGAGTTAGCATCTTTTTGATCCACCTGTTCGGAGATATTGGCAGAAGACAACAACAATTCCTTAAACAATGTTCCTTTTATTCAACATAGTTTCTATACTGTTGAGAACAAAACATCTGTTCCCAGGCAGGTAACTAACTATTTGGATTTTGCACATTCCCCTGAGACAACATGGGTTTTCTGGTTATCTGGGGGATACTTGATTTCCTCCCATATTGCACTGATGCACATTAAATTTATTGCACATTTAAATGGTCACAGCCTGTGTGTCTGCAGATTTGTTTGCATGTGTGTTTGGGTGCACTGTGAGATTCAAGGTGACCTGTGCAAATTTAGTTCTCATCATGTGCCCTGAGCTTCCAGGACAGATTCCAGTCACCTATGAACAATAAGCAGGTTATAAAATGAATGGAGGTATGAAAATTATTGTTTATTTTAGAAGTGTCTGGAATCTATATTTAGGTATGGTGATATTTTTGTGACTAGAAATATGCCATAGGAATTAAAATCTTTTTTTTTTTTAAGATGTATTTTTCATTTATACAAGAGCCGGGGTACAGGCCAGATGCACGGGAGGGTGAGAGGATTCACCAGAGACAGAGTAGGGAACAGAACAGGCAGACTGAAGGAAGAAAATTCTTGTTATACAAAGCTTTGATTAAAATTGCAGTTTCCGGGCCTCTCTGGTGGCACACAAGGGGTTAAAAGGCAACCTATGAAGCTATCTGCAGCCACTGCAAGCACGAGTTCGCAGCAGACCTCTCCTGACTTGCTTACTGCTCCCCTTAGCAGTGTATTTCAGTTAGTCTTCCTGTTCTGTTCCCCATTCTGTCTCGGATGAATCCTCTCACCCCCCACACCTTTTGCCCGTACCCAAGTTCTTGTATGCATAAATAAATCTTTTAAAAAATGCAGTTTCCAAGAACCTGTTAATTTGTTAAATGAGGATGTACTGCACAGAACATTCTAGGGTGTACACTTTGTCCTCTATCTTTGTGCTCTTTCCTGGCCAGGGTTTCAAAGTATCCTTTCTTCCATGACCCCAAGTTAAGGAGACTCAACTTCAATGGCAAGGGAAACAAAAGCAAAAATTAAGAAATGGGACTACATCAAATTAAAAGGTTTTGTACAGAAAAAGTATCAGCAAAATGAGAAGGTGTCCTACTAAATGGGAGAAGACATTGGCAAATCCTATATCTGACAAGGGGTTAATGTCCACAATATATAAACACATACAACTGAATAACAACAAAAGCAAATTACAATTTAAAAATAGAATATTTTAAAAACTACTTCACCAAAAAATAATAGTAATGACAATACAGAAGGCCAAACTCTGAACACAAAAACAATATATCCAAAACCTCATTTTTTTTAAAGATTTATTTATTTATGCATACAAGAGCTGGGGTACAGGCCAGAGATGCGCGAGAGAGTGAGAGGATTCACCAGAGACAGAGTGGGGAACAGAACAGGCAGACTGACAGAAATCCACTGCTGAGGAGAGCAGCGGGCGAGACAGGAGAGGTCTGCTGTGCCATGCAGGTAGCTCCCTCGCCTGCCAGGGATCAAACTCGTGCTGCAGAAGCTGCAGATTGTTTCATAGTGTGGTGCTCTGCTTAACCCCTTGTGCCACCAGGGAAGCCCCAAAACCTCATTTTTGTACAAGAGCATATTTTAGTACTGGATGTTATATTGTTTGAACTGTAATGCTACATTCCCCCTGCCCCTTAATTTCTGTCAAGTACTAGATTAGAGGACAGGTTCCATATGAAATAATAATTCTAGGTTTATCACAATATAGTTTCAGCGTAGACAATCTAAATTATGAGAACAAAAAAAAAATAACTGTGAAGTAAGATGTATATATTAGAATTATGAAAAATAAGTATAAACAATAAAAGATACTTTTGTCTTATCAAAAAATCTCTACATCTTCCAAGTGTGAAATTTTCATCTCAGAAATACATGAAGCTATCATAAAATATCCCAGAATATATCGAGGTCTTTTCTACCTCAACTGCTCAGGACTTTCTGTTTCTTACATCCAGCATACCCACTTAATTTGCATCCCAAACCATGATATTTTGGAAAATAAGTATTAATACTTCATATTTTATTCATAAACTTTTTTACTATTTTGTTCTAAAACTAAGAATAAAATTATTTAAACTAAATCAAAATACATATGTTAAAACACCTTTTAATGTTTGCCTAAACAATGGCAATAGTATAGAAAAATTATTTTGGTATGTATTCATATACTTTAAAGAATTTCTTATCTGTAACTTTTTAATATTATGTACTAGATACTTTTTCTGGAGTAAACAAGATGCATTTTCATAAAAATACATTATTGAAATTTTGTTTTAAAATTGTAATTATTTTAACATTCATTTTATTGTTATAATCTTTCAACTTATTGATATTCAGGTATATACTTAAATATATTAACATAATATTTAGTTATATAATATTTATATATTTCTAAATATTCTACATATACAGAATTTTAACTGAGAAATATTCTTTCTTTGAGTGCTGAGTTACATAGTTAAATCAAAGAAAATTCTGTTGAATGGATATTCCAATTTAAAACTTTTGCAAGTTGAAATGAATAAATATATTAGTGTAAACATATTTGCATTTTTTAATGTTATGGAGGTAATACTAGTTTAAAAACTGTATAGATATCAGGTGTACAGTTCCTCAGCTAAGCAACTATATATATATATATATGCATATATATATATAAATGTATATATATACCACACCACACCCATCACCAACTAATCGACCCTTTGACTATTACCTCCCTCTCCCCATTCTGGTTTCAAAGCTTAAGGGTTTTTTTCTCCTTTATATTCTGCAGATGAATGAATGAAATCATCTGAAAGACAAGGTATGTGTCTTTCTCCTTTTTTAAAAGAAACAACTATTTTTTAAATTAATTATTGTATGTTTTTGTTTTGTATTTCATTTCTTTCCACTCTGATTTTTATCAATTCTTTCTGTCGACATTGAACTTTTTTCCCCTTCTTTTTTCTGGTTCCTCCGGATCTAAGTGTAGATTATTTGAGATTTTTCTTTTTACTATTTTTTTGGAAAACATGTGGATTGTTATAAATCTCTTAGTATTGCTTTGCTGCATTGCAAAGATTCTGATATGTAGTATTTTCATTCTCATTCACCTTCAGATACATTTATATTTCTCCAGTGACTTAACCAGGGACATAATAGTTCTTCAATAGCATATTGTTTGATCATTTTGTATTTTTGACCTTCCCATTTATCTTCCTGAAGTTGATTTCTAACTTTATACCGTTGTGATGGAAAAAGATATTTGGTGCGATTTTGATCTCAAATTTATTGAAATTTATTTTGTGTCCCAGTATGTGCTATATCCTTGGTAATGTCCAATGTGCACTTGAGAAAAATGTATATTCAGCTGTTTTTGGATGAAGCTCATGGGCTTTAATGTATCATTTAGGACTAATGTATCCTTATTGATTTTCTGTCTGGAGAATCAATCCATTAATATAAGTGGATCTTTAAGTCCCTTTCTATTATTGTATTTCTGTGAATTTCTCCCTTTAGATCCATTAATATATTTTATACTTTTTGCTGATCTTATTTTAGATGCATATATATATATATTATGAAAATTATATCTTCTTGAGAATTTCTCCTTTGATATATAATGTTTCATTGTTTCTTAATTTCATTCTTTGTTTTATTTTATTTTATTTTTTTAAGATTTACTTATTTATTTATACAAGCTCTGGGTACAGTCAGAGGCGCCTGAGGGTGAGAGAATTCACCAGAGCCAGAGCGGGGAGCAGAGCAGGCAGACTGATGAAGTACACTGCTGAGGGGTGCAGCAGGCAGCAGGAGAGGTCTGTTGTGCCATGTGGGACCCTCGCCCAGCGGTGGGGGATCGAACCAGCGCTGCAGAGGCTGCAGGCAGCTTTGCAACCCAGCGCTCAACCGCTACACCACTGGGGAGGCCCTCATTCTTTGTTTTAAAGTCTACTTTTTTCTGAAATGAGCATAGTCACACTAGTTTTCTTTTCAACTCCATTTGCATGGCATATTTATTTCCATGCCTCTACTTTTTGTTTTGATATTTCATTTTACATTTTATGTTATTTAATTTCCTTGACTAATTGCTATAACTTTAATTTCACTACTGTCATATTTTAATCTTCATTCTTCTTTAGAGGTGGCTGGTCTACTAGTATTAAAAGTATGTGTTTAAAGTGAGATTTTTTTCTTTTTCATGTTATAAAGATAAAATCATATGATAATATCAATAGATACAGAGAAGAAAATGCATTTAAGAAGATTTAGAACCCATTTATGATAAAAACTCTAAACAGAAGGGAACTACCTCAACATAATAAAGGTCACATATTATAAACTTACATTCAATATAATATTGAATGTCAAAAAACTGAAACATTTCCCCTTATGATCAAAAACAAGACAAGGATGACCTTTGTCACCACTTCTGTTTAACTTACTATTAGAGGTTTAAGCTAGAATTGTCAGACAAAAACATGAAATAAAAGACATCAAAGTTGGAAAATGAGTGAAAATATTACTATACACAGACTATTATATGTAGAAAACCCTAAAATCTCTACCAAATCTGTTAGAAACAACACATGAATATAGCAAAGTGGCAGATTGCAAAATTAACATATCAAAGTTGATAAAATTTTTATATACAATAAACAAGAAGAAAAAAGTAATCAAGAAAATAGTTCAATTTATTGTTGCCTCAAAAATAATCAAATGCCTAGGAGCTAGCCTAAATACTTTGGTAAAAGACCTGTAAAATTAAGACTACAAATTATATGATGTTATAAATAGATTTAGATAATAATTAAGAAATGGAAGGTCAGGGCCTCTCTGGTGGTGCAGGCGGTTGAGTGCCGCACTGTGAAGCTGTCCCTAGCCTCTGCAGCGCCAGTTGGATCCCCGCCACCAGCGAGAATCCCACAGGGCGCAGCAGACCTCTCCTATCTTGCCCGCTCCTTCCCTCAGCAGTGTATTTCATCGGTCTACCTGTTCTGTTCCCCGCTCTGTCTCTAGTGAATCCTCTCACCCCCCACACCTCTCGCCTATGCTCTAGTTCTTGGATGTGTGAATAAATAAATCTTAAAAAAAAAAAAAAAAAAAAAACTTGCAAAGAAATAGATGTTAATTAGCTAAATAGGAGGATCTTTTTTTTTTTTGAAAAAAAGGGGAGACTTGATGTTTAACTCAGTAACCATAGAGTTCACTTTCTGCTAAAAAGGGATATTAGCTATGACTAGGAAAGAGAGAGAGGAAAGAAAACATACCAAAAAAAGTCCAGTAGTGAGAACCCTCTGGACCTTGTCCCATATACTTCTTCATCTGGCTGTTCAGTTGTATCTTTTATATTACCCCTTATAAGAAAATAGCAATTTAAAAAAGATGTATATATACATAATGAATACTACTCCATCCACTTGGCATGGATGGAACTGGAGTGAATTATATTAGACAAAGTCACTCAGAAGAAAGACAAATGCCAGAGGATTTAAATCCTATGTGCAATAGGGCCTCCCCGGTGGCGCAGCGGTTGAGCGCTGGGTTGCGAAGCTGCCCGCAGCCTCTGCAGCGCCGGTTCGATCCCCGGCTGCTCCCCGGCCACCGGAGGAGGGTCCCACATGGCGCGCAGACCTCTCCTGCCGCCCGCTGCTCCCCTCAGCAGTGTACTTCGGTCCTTCTGCCTGCTCTGCTCCCCGCTCTGGCTCTGGTGAATTCTCTCACCCTCCCGCGCTTCTGACTGTACCCAGTGCATGTATAAACAAAACAAACAAATAAATAAATAAATAAAACATGCCTCTATTAAAAAAAAAAAAAAAACATTTAATAAAAAAAAAAAGAATTAAATCCTATGTGCAATATAAAGAAACAAAACAAAACAAAGGAACAGACAAATCTAAACCAAAAATAAATAAATAAAAACTTAAAAATCTGACTGTATAATTGAGGCTACCAAAGCAGAGGGTTGGGTGGGTCACTGGGAGTAAAGAGGGAAAATGGTCCAGTGGACCATGGTAGAGGATTCTGGGTCCTTTGGTGGTGGGTGTGCTGTGGTAACATGCATCCGAAGAGGTGTGAAAATATATCCCTAAATCATGCACAATATTGTAAACCAACATTCTCAAACCAACATTCTCAATAAAAATAACAGAATTTTTTTAAAATACAAACAAAAGAACTCTGATAGTAAAGACTTCAATTGCTAACAAAGGAGCAGCAAAGGGATATTAAGCACATCCCTAAATTGAAGTATTTTTTTTCCTAAATAAGGTCTTTTAATTAAAATTTTGAATTTTCTGTTTATGTTAATATATTTGTTTTAACATCTCTAGTTTATACTTGATAGCATAAATTCAATATAGCAGCTTGATTAGATAAATTCATGACCTGTGCATCAATAATAAATATATATACGCTCCTTAGATTTCTTAATATTTTAATGACTTAAAAAATCCATGACACTTGTATTTTAATGTAGTAATTCAATGATACCTACACAAATGAGTTTCTATAAAATATCACCACAGAAAAATATGATTTGATCATGTTTAACTTGTTCACTGAATTTACAGAAAAAAAAAAAATTATAGCTGAAGTTTCTCTTTAACAGAATGAACTTCCAAAACTCTGCTACTTCTATAATTGGATGGAAATTTTAACATAACTGAGAGCAAATGAACTGATTTTCTAACTGGGACCTCTGTGATCACTGATGTAAGCTGACATCCTTGTCAACTATGCATGAAAATCTGCCACTCCAACCGATGCTTTATCGGCTGTTACTGTACTTCACACACATCCACAACAATGTTGGAAATAGCAGTGCAGAAAGTTAATCTATAAAAACAATCATCTGGGGGCCTCCCTGGTGGCACAAGGGGTTGAGTCTCAGCACTATGAAGCTATTGGCAACCACTGCAGCACAAGTTCGATTCCCAGCCAGTTCGATCCCCACATGGCCCAGCAGATCTCTCCTGTCTTGCCAGCTGCTCCCCTTAGCCACGTATTTCGGTAGATCTGTGTGTTCTGCAGATCTGTCTCTGGTGAATCTTCTCACCCCCCACGCCTCTGGCATAAACGTCAGTTCTTGTATGCATAGATAAAAATAAAATAAATCTTTAAAAACAAAACAATCGTCTGAAATCATGAAAACCGTGTTTTACACAGTGATGTTGCTGAGTCAGGGCCCCAAACCCCTGCGGGTTCTTTCTGGATGCCGGCAAGACCTGAGGAGTCAGGGAGCCCTGGGCAGAGGACAAACACACAGGCAGCAGCAGCAGCAGAGTCCCATCTGGGCGGCCCTGCAGGACACCCCTGCTGAGGGGCTCCAGCTGTGGCAGTCCCAGAAGGGCCCTGGTGGTGGCAGCCCCTGGGCTCCTTGAGGTCCCTCTTGGGTTCCCTACCCATCCCCTTTGGGCCCCTACACCCCAACAGCAACAATAGCAGAAATTACAGCAGCAGGGGCCCCTTCCCCAGGAACCCTATCAGTATTTATATGATGTATAGACAAAGCGGCACAGAGCCAGGTGTGTATTTATAGTTATGTAAGGGGTATGTCAACTGAACATGCCATGCAGACATCATGGTACAGAATGCTTATAATAATACTCTTGTTAGTCAAGGTTATAGACTATCATTTGAGCTACCACTGCTGGAAGGCCATGGCAAAAAGCACTTAGCCTTTGTTTTTCACTAGTCCCTCAAAAGTATAAAGGCATCTGCTGGTCTGTATAATAATGGTGATGTCAAGCTTAATCTTTTAAAATAAAACAGCTTAGTTAAATGCCAGCAGATATGTTCTTGTTTTTATATGGTACATACTGCTACAACTCCATGCCATGTATACAGGCCCTCCACCCTCCCAAATTTTTTTCAAGTTGTACTTCATTAACTGCCTTCTTGAGGAATGAAGGGCTTGGCACAATTTTACACAGTTTTCAAGCTTTTTAAGCTCATTACAGTTGAAATGATTTATTTGAGAATGCAATGGTTATCAAATAAAAAAGTAGCTATGAATATATGTCATTCAATGAATGATAAAACCACTGTAACAAGAATATCTAGATAAATTGATATTTTCTCTATAGCATCGCTCTCAGCCTCAATTTTCTGCACAATTTAACACTTATTAACCTGAATTTTCCTACATATTTCTCTCTTAAGCTACCAAATGGCAGGTTTGCAGCCTTGTAACTTTCAAAATCCATGACACAGGTCACTATGTCCTTCAAAGGTAGCACCATCAAATGCCACTAACTGAGAACAGAAGTCAAGGGACTTCTTTTTCGTGTGCATCATTTTTATCAGTCACAGTTCTGCATACTGTCCTTTAGTGCTACCCTGTATCTGCAAAGGGTCAAGAAAAGAAAGGTTATTTTTTGAGTAATCTGTTAAATCTAATCATGTGTTACTGTCCTTATACTGTATCTGAAATCATGGCAGTGCTTTTATCTGTCAAGAGAAAGATCCCAAAATACATTGTGGGTTATTTTAATGCAGTTGTGGTGACAATACTTTAAAACAAGTTTAGGATCTGAGAAAAATTTCAAGCGAGACAAGATATCTGATAACAGCTATGAGATGGAGCTGCCCATTTAATTAAGGTATTAACACCCTATCTAAATAATACTATTTCTAGTTTATATTTCTAATAATTTTGTGTATGTTAGACCACATTAACGAGAATTTTATTTTTTGTAAGAGACCTTAAAGATGGATTGGCACAGAGGAATAGTGTAAGCTACTGAGCCAGATCTTTTACATGCAGATTCCAGCTCCACCACCTACTATTCAGTAACCTTGGAAAATTTACTTAAACCACTTTGTTCCACTAACTACATTACGTTCTGGAATAAAAAACAGTGTTAACTTGAAGTTTTGTTGCAAGGATTGACTAATATATACAAAGCAGTTATAATAGTACTTTACAAGTCATAAGTAATCAAAAACTGTTAGCTATTGTTATTATCACATACTATTTTAAAATGATCAGTTCATGCTGTTTTCTCCCATTAAATCATAAGTATCTGGGGGCCTCTCTGGTCACCTAGGGGGTTAAGTCTCAGCACGATCACCCTTCAGGCCTGAGTTCAATACCCAGCCAGGATGCTGACCCACATGTCTCAGCAGACCTTTCCTGTCTCACCTGCTGCTTCCCTTAGCAGTGTATTTCAGTAGATCTGCTGTTTCTGCTCCCCACACTGTCTCTGGTGAAACCTCTCGCCTCCTCCCTCCCCCCATCCTCCACACCTCAGGCCTGTACATCAGTTCTTCTACACAAAAATAAATAAATAAAATCTTTTAAAAAAGTAAGTAACTGAATTGCTCTGTGGTGAGTGTGGTGTGGTAACATACATCTGAAGAGGTGGGATCCTATGTTTCTGAATCGTATACAGTCTTATAAATCAATGTTACCTTAATAAAACATACATTAAAGATAGAATGAAATAGAATAAATAAATAAAATTTTAAAAGCAAGAAAGAACAGATTTTATCTTATTAACTTTTGTTGTGACATCTAGGTGGGGTAACACATAGTGGATATTTAATAAATATGTATTAAAAATTTTGAATAAAAATGTATTACTTCTTTTATAGCACTTAGTGCATTGTGTTATAGTTTATTATTTGAACCTCAAAACATAGTGAACATCATAATGAAAGTGTGCATATTCAATTTATTTTGTACATGTTATTTTGTATACATTAAGTTCAGATAATATTTATTGAAATATAAAAGAGTTTAGGTTTCCATCTCCCAGGTGAATAATATCTGGAAAATCATTTGGTTTGAATGTCAGTGATTTTTTTTTTTTCATTTTCAGAATATTAGCTCTGTGAAAGATGATCTGAAACAGAGCGATAAGGAAGAAAGAAGGAACTGCGCTAGTTTATTTTAGTAGTGTCAGATAGCAGGTTCCTATATGTAGTTCACAGAATAGTGAATTTTCTGGGTGAATCCATGGCTTTTCTAGAATGATAAAAAGCTTTAGGTAGAGATACTGTTCGAAAAGACTTGTCCCTGACATTGCTTTATTCCCCCGGAGGAGAATGTGGTCTTGCTGATACCTAGATTGTTTGTGAACCACAATAATCTTAACATAAACCGAAGTTCATGCAATTGTCGGTTAAATTCATTAGTGAACTTTCAAACTTAAGAAGACCCTGCCTTGTTTGTAAAAAGTCATGGGTAGTTTACTGACTCAACCCTGCCTTTCTCTCTCCTTCTATCACCTTACAGACAAAGAGATGTTATGCTGATATATAGAATTGAATTGTGCTGTGTACATATCATATCTCTGAAAAATTTCAGTGTTCTTGATAAAATTCAGGAGGTTAAGAATGCAGAAAGTTTAAACAAATAGTATATGTTTTTAAAGTTTTCTTTGTAAAAGTTTTCTTTACATTTTGGAAACCAAGGATAAAAGTGCATGTGTAGGGGCCTCCCTGGTGGCACAAGGGGATAAATCTCAGACTATGAAGCTGTCTGCAGCCACTGCAGCATGAGTTCAATCTCCGGCCAGGGAGCTATCCACACGGTGCAGCAGACCTCTCCTGGCTCACCTACTGCTCCCTTCAGCAGTATATTTCAGTCAGTCTGCCTGCTCTGCTCCCCACTTTGTCTCTGATGGATCCTCTCACCCCACACCTCTGGCCTGTACCCCAGTTCTTGTATGCATAAATAAATAAATGTTTTTAAAAAAACTGTATAGGTATGTCTAACTGCAGGAAAATGCAATACCTGTTTTATGCTAATAAGTGAATCGCCAATAAGGAAATAGAATTTGTAGCATTTGCCAGACTTATCTGAAACTTATCACAGAAAAATCTATGGGACTAGTGTAATAAAAAATGCTCTCAAGGAAAAACTGAACTAATCAACCTATAACCAGAGCCTAAAGCACAGTCTGAAAAATTTTAAATTATGTCACAAAAATATAGAGCTAAATTTTTTCCCTATATTGTGGTGTTTAATTTGTCAAAGTTAGATTTAGATCTCTTTGAATTCATTTTGGTAATTCTTATCAAGTTTATTTATGAACTGATAATCATAAAACATATATATATATATATATATATATATATATATATATATATCTCCATACATGTATAAATGAAATTTGGAAGAATAATAAAATTATTTGGTAAAGCATATCACATCTTTGCTTTTAAATAGAACTCTTGTTACACATATTTGTACTTTATTCTAGTGCTTTTTTTGTATCAGGAATTTAAATATTTAATTTTAATGGCTATGTAATATCCCAATCCCGCAATTTATGTTTTTGAGTAAAATGCTTCTACATGTGTCAAATATTTCCTCGGGATATGTTTCAACAATGGAATTGTTGAGACAAACCTTTGAAAATACTATGGATTTTGACACCTAATTTTGTGATTTTGCCTGAGGATAGAGCTGCCAGAGAGGACAGAAAAGTATAAATATTGAGAAACACTTGCAAAGAAAATCAACTTTCAAGTTTTTCCATTCATAGCTGCGAAGTCTGCTGTGGTTGAAGAATGGCTTGCAATGTGAAATAATAATAACTAATGAAGTGATACTGCATTAATTATTATTACATTAATGTAGTAACATCTGCTAAGATCTTTACATGAACTAGAATCACATTTATTATCTCTTTAATCTTCACAAAACTCTGAGGTAATTACTATCATTGTTCTCATTTTAAAGATTACCATTTGGGGCTTCCCTGGTGGCCTAGGCGGTTGAGCGCAATGCTGTGAAGCTATTGGCAGCCTGTGCAATGCTGGTTTGATTCCCGCTGGCCTCGGAGCATCCACATGGCGAGCAGACCTCTCCTGTCTCACCCGCTGCTCCCCTCAGCAGTGTATTTCAGTCAGTCTGCCTGTTCTGCTCCCCACTCTGTCTCTGGTGAATCCTCTCACCCTACCACACGTCTGGCCTGTACCCGGGTTCTCTTATAAATAAATAAATCTTAAAAAAAAAATTAGGATTTGAGGCACAGAGATGTTAAATAATTTATCCACAGTCACTCAGTTAGCCAGGAACAGAACTCAGATACAAATCTAGGCAATCAGGGCCTCCCTGTTGGCACAAGGAGTTAAGATGCAACCTTGGAAGCTATCTGCAGCCACTGCAACTAGGGTTTGATCCCTGGCCAGGGAGCTACCAACATGGCACAGCAGACCTCTCCTGTCACCCTGCTGCTCCCCGCAGCAGTGTATTTCACTAGATCTGCCTGTTCTGCTCCCCACTCCGTCTCTGGTGAATCCTCTGACCCCCCCACACCTCTGGCCTGTACCCCAGTTCTTGTATGCATAAATAAATAAATCTTTGGGCCTCCCCGGTGGCGCAGCAGTTGAGCGCTGGGTTGTGAAGCTGCCCGCAGCTTCTGCAGCACCGGTTCGATCCCCAGCTGCTCCCCGGCCACCGGAGGAGGGTCCCGCATGGTGCACAGACCTCTCCTGCCTCCCGCTGCTCCCCTCAGCAGTGTACTTCAGTCCTTCTGCCTGCTCTGCTCCCCGCTCTGGCTCTGGTGAATTCTCTCAACCTCCCGTGCTTCTGACTGTACCCAGTGCTTGTATAAATAAATAAATAAATAAATAAATAAATAAATAAATAAATCTTAAAAAAAATAAAAATAAAAATAAATCTTTAAAAAAAAACAAATCTAGGCAATCAAATCTCAGAGCTATATTTCTTTTTCCTTTTATTGAAGCAACATTGGTTCACAATGCTGTATATGATTTAGAGGTGTAAGATGTGAAATTAACAAAATATGGGTGGGGAAGGACATATTTGTGTGTGTGTGTGTGGTGTGTGTAACACAACCAATATGTAGGTGATTACAAGTCAGTTCTGAATTTTTAACCATCTCCCTTGCTTTCAGAGTGTTGTAGATACTCAGAATATTCAGACTAGTTCTTATATGCTACCTTTGGTTATTTCTTCTTATATGCATTCTAGTCATCTAGTTTTCACTGGGGTATCATTTACTTTAGCATTAAATCCTGGCCGAGGGACACACTGTTCCTTCCTGGTACCTGTGTCACTACTGATCAATTAAAAGAAAACATTATCAACTATAAACATGAGATATCAGGGTAGCTATTGGGGGTCAAACATGAATTCCTGGGGAATTACACTTTCAGCAGACATATTAATATCAAAGTACACACAGAATTGCACACACACATGTTACTGCATTTCTGTCCAATCAAAGATACACTCACAGGCAGGTTACAGCTATCATAGTTGTTTGGACAGAACATCTCTCAAAAGTCCAAGTTCTATCAGCTTGTCTAGCTAACAGTTATAGTTAGTAGGCTTAAATTATCCATTTTACAATGAAAAGCTTGGCTAGAACCTGAGTGTATTTCATCTTAGTGATGTAAAAAAAGATGAAAGAAGTCACTTTGAAATTGTCATTTGGACTTACTCAAAAATGCTCAGTCTTTTTTCCATTGATTCATTTTTTGGTAAAGATACATTGTTATGTTTGCCTAAATTATCCATGTAAAGCATTTAAAAGACATTATTTAACTTTGAAATAGATTTTTAGCTCAAGAATATTTATTGAATTTTATTTCCATTTTTATATACTAAAATAAATTCAGCATTCCATTAAACACCATATACGTACTGCTAAATATTTTTCCTGACAAAGAAAATGTAATTACTTCACTTTAACAACTGAAAAATGTAGGGTAAAATTTGGAACATTATGGGTATTCTTACATAGAAATCGATTAGTTAATTAATTAAAAGAAATGATAAATACTATGCTTGTACCATAACAAATTTATTATTTATAGAATAAACAGTTCTCACTTTCTGAAATTATTCTTGCCTCCACCATGCAAAACATTCCTTTGTTTTGAGAATTTCTTTTGTCTATATCTTCATGATTAAAGAATGTTTTAAAATAAATTTTATTTGAAATGAATTGTTTTTTTTTTTCTTAAAGATTTATTTTTATACAAGAGCTGGGGTACAGGCCAGAGGCATAGGAAGGTAAGAGTATTCACCAGACACAGAGCGGGGAACAGGACAGGCAGAATGACAAAATACACTGCTGAGGGGAGCAGCGGGTGAGACAGGAGAGGTCTGCTGTGCCATGTGGGTAGCTCCCTGGCCAGCTGGGAATCGAACTGGCACTGCAAAGGCTGCAGACAGCTTCACAGTGCTGCACTCAACCTGCTGCACCACCGGGGAGACCTGAAATGAATTGTTTCAGAATGTATTTTACATATCCAAAAAAGGTATGAATCTATACCTCTGAATAAGGTACAGTGTTGTGTGCCAATGTCACCTTAATAAAAATCACACAATAAAAAATAGAATGTATTTTGGGTCTCCCTTGTGGCTCAGTGGGTTGAGTGAAAGACCCCTCTTGTCTCGCCCGCTGTGCCCCTCAGCAGCGTATTTCTGTCAGTCTGCCTGTTCTGTTCCCCGCTCTGTCTCTGGTGAATCCTCTCACCCTCCCACCTCTGGCCTGTACCCCAGCTCTTGTATAAAAATAAAGAAATCTTTAAATTTTTTTTTTCAAAAAAAAAGAATGTATGTTAATTTATGTATGAAGTACATTTGATATTCCAATATAATTACAAACAAGAAAAAACTATATAAATTGAAGATTTATTAAATGTTTTTTCTACTCTTATCCTTTTAATTATCTCTCTTGTGAAAACAAGTATAAAAATGCTTTTGATGAAAATAATAATAGCTTACAATAAACTTACAAGTTTCTAGTAGAATTATTATTTCAGTACAGTTTGGTGAAGTTGGATCTTCAATTCTTCATCCTTGATTGCTAAGAAAAAGCTTCTCTTTGAAGATTTGATTGAACTATTACTCTTCTGCTGTTATCTTTGGGAAAAGAAGAATCTTTCTTTTTAAAATAATTTCCTTTCTTTTTTTCCATTATACAAAACTTGTTCTTATGAATTTATGACAGCATCTGAGAAAGTACAAAACAATGAACCATTTTCTGCCCAGAATGAATTAAACTGCCTAAAGGAGTTAACAGACTTTCATCTCTGCTGTACTTGATATAGCATAAAATTTTGTTGTAATGAAACAAAAGACCCACTCAGTAAATACTTCTAAATAACTGCCATCGAATATTGTTGCCTGAAGATAAAGTAGAATGTTAAATGTATTTTATAATTCCTCATTGCATTTAGTGTAGTAATTTGTTGTCTAACACATAGTAGCATTCAATAATTTTGCACTGAAATACAGAATCAGTGAAAGACGTGTTTAGGGCAGGGAGAAAGGTGCCCCAGAACCCCTATCCCTGCCCACTCTAAACAGTTTCTGCCATCTTGCGTCAATACAAAACATACTCTAGTGCATAAGGACCTTTAATGGAAAGAAACTTTAATACAATTAGTGTGCAATAAATAGTTTATAAGAAAAAGACAAAGAATATAGTGCCCAAAGCAAGCACCCAAAATTACCCATCCCCTCATGGGTAAATGCCCAGCCCAACAGGATTGGCCCAAGGCAGGACCACTGAGGCGGGAAAGCTTGCCACAAGTCTAAGGCACCTTCTGGTGGGACCCGTAAGAAAGGGGTAGAAGGGGCAAAATAAGTCTGGAAGGAATAGTGCAAAATCAAAATCAAGATAAAAGCTGCCATTGTTGGCGAGCAGACCTCTCCTGTCTTACCTGCTGCTCCCCTCAGCAGTGTATTTCGTCTGTCTGCCTGTTCTGTTCCCCACTCTGTCTCTGGTGAATCCTCTCACCCTCCTGCACATCTGGCCTTACCCCAGTTCTTGTATAAATAAAAAATTAATCTTTAAAAAAAAAAAAAAGCTGCCATTGTCACCTCCCCACAAGTCTCTCACCCACATCTGTTTCATGCAGTCCAGGACCAAGAAGCAAGTGCAGCTTCTTCATGTGTCTCTTGCTCCATGTGCCTCCTCCAGGCCTCCTCTGGCTCCATCCTGCTTCCTTCCTCTGTCTCCTCTGCAGCTTCTCCTTCCCCCTACTCAGCTCCACCCTCCCTTGTGTGGAGCAGGGAACCTAAAATCTCCCCTTTCCCTGGGACTACCTACTTATAGGAGTCACATAGTATTCCATAAATGATCACTGGTTTGTATGCAAACTACACCAACTATTGCCTTTTCTTGGTGCCAGCAAAGCTCACACATATTAAGAAATTTTTCTGGGACTTACGACACTGAAGTTTTGGTCCCAGTTTACCACCTGCTTTAGAGAATTAACCCTTCAGAAAATTGGTTTATCTGTGCAGTTAAAAAAATAGCATATCTATTTTGGATTAACAATTACTTTGACCTATCTGACAGAAAGAACTAAGGAAAGGGTTTTAAAATTTTTAAAGGTGCTAAGAAAATAATTATTATGCCAAAAAGCTGAAAGTGAATGTTTAGAATTCTTCCTGGCTCTTTCCTAATTTACCCTGCTTTCTAGCTTTTTTAATTGGGGTTGTGCGGTGAGGGATATTTAGAATAATCCAAATTTCTGTGAGCCAAATAATGGCAAAAAGGGTTGAAATAGAATGCTTACCATTGAAGTGACTCTATTTTAGGTAAATATATTTAATTCTTTTAACAGACTCTATTTTAGGCAAATGTATTTAATTCTTATAAGAATTATGTGAGGTTGGTATTACAATTCTCTGCAAAATACAGAGGGATAAGTCAAGGCCTAGAGAAACTCAGCAACTTGTCCACTAATAATTATTGTCAGTGGGAGTCCACATTCAAAATTAGGAAAAACTGACCCCAAAGTTCATTTCATTACCCAATTTGCTACCGCACCCCCTTCAGCACATCTGAATATATATTTTTCTTTAACCCTCTCTTTGCAGTCACCAGTACAAAAGTACCAGGTGCTAAAGCTTCTGAGACTTCCCCATCTTAGAAAACAAGAACCCAAAGAGAGATGAAAATTAGGTCCACAATTTTAATGTAAAGCAGGGGTCAGACTTGAGAGGCTTTATCTCTTGAATAGCAGCAGTTTAAATAGCTTGAAAGTCCCTTCTCACACAGAATAATCTCTGTAAATTCAATTCAGTTATATCAATGTGATTATGAACTATGTAATGACTTATGGAAATTTAAATTTAGGAGCAAACAGATTGATTTGTGCTCTGCTAACCAGAGCCTACTCTCTAGAGACTGACACAGATTTTATTTTTATGTAAATCACCTCAAATGCAGTTCTTTCTGCTAAATTATATGAAACTGGCATTTGTCCAAGTGTATTATTTCCTGGGCAGCCCGAACCTTGGCTGGCACATTAAAGCCCAGTGCAAATTCAAATGTGGATATGAGGGAAAAGTACTAGGGCCAGAAGCAGTTTCCATTTTCAGTACCAGAAACTGACAAATGCATTGAGGTTTCAAGCCCATTTAGTGTGATTTAATTGAAAAGTTTGGAATTAGAATAAGAAGGAGCTGGGTTCAAATTCCACATGGCTGGCATTGCCCTTGGGGAAATTGGTCAATTTTACTTCTAGTGTTTGTGAATTTTCCATTTTTCCACAACCATTTTTGGAGAAACTGACACACCAGTCACTTGGATAAGACTCTAGGAGATGAAAATATAGGGTCCCTTGCTAATTAGTTCATAGTCTGAAGATAGAATAGATATAAACCCAAATAAAGTTTGTAAGCTCTGCAACGTATAGAAGAGAGAAGCAGGGCCATTAATTAATAGATACCCATTTCACTTCAGCAGGACGGGCATCTGAGAATAGATAATGAGTAAACCTATATGCATGGTAAATAAAGATAATTAGAGGTATTTAAACTCTGAAACTAATTTTGTGTTCCTGGGGGAAAAAAACAAATTTCATGATTTGGAGGCACTTTCCTCTTACTTAATGATGAATTTGTTAACAATAATCTATTTAGAATTTTTGCATGCATTTTAATGATACAGACTAGGCACCTAATAACACAGCTTTGAAATACATGAAATAAAACTGATAGAACTATGAGAAACAATGTCATCATTTCAATAGATGCATAAAAGGTATTTGTAAATTCCATTATTCATTCTTGATAAAACTTCTTCCAATAATGCATAAAGCAGAAATTCCTCAACTTTATAAAGAGATTATATAAAATATTCATAACCAATATTTTATTCAAAGGCCAAGAACTGAGTTACTTCCCTCCTCAAGTACAATGACGTTTGCCTGCCCTTACCACTTCTTTTCATCCCACTTTGAACAAAAGTTTAGCCAGGACTAATATATAAGGAAATAAAAATAAACAGCATCTAGATTTTAAGAAATATATAAAACTATCTTTAATCAAGATGACATCTATGTAGATAATAATATGGAATTAAAAAATAGCTTCTAAATGCATTTATAAATTTGCAGGATACAATATATTGTCATATTTTTGTATATCAACAGTAGACAATCTGGAATCAAAATTTAAAAATGATGTAATTTATAATACTATCAAATTATGAAGTGTTTATGGATGATTCTATTAAAAGATATACAAAATGTATAAGTTTTTTTTTTCCTTCCTCCACTGCTTGATCTATAAGGATTTTGTATGCTGGATGTAAAGTCTTAACCACTTTCAACTGGATAAGTTCTGTATGAGCTTCTGTTTCCACATCAGCAAACATAAAGTAAATGTTCTCTCTCTTGCTGATAATGTAAGGATTAAGATATTACATGTGAGAATTATTAGCATAAATCCATAAAGTAGGAATTAAATAAATGATAATTGTTCTTTCACACTTAGTCCTAGAAGAAAAGAGAATTTTGCAGAAAATGAGTTTTTTGGAGAAAATTAATGAATGAATAGGCAGTGTTTAAGGAGGTCGGCCAGGAAGTGATGAAAGACTTGGAGTGGATAAGGGAATAAACAATGTTTCTGGAGTCCATTGAATATTGTGACCCAAGAGCAAGGAATTGCCAACAAGAGCAACAGTCATGGAGTGACATCCACCAAGAGAACTGTACGCTGATTCTGACAAGTAGTGGAGAAAGAAACACTCTGATCTCATGCCTCCAGTAAGATGGGTGAATCCCACTGGGTGAATCCCATGAGAGACCAGAAGACAGGGGCCCTCCCTGGTGACCTAGGGAGGCCACTGTCATTGCTATGGCCTGAGTTTGATCCCTGGCCAGGAAGCTAACCCACATATGGCACAGAAGACGCCACCTGTCTTGCCTGCTGTTCTCCTTGGCAGTGTATTTCAGTAGATCCACCTGTTCTGCTCCCCACTTTGTCTCTGGTGAATCCTCTTATCCCTCCTCCCCCCATAAATCCCAGAGAAAGAAAAGAAAGAAAGAGAGAAAGAGAAAAAGAGAAAGAGAAAGAAAGAAAGAAAGAAAGAAAGAAAGAAAGAAAGAAAGAAAGAAAGAAAGAAAGAAAGAAAGAAAGAAAGAAAGAAAGAAAGAAAGAAAGAAAGAAAGAAAGAAAGAAAGAAAGAAAGAAAGAAAGAAAGAAAGAAAGAAAGAAAGAAAGAAAGAAAGCAGAAGACAGGGTGGTGCGGCTCTAGAGGTCAGCATATCAACACATGTAGTAGAGAAGAAAATGAAAGAGTAATGAGGATGAATCCAGGAGCATCAAGTGGAGGTTAGTGTGTACAATTCCTTTTTTCTGAGAAATATGTGTCTTAATAAATTGAGATTTTTAAAAGGAGTTACTAGGGGCTTCAAAGGTACACAACTTCTTTGCCTTCAAGCTACCAGATTTAGTGAAAGTTTAGTAACATTCAATAATTTGGTTGTGTCTGCTAGACTAGGGAGGTTTCCAACTGGCTTAATGATACCAATGGTGTGTTATCAACTATAACGCACACTCATTCTTCAACATTTGACGTGACATAATTAAAATAATACAGACAAACTCAGCTTATCTTGATTTTTGAATTTCTTATGAAGTATTAATAGAAAAAAAAAAGCAAATCATAGTAACTCATCAATATAGGCATGAAATGTCCCTATGCATAAAGCAAAATCCATTTTGCATGATGGCATTCAATAGGCACATTTGGCCAAACTGACTAAAGAGTGATACAAATTACTTTTTTGCATGTGTACCCTCATTGGTGCCTTTACAGATTCACACTCTACTTAAACCATCACTTGCCCCCATTAGTGCCTATTACAACCTTACCCAGCAATCCTTTGCAGGATGAATCAAATAAAACCTCAGTTTAGACATTTCTGATTTTCCATGTAAAAATAAAAGGTATTGTCTCTAAGGGGCCTTTAATCCTGTGTCTTTTTATATCATTTTCCATCTTATCAGTAAGCCTGTCCTACCAGCATACTTATTTATTTTATTTTATGATTTTTTTTCATATACTTTCCCTTCGTGTTTACCTTAATTCTTGCCAGCAGTCTCTACACTGGACTTTGCAATATATTCCTAATTGGTCCTGATCTCCTCATTCATACCTATTTTAAATAGCAAACTAACTTTCTAAAAATAACAACAAAACAAAATCTAACCATGTGGCTTTACTGTTTCAAATCCTTTAAACATTTTTCATCATCCTAAAGACCTATTTCATTAGGATGAAGTTCAAAAGCCTTCACCATCTCATATTTTACACAATAAAATTAATTCAAGGGCCTCCCCAGTGCTGCAGCGGGTTGAGCACAGCAATGTGAAGCTGCCCACAGCCTCTGCAGCACAGGTTCGATTCCTGGCCAGCCAGGGAGCTACCCACATGGTGCAGCAGACCTCTCCTGTCTCACCTGCTGCTCCCTTCAGCAGTGTATTCAGTAGATCTGCCTGTTCTGCTCCCCACTCTGTCTCTGGTGAATCCTCTCACCCTCCCTGGGTCTCTGGCCTGTACCCCAGCTATTGTATAAATAAAAAATAATTCTTTAAAAAAATTAACTCAAAATTGAGTAAAGCCATGAATATAAGACTTGAAACCATAAAATACATTGTAGAAAACAAACAAAATATTCTACAACTTTGGCTTCAGTGATGTCTTTGTGGATTCATCTCCAACAATGGAACTACATGAAACACACCAGCTTCTGCACAATGAAAAAAAGTCAGTAAAACAAAAAGACACACTACTAATGGGAAAAAAAAATTTGCACCTCATACATATGATAGAGTTGATATTCAAAATAAAGAACTGATATAACTTAAAAAGAAAATAAATCAAGAAAGAAGAGCTAAACAGACACTTCTCTAAAGTATACATACAGATGGCCAACATGCATAATAAAAAAAATGTTTCTTATCACTATCATCAGGGAAATGAAAATGAAAATCAAAATGAGATACTACATCATAATTCTGAGAATGGCCCATATCAGAAAGAACAGAAACAAAAAATACTAGAGTATGTGGAGAAAAGGGACTCTTATACACTATTGGTGGGAATGTAGACTACTTCAGGCCCTATGCAAACGGTATGAAGATTTCTCAAAACATTAAAAATATATCAGCCATATGATCCATCAATTCCATTCAAAACACTAATTTGAAAGGATATATTCACTCCTGTGTTCATTGCAACACTGTTTACAATAGTCAAGTTAAGGAAACAGGCTAAATACCCAAGGACAAATATAATACTTTCATAATAACAGTACTCAAGAATACAGTTGATGAAATACATAGCACAATAAGACCAAAATAATAATATTCACCTGCGTTATGTGGAGAAAGTAAACAAAAAATATTGGTGGACAACTGAAGTGGGGATTATCAAAATAGCTGGTGAATGTACTCAACTAACAATTAGAAATAGGACTAGTTATTGTCCTGAAGGTATGCATTCAGCTGAAATATTATATTTATAAACTCACATTGCCCAGTACAGTGCACTAAAATGAATCAATTCTTTTTCTATGCATACAAGAACTGGGGTACAGGCCAGAGGTGCAGGGGGTGAGAGGATTCACCAGAGACAGAGTGGGGAACAGAACAGCCAGACTGACTGTAATACACTGCTGAAGGGAGCAGTGGGCAAGACAGGAGAGGTCTGCTACTCCATGTGGGTAGCTCCCTGGCCAGCCAGGGATCGAACTCATGTTGCAGAAGCTGCATAAATAAATAAATCTTTAAAAAATAAAAATAAGCTAAAAATCTAAATCACAGCTGTATGAAAACAAAGGGGAAATACACATGGTAGATAAAATAGCATATATATAACACTACATGTAGGTGATTTGCCACAAGCTTTTTCATTTGTTTTTTTTTTTTTTTTTTTTTTTTTTGCTATTTCATTTGTTTTCACAGTAACATGTGTTGGTAGTGTTACTCAAACATATTTTTAAGGAACCATTATTCAAGGAGGATAAGGAAACTTAATTGTGTTTCAGAGGCAGGAATTAAACTCAACTCTGTCTAATTCAAGACACTTCCTGTTTCCCTAATGTATCCTACCCGAAAAAACAGGGAAAAAGCAATAATAAAAAATCCATATTTTACTTATGTGAATTAATGAGACATTTGAAATTCAAAACATTCATTTAGATTTATATTGCTTCCATGAAATATTAAAATAGATTAGAATTTACAGCTCCAGATACAAAAATTTATAAAATGAGCATTATTTAGATATAACTTAAATTATTCTTATAACAATCAAAAGTAGATATAGTTATACCTCCCATTAAAATAAAAAAGAGTGGAACCAGGCCTCCCTGGTGGCGCAAGGGGTTAAGCACAGTGCTATGAAGCAATCCACACCCTCTGCTATTTTATCTACCATGTATATTTCCCTCTTGTTTTCATACAGCTGTGATTTAGATTTTTAGTTTGTTTTTATTCTTATTTTTTAAAGATTTATTTATGCATATTTCATTAGATATAGAATATATTTTACTTTCCAATTCTACTATAAAGCAAAAGGTGGTCAGCTCATAAAAAGTTGTCACCTTAAAATACACAATGACTTTCAAATTATCTCACCAAATGAGTTCAGCCACAAATGCCCTGATGGTCATAACATTAATATAATCATAAAAGTACCATTACATTAATTAGAACTTTGTAAACGCTGTAATTAAGATATTCTGTGACAGCTGTCTTTCCTGTCCCTGAGTGTTCCCAAGAAATCTCCCAACACCACTTATTTATGAACCATCATCTGCCTAGAGCTGGGAAAGCCATCTGTTAGTATATTTGAAATGTTAAGTGACAAAGGGGTTTCAAACCATTATATGCCTTAGATTACTTTTTTGAGAGCAAAGAAAAAAGTACTCATAAAGCATTTCTAAGAGATTTTTAGCTAGTCCTAGAAGAGATGAATAACTTGATTTATTTTAGATCTTGTATCAGCACTAAAGTGTGGAAACAAACTGGGATTTGGAGTCCAGTATATCTGATCTGATCAGTTTCCCAGATTTATGATGGGAAAACATCATATATGAAGACAGGCATGCTTATTTTTCTTTACTGTTGAGAAAATGAAAAGATAAATTTCACATGTAATACTTTACAGAATTTCCATTGAAGGCTACCTTCATTTCAAAATATTAGTAGAATGACTCTAAAGATGACACACTGTTCGTCTGGCTCCAGTTATTTGTGTGGCTTTGGAAAATGTGTTTATTTCAGTCCTTAAAACTACTTATCAGGTCTGACTTTATATGCTTTTATTATACCTAAGTGGTAGCAAAGAGATCCTTAATATGTGATAAAGACTTCAATTTCAAGTATCAACCTCCAATTGTCTGATTTTAAGCAAATTACTTCACTGGACTTCAAGTAAAAAATAATAGAAAAATTACGGAACCTTACTTTTAGGGAAATAAATTAAAACATGAATGGTAATGGATCGTAGTTTGCTATATTCCTTTTATGGACTCATTGTTGTTTTCATTAATGTTACTCTTTTTTTTTTTTAATTTACAATTTTTTTTAAAGATTTATTTATTTATTTATACAAGCACTGGGTACAGTCAGAAACGCAGGAGGGTGAGAGAATTCACCAGAGCCAGAGCGGGGAGCAGAACAGGTAGAGTGACCAAGTACACTGCTGAGGGGAGCAGCGGGCGGCAGGAGAGGTCTGCGCGCCATATGTGACCCTTGCCCTGCAGCTGGGGATCAAACTGGTGTTGCAGAGGCTGTGGGCAGCTTTGTAACTCAGCGCTCAACCACTACGCCACCGGGGAGGCCCTGTTACTCTTTTTAATATGATTTAAATTTAGCATTCCCACACGAGTTAGCTCCAATATATACTTTAATCTTCGTAGCAATTCTATGTACAGAGTATGCCATGGGAAAGCTGGAGGTAGGGGGACCAAGACAGGTTATGTTACTTGCACCTCTCTTAGAGATAATACCTGACAGATAAACTTCCAAAATTAACTCACTCGGAAACACATGCTTTAAATCTTTTTTGCTAGTACTTTGCAACTTGCAAAATACAACTGGAAAGTAAGAATACTACAAGCTAAAGAACTAATGATAAGTTTGGCACATTTTTATTCCTGCCTGGTATAGAAAGCAAATTTTAATTGTTAGAAGTATGGTAAACATTTAAGTAAGACTTAATATGTGTTTTACAAAATATTATTCATTTGGAAAGAAGCTGGGGAGGCAGAGCCAAAACATGAAAGAGTTCTCTACCTGCAAATTTTCTTCCAAGTACAACTAAAGAAACAACCATAACCCACACATAATATTTCACCAACTTGTCACCAGTATGGCTGGATAGACTCTCACATCTTTCTCCCTGACAAGTCTTGTTTTGTTACTTACTGAAGTTTCAGAGCAGAGAGAAGACAAGGGAGACTAGGACAGGTGATAACATTTCTAACAGAAGCTCTGGTACACCCAGCTGGAAAAGTGGAAAACCACAGTCAGTGTGAAATAATATATTGCTTTTTGAGTGACCCCTGGGACAGATCAGTAAGCCCTGGGGCATTAATCTATTTATAGTATAAACAAGAGTAAGCAACGATAGAGCACCAGGCACCAGCCCTTTTCTCAAGAGCTGAAGGCAAATTTGCTGTAAATTATAGAGTCCCACAATATAGAGAGGACCTGCTGTGTAGACTCCGGACACAGCGAGGCACTTAGTCTGATCATGCAGAGTCAAACAGTGCTACATGTTTGATAAGCTTTGCATGGCCTCCCCACCAAAAACTGAATATTTACTGGAGGCAGCTGGGTCCTACAACTGCCACAATCATGCTGCCACCACCATGATAAAAAAGGGGATCCCAAAACTAAAGCCATGGCACCACATGAAGGGGTTAGGGTATATCAAAGGGGGGGGATATATCAAAAAGAAATGTACAACTCAGACACAACTGGACACAGCATGGAAAAAGTAGATGGAGTTGAATCCATATTTATGAATCAGAATTGGATGATTTAACAGAGTTCAGAGAGCAATCATAAAGATTGTCAATGAAGTAAAGAACTGCCGTAAAATAGAGAAAAGCTGTTTCAGTACATAAGCAAAGATACCAAGAAACAAAAGGAATTCTTTGCCAAGTAAACTGACTATATTAAAAAATCCAAGTAGAAATGATGGATATGTGAGATACTATGAAATAAGTGAAAGCAGTCATGGAAAGCTTAGTTAGTAGATTTAATCTTGTTGAGGAAATAAAATCACAAATAGAAGATAAAAACATTCAATATCGCCAGTAAAGAGGAGGGAGTAATAAGATTGAAGAAAAGTGAAAAAACTCTACATGGAATACTAGACTCCATTAGAAGAGGAAAAATGAAGGTAATGGGTATCATTGAAGGTGAAGAAATAGAAAAGTGGACAGAGATCTTTCAAAAAAAAATTATAGCTAAGGGCATCCCTGGTGGTGCAGGGGTTAAAAACAGAGCTATCAAGCAATTGGCAGGCAATGGGGCATGAATTTGATTCCAGGCCAGCCAAGGAGCAAGCCACATGGCACAACAGACCTCTCCTGTCTCCCACGATGCTCCCCTCAGCAGTATATTTCAGTAGATCCTCCTGTCCTGCTTCCTACTCTCTCTCTGGTGAATCCTCTCACCCCCCCACACTGATGGCCTGTACCCTAGTTCTTGTATGCATGAATAAAATAAATCTTTTTAAAAAATTAAATAATAAAAAAACTAATAGCTAAGAACTTTCCAAATCTAGTGAAAGAACTAATTATAGATGTCAAAGAAGCAGACAGAACACACAAGTTTTTAAATGTGAAATAACCTGTATCAAGACAAATCATGAGTAAATTATCAGGAGTCACTGATAAGGGAAAAAAATGCCAAAGGCTTCTTGAGAACAGGAGTATGCAACATACAAAGGCACCTTGATCCCTTTTTTCAGATTTTTCAGCAGATAAGCCTAGAGGCTAAATGAGAATGAAAAGATGTATTCGCAATTCTTCTAAGTAAAAACTGCTAGCTAAGGACACTTCATTATGTAAAATTATTCAAGTATTATAGAGAAATAAAGACATTCTGAGACAATCAAAAGTTAATTGAATTCATATCATTGTCATATCACCATAACTGCCCAACAAGACATGCTGCAAGAAGTTATACACAAAAAGAAAAAAGAACATAATATCTTGATCAAATTGATAAATAGAAACAAAACATCAGAAATTTATAAAAACCAGTGTAAGAGGACAACAAAACATCTAAGGGGAGGGAAGAAAAAAGAACAGAATCTGTATAGTCAAATCACAATGAGTCCATACCAGCATAAAAAAGACTATTCTAGATAAAAGATGTTTAATTCAACCTTCATGATAACCACAAAAAGTCTGGAGCAAACACACTTGGAAAAAGAAATGAAGAAATTAGGAGAAGCAGCATGGAATGATCAAAATGAAAAAGGCAGATAGAAATGCATGAAAAGAGATAAAGAAAAAATCAAAAAGCAAAAGACAGAATGTCAATAAATAAGCCTTATATATCAAAAACCATGCTAAATGTGAATGGTCTGAAGCCAACTAAAAGACAGATTGTGTTAAAAGTTATGATCATCAAACCTGAGACATAAAGACATGCACTTAAAGTGAAAGCTGGAACAATTTATTTAAAGTCAAAAACACAGGGAAAAGGAACACATGTAGTTATTCCTACATGTGATAAGTTAGAATTTCATGCCAAAAAAAGATAAGCAGAGACAATAACAGGCACTCTGTAATGGCCAAGAAAACAATTCGTCAAAAAATACACCTATCATAAATATTTACACACCTACCACAGATGCTCCTACATATAGAAAACAATTATTCACAGATTTAAACACATTGAAATTAATATAAAAGTAGGAGATTTCAACACAATATTTACTTCAATGGATAGATCATCCAGACAACAAAGAAATTATGGTCTTAAATCAAGTAACAAATCAGATGGACTTAATAAATATACACAGTCTCCCATTCCAAAAGAAATGAAAGCATATTCTCAAATGCACATGGCATATTCTCCAGGTCATATCTGGGACACAAAGCTTGTCTCAAAAATATATGACAATTGAAATTATATCAAGCATATGTTTTGAGGACAATGATGTGAAGCTGGAAAGCAACCATAAAAAGAAACCTGGGGGAAAAAGCATATGAATACTAAACTGAATGTTTTTGAATAATTCTTGTGTCAATTAATAAATCAAAGGATAAATTAAAAAATGTCTGGAGACTAACAAAATGAATATACAAGTTATCATATCCTAAGGGATGTACTAAAAGAGAGTAAAGTATATGGAAATACAAACCCACATCAATAAACAAGAAAACTAACAATCTAATTTACATCTGAAGGTATCAGAAAAACAGGAAATAAAACCAAAAACCAATAGAAGGAAGGTAATAAAAATGAAAGCAGAAGAAAACATAGACCAAAAGCATGATACGAAAGAATAAGTAAATTAAGAAGTGGTTCTTCCAAAAGATAAACAAAATTGATGACCACTCCGCTAGGACTCCTATGAAAAGAAGTGAGAAACCCCAAATTTAAAGAATCAAAAATAAAACAGGTGGAATCACAACAGATACTAGAGAAGTACAAAGGATCATAAGAGAATACTATAACCATCTCTACCAAAAAAATTACAGAAACTATAAGAAATGAACTAATTTTAGAATTAAATAACCTTCAAACTCTGAGTCAAAATCAAATAGGCAACTTGAATAGAGCAATTATAAGCACAAAAATAAAATAATAAGCAAAAGTCTACATAAGAACAAAAGTCCATTACATTATGGCTTCACTCATGAATTCTACCAAGTATTGCCTGCTTTCTTCTCCTTTTTCTCTCCCTTTTTCATCCTCCTCAGGCTCTTCCTTCTATAATACAGAATAAATCTCAAAGATGTGCCATGGTTTGAGCAAGACTGCAGAGCTAATGGCAGAAATGTAAGTTCACGGGCCTCCCAGGTGGCACAGCAGGTTGAGCACCGCACTGTGAAGCTGTCCGTAGCCTCTGCAGCGCCAATTTGATTCCCGGCCGGCCAGGGAGATATCCACATGGTGCAGCAGACCTCTCCTGTCTCGCCCGCTGCTCCCCTCAGCAGTGTCTTCCGTCCATCTGCCTGCTCTGCTCCCCGCTCTGTCGCTGGTGAATCCTCGGACCCTCCCACCCCTCTGGCCTGTACCCCAGTTTTTGCATAAATAAAAATAAATTTTAAAAAAGAAGTATAAGTTCACTATTTTCACATGGTCAATTGGTTTGACATCTGAAGCCTTTTTAAAACTGTTTATACTGCAGTTCTTGGATTTTTTTATATAATGTAGCTAGGAAAAATAATCATTATTCAAATTGCAATTCATTACATGATAATTTACAAAATGATAACTTTTGTGATTTAGTATTAAGTATCATTGAAACTTACTTTTAGGAAAATTAAAAAATCTGATATCTGTCTCCTACTTTGCATAAAAGAATATAAGACATTGGAACTATAGGATAGAAATACAGATTTGATAGGAAGAGAATCTTGCCAAATATCTCCCTTAAGGGTTTTAAGGTACACTAACTATATGGGTTTATCTCACCTCCTCATTCACCATTGATTTATGAGAGCAAAGGCCATAGCCAATTTACAAATATTTTTATTTTATTATTTATTTTATTTCATTTTTGTTATGAATAGTTACTTTTTAAATAATCTCAAGAAAGAGGCATATTTATTTTATTTTCAACAACCACAATCTCTTATGGTCTTTTGTCATGCCCCCGTCCTTCTTAACCTCAGAGCCCTCACTATGTTTGTTGAGGTCCAGTAGTTATTGAAGTGTTTCATGTTGCCGAATTTCCTGTTATATGAATGTTCAATGTTATTTTAGTTCTGTCTTGTTTCGCTTCTTATAATTCTTTCAAATTCCCTCCATTTTGCTGAAACCATCTGCATTTCATCCTTTCTTGTGACAATGTAATATTCAGTGGTGCCATATATTTTTGACCCATTTGTCCACTGATGGAGATTCAGACTCTTTGTGTCCCAGCTATTGCAAATAATACTGCTGTAAATATTGTAGAGCATGTGTTGTTGTTGTTTTTTTATTGGTGATGATTTCATATTCTGTACATGTATGCCCCAGAGTGAGAAATCAGGGCTGTATAGTATTTCTATTTAAGGTAAATCTAGATTGCTTCCCATCATGGTTTTACCAGTTCACATTCACACCAGTGTAATTGGATTCTATTTCCTCAGTATTTTCTCTAATACTCACTGATGTAGGTCTTTTTGATATATGCAATTCTCATGAATATGAGATGGTACCTCATTATAGTTTTGATGTGCATTTCTCTTATTAGGAATGACAATGAACATTTTTTTCATTTTTTTTGTTATAGTGAATAGTCTGTTCATGTCTGCTGCCCATTTGTTAATGAGGTTATTTGTTTCTTAGTTGTTGTTTTGTTGTTTTATATAAGCTTTTGGTTTATGATATGTGGCATTTAATGCATTGACATAGTTTCCTTCTATTCCCTTCTTGTTTAGAATATTTATCGGGGCCTCATAAATGGATACTGAATTTTAGTGAATGCTTTCTTTGCAATTATTGATATTATCATAATATTTTTATATTTAAATTAGTAGATATGGTATATTGCATTAATTGATTTGTGTATATTAAGCCATCCTTGCATTCCCTGGAATGAATCCATCATGGTACACAATCCTTGTGACTTCAATTTGCAAGTATTTCATTGAAAATTTTTGCATTGATGTTCATCAAGATGTTGATATATAAAACTCTTTCCTTGGGCTGTTATTGTCTGGTTTCAGTATTAAGGAAATGTTGGCATCATAAAATGTATTAGAAATAATAACTTATTCTTCTGGGGCATTAGTTTTTCTTTAAAAATTTGGTAAAATAAATTTGTAAAATCATCTGGTTTGTGGTTCTTTATTTATGGAAGATTTTTTATTAGTTTGAATTTCCATGTTTTTTTTAAAGGTAAGATTGATTTTTTTAATATCTTATTTATTTATACAAGCACTGGGATACAGGTCAGAGGGACGGGAGGACGAGAGACAGAGCGGGGAACAGAACAGGCAGAAGGACCAAAAGCACTGTTGAGGGGGGAAGCAGGCAAGACAGGAGAGGTCTGCTGCACAATGTGGGTATCTCCCTGGCCAGCTGGGAATTGAACCAGTGCTGCAGAGGCTGCAGACAGCTTCACAGCACTGCGCTCAACCCACTGCACCAGTGGAGAGGCCCTGAATTTCCATGTTTTAACCGGTTTGATCAGTTTGGGGCTCCTTCAGAATTGTTTTTATTCTAGCATTTGTACTATGTTCTTCTGACTCCTCACTTTTGATTTTGTGTGCACTTTAGTAAGGATAAATTTTCAACTGTTTTTGTAGTTATTAGAGTAATCAGGAGACTGGTACTAATGAGGATTAGTAGGTATAAAGCAGGACAGGGACAATAGGCTTCATAGGATCTCCTCCCAGTAATAGTATCTTCTATAAAGAAATTCACATGTTCTGACCTGATTCAGGCTATAAGAAATATTCCAGACTTGCCTCTTAGAAAAAGGCAATACCTCTGCCCTCAATTTCAAATACAAATATCATATTAGCAGTTAATGTTAGTGCTGTAGCGGTAGAGATTATTTTGGGGTATTTTTTTCAACTCACATTACATAGCTACTCAAAGCTCTTCAGAAGAAAAAACAATAAACTTTGCAAGAAGCTCTATGTCTTAACATAGCACTCATCTATATATTTGAGAATAGTATTTTATCAACACAAACATGGGACCAAAGATAATAAACAAAGTTAATGTTTTGTCAAACCTATATCTATAAAGATGTCTACTTGGAATTGTACATACCTTTGCCCTTGAGCAATATATACCTAGTGGGGGTTACGGAGGGTGATTCTACATGGTAAGATGAATAAGCAAATCGTGAGGAGGGAACCCAACAAAATATGTTGGAGGATCAAGGATTCCTTGGTGGTGGTGACATATCTCAAGAGGTGTGTCTAATTTTCCGAATCATAGAGAATTTTGTAAACCAGTGTTACCTAAATTAAAAATTAAATAATGAAAAATATAGCAAATGTAGAAATTAAAAGCAAATAAGAAGCCGAGGAGGGAATCCAACAGCCTAAAGTGAAAGGGAGTATAAAGAGATAAAACAGGATGAGTGGGATTTTTTTTTAAAATTCTAAGTTAAATATGAAAATTTAAATATGCATTAATAGTAGTAAATATCAGAGATGTTTGTGTTAGAAATTGAACTAGAGTGTGATAGACACATGTCATATTTCTGACTTTATTGCAAATATGAAAATAACAGAATAATGAAAACACTGAGCACAGAAATCCAACATAGAATGTATTTTTTATTCTAAGATAAAGCCAATAAATTTACAACAAAAACAAAAATTTAAAGCATAGCAAAATAAAAACTCTTCTTAACAAAGCTCCAAACACATAAAATGAAATGGCTGTCCAAATTTTTAATAAACTTAATTGTGTTTTTTACTAAATATAGACCCAGGGAGTAAGCTATGTTGTGCAAGTTCAAAAGGGCATAAACAGGTTGACTTTGGAGTAACTTCTAATTTAAAATGAGTGAATATGAAAGAGAGAAAGGGTATAACCCAGAAAATAACACCATTGTATGCTTTTAATAACAGCTATAATAATTATTTGTTTAGCTTTGGGGGCGGGGGGGCATATCTACCCTGAAACAACCTCTCAGAGATTCCAAGTCTATCAGTCAGGTTTTCATCCAGGCAAGTGCTCCATCATTGTGAGCATTTTTTTTTTTTTCATTCACACTCCAGCTTAGAAACTGACAATTGAAAATGTGATAATAACAGCGTAATTGAAGATTTCTTATGCTTTAAGTGTTCTATGCTTTCTATCATATTTAACCTTTACAATTACCTACTCCATTGTAAAAAATTTATTTTGTGAATGAGAAAGATGATGATAATCCTGCTTTTCTTGGGTTTCATGATTGACTTTAAGTTTCTGAATTACTCAAGTGCAAAAACGCAGACTTCATGAATATCCTTCAGAATATCTCTAAATTGCCTTCAGATTCATAAAGCTTGCAAAATTTTATAAGCTTTCCTTTATCCTAAATCATATCCTCTAAAATTCCTTCAAGAGACCTAGGGAATTTTGTTGAGTCAACACATTGCATTTATAATTCAGGTATCTTGAGTGTAAACTATATGTTCACTTGTCACCACAGATCATTGCTCAATTTTTAATAACTCATTGGGCGATGATCAATATTAAGGTCATTCACCTTGAATAATCAGGCAAGTGGCATCAGATCTCTGAATGCTGTAACAAAAATGGTTTATATTTTAGCATATAACATATGGTTGAAAGGAAACACAAATGGTTTTGTGCCTCAAAACATATAAAGATGAATACAGGGTCTCCCTGGTGGAACAAGGGGTTAAGCACTGCACTATGAAGCAATCCTCAGCCTCAGCAGCACGAGTTCGATCCCTGGCCTGCCAGGGAGCAACACACATGGTGCAGCAGACCTCTCCTGTCTTGCCTGCTGCTCCCCTCAGCAGTGTATTTCAGTCAGTCTGCCTGTTCTGTCCCCACTCTTGTCTCTGGTGAATCCTCTCACACCTCTGCATCTCTGGCCTGTGCCCCAGCTCTTGTATGCATAAATAAATAAATCTTTACAAAAATAAAGATTAATACAGATGTCAGTGCAAGGTGTTTTCTGCTTTCAGATTTTGGATTTTGAGTCAATAGACACA
Organism: Talpa occidentalis; assembly: GCF_014898055.3. Taxonomy (NCBI): domain Eukaryota; kingdom Metazoa; phylum Chordata; class Mammalia; order Eulipotyphla; family Talpidae; genus Talpa; species Talpa occidentalis. Next base: position 46,250,409 of record NW_023603184.1, read on the forward strand.
CCAAAAATTCAGACATTTTTGATATAGTCAATCTAAAGCATTGCAACCTCTGGTTTCAATCCAATGACTTTATAATATTCTTCATCCACGATTCTCATCTCTGAAATCCACCAACTAGTGATGAAAATTTCTATAAAATGGTGAGTCTTTCTCAAAAGCTTTAAGAAGTGGCTTATAACTAATGGAAATTTCAGATAAGTTCTAGTTCTAGAGTTCAGCAGGTATAAATGTATAATAGTAACAGTAGCTATCATTTATTGAGAGTCTACAATGTAATTAACTCATGTTGACATGTTAGTCAGAGAAAATGATTGTGAAGTCACACAGTCCTAAATTCTTAGTCTAATTCTGCCATTTACTTGCTGTCCACAGCTGGGTAGAAACTTAACAACTCTGAATCTCTCTCTTTGTATTTATCTTTAAAATGCATCCAAATTCATGATGCTGTTATGAAGATTAAACTGAATCATGTAAATAAGAAACTTTGTTCATGTTCTGACAAATTATAAGGGCATGATATGTTTTAGATATTTCAATCCCTGTTGTCATATATTCTTTCATTCATTAATTTATTCATCTGCAAACATCTCCTCACAGAGAGATTAATTTGTTGTTTCCAGATTGTATAGCTGGAAACCAGATGTTTCATTTTACAGACTACAGTTAGAGCTATGAGACTCATAGCTCTTTCTAATGCATGCTACTGTCTCCCTACTTTCTGTATTAAATTATTATGTTGAAATGGGTTCTAAATTAAGCTCTATTCTTTAATTCAGTTTACAGATAAATACAACAGACAAATCCAATAGATTCTGTGAGAACTTATTATGTGTTTTGGTGTATTGATATTTTATTGACAATAAAACCACAAAATATACAGATCTTCTTCAAAATATGTGCATCAATGTGGAAAGATAATTAACTCTGAATTGAATCTACTTTTATAATCCTTGCATCATTTATATGTCAAATAATATTGATATGAATTAGAAAATTTGTTGTATCCTGTTTTGACTGTCTAGAGCTCATCTAATCTGTTTATCATGTTCCATGCTTCAAATCTCACAATGACTGTCTTTCAGTAACATTACAAATGTATTATTCATGACAAACGGAAGTGTATAAAAAAAGTACATCACCTACTCCCAAGGAATGCACTTCCTAGTGATAAAGACTGGCATCTAAATAAACAATTTCAATAAATGCAACAAGTCTTATGGTTGCAAAATGTGCAGGGTAATTCAAAGGACAGAGGAGGACTTATGTCACAAAGATGTGTGAGAAAGGGAGGTACCAGAAAGAATCCTAAGAGGAGCTACTGACTTTAAAAAATATAAAAAGGGAAGGAAAACACTAAAAATGTCCTCATATGTATTGCAATGTTAGCAATAGGGATTCTATTGCTTCAGCATTTGGATGATTTAAAGCCGCAGAGTTGAGCATAGTTCTGGACAATGAAAAAAAACTGCTGCTTATTTAATACCAGTGCAATAATGGCTTAGTAATATTGTTTTTGTATATTTCAACAGTTTAATAATTTTGCTCAATTTTCTTCACTTGATCTTTATTGGTGTAGGGCAGCTGGCTTGGCATGTGGTGGTAGGTACTATCAATCTGTAAAATACATTACACAGCAACAGCTTAAAGAATCAATAAAGATGTAAGTCCTGACTCACGTCCTTGTTTAGATTAGCAATGCATATTTTTACATATATTTGAGGAGTATCAGGAAACACAACATAACAAGAAAGAAGAGAGAGTGTCAACAGATAGTATAAAATCAACAGCAGTAGCTAGATGGACAACTGAGTTACACTTTAGTCATAATTTCAACCTATCTGAGTAAAGTGTACAATAGTAAATATTAGTATTTTTAAAATGTCCTAACATTGTGAACAATTGAATTTTTTCCTCAAATTTTATTGATCTGCCACTAGTTTGTATAACAAGATAATTTGGGGGGGTGCAATATTATACCTCCATGTGGTATAATATACAACCCTCAGTCACTCCACCAACTCTCCAGGGCCACACCCTGACCCCTTCCCTCAACTCTTCTCTCCTCCCCCATCTCCTGTGATCAGCAGTATATTTTTCACAGACTCTAAGAATTATTCTTGCAATTTTTTCTGTTCCTTTGGTTATATATTCCACAAATGAGTGAATTCATTTAGCAAAAGTTTTTTACTTTCTGACATATCTGACTTAGCATAATCACCTCAAGATCCATCCATTTTGTCTGAAAGGCACTATTTCTTCCTTTATAATAGCTCATAATTTCTTTATCCAATTGTTCATATTTTTTAAGATTTATTTATTTATGCATACAAGAGCTGAGGTACAGGCCAGAGGGGTAGGGGGTGAGAGGATTCACCGGAGACAGAGTGGGGAGCAGAACAAGCAGACTGACGAAATACACTGCTGAGGGGAGCATGAGGCAAGTCAGAAGAGGTCTGCTGCGCCATGTGGGCATCTCCCTGGCGGGGTATGTAACTCGTGCTGCAGCAGCTTTGGACAGCCTCGTGGGTTGCATCCCAACCCCTTGCACCACCAGGGAGGCCCTAGTTGTTCATATTTTTAAAAATAGGGCCATGCATGTGGAAAGTGAAAATACAGACCTGGCGCTTAGTTTTCAGCATGACCTACTAGACTTTGGATTAGAAGCATTAATTAAAACTTCACTGAGTGGGGTTGGACTAATACATCTATGACGACATTTATAACTCTAAAACAAATAAAGGACTATTTGTTCTGTTCTGAAAATTTCAATCTCCTTCAGAAGTATGCCAACACTTCTAAATATTTTGCATTCAAATTTGGAAATACTCTGAGAACTTGCTATTTCCATACAAACAAATAATAAACCATAGACATTTTTCCTCTTCAGATCACTGTTAATTCATTGCCATGGTATTAGAAAGATCCGACTTTCTCCATCTACTCCTGAGATTTATTACAGGAAATTTTGTTGTTGTTATAAGTAAGAGAAATATGTATATACCACATAGTTCTCCATTCACTCATCTATTGTTAGACACAGATTGTTTTCATAACTTAGCTATTATAAATAGCACTACAATGAAATAGTACTTAGATACCCCTTCAAATTAGTGGAGTTTTTGAAATTATTATTATTTTGATAAATACCAAGAAGTGGCATTGCTGGATCATTTGGCAGACCTTTTTTCAATAGTATGAGGAAACTCCTTACTGTTTTCCATAAAGATTGGTCCAAACTACATTGACAGCAACAGTTAGGAAGCTTCCTTTTTCATCCACACCCTTGCCAACACATGTTGTTTCCAGCCATTTGTGTATGGATCATTTTCACAGGTGCTTTAGAAGTACTTTTGTTATCCTGAAGGGATTTTGTCTGTGTCATCTTAAAGGCCTCAAAGAATCAAACAGAAATCCTTAACTTGATCTTAACACTGAGAAAATATATGGGTTTAGGGATAAAAAAAGTTGATATAGTATAGTTATTGAAAAAAGCAATGAATCTAAAACTGAGAAATCCTCTAAGAGGAGTAATTATTTAGATTGTGTAAAATATATAAAGTTTCCTCAATCTATATGACCAAAGAGAACCATTTTTATATGTCATTTATGATAAGTAGATCCTGACTTTGGTTAGAGAAAATATAGAAATGGCTAGTTTAGCTTACTATTCATAACAAATTACCTTGAGAAAGAACAGTAAATTTTTTTCATCTTCTTTAAATGAAATACATTCAGATAATGCTATATTTGTGATTTGAGAATATGGTGAAGATAATACTGCATTATGTCTTTTGCACATACACCAATACATGTTTTCTTATTCCCATTAAGTATTTAATTGTTTTAGGGAGGATCCAAGTCTTCTATTTAAATTTAAGTAACCCATCTGAAATACAATACTTGGATAAGTTCTGTTGTAGCCAGCAGGAAATCCAGGTCTCTTTATAATTATTTATAGAATGCAATTTTATTTTTGTTTCTCAAATTGCAAGCTGTGAGTCAGTAATATAAGTGTCACCTGGCTGTTTGTAAGAAAGACAGAATATAAGTTCCAAACCCTGACTTACTGAATCAGATTTGCCTATTATTAACATCTAACGTGATTTTATATACTTTAAAATTTGAAAGGCACTATTCTAGACACTAAAAATAGTAACAATTATATAACACTATAAAAGAGTTCATTGTTCAGGGGAAGATATACACAAGTAAGTCAACAGACATTTTATGGTGTGATTGATCAAAGATCAATATTCACGCCTTTCCTGATTCCAGGTTTTGACAGAAATAAATTGAGGAAGAGGAATGAGAGAAACTGTCACCTGAAATGTTCATGCTGTCACAGGCTTATTACTTAGTAGCAGAGAGCAATAAAAAAAAAGAGAGAGAGAGAGAGAGATGGACATATATAGATCAGAGGGACAGAGAGCTGCGGAATCATCCAACCACTTCCATTAACAAATGAAGAGAGAGGTTTGATTGTTGACGGTGTATTTATAAATGAAAATCCGTAACAAATCGATGTTAACCGCTCCCCCCCCCCGCCCCGCAGTGGCGCAGTGGGTTGAGTGCAGCGCTGTGAAGCTGTCTGCAGCCTCTGCAGCGCAGGTTCGATTCCAGGCCAGCCAGGGAGATTCCCACAGAGAACTCTCCTGCCTCGCCCGCTGCTCCCCTCAGCAGTGTCTTCAGTCCGTCTGCCTGTTCTGCTCCCTGCTCTGTCTCTGGTGAATTCTCTCACCCTCCCGTGCCTCTGGCCTGTACCCCAGCTCTTGTATAAAAATAAATAAATCTTTAAAAAAAAAAGTTTACTAAGCTTTCCCAGCTGACTCTGAGAGGTATGAGAGAAAAACAAAATGCTTAAATCCACTAAGATTTATGATTATTTCTAAGTTGGCAATGGATGGAGACAGAGTACTAAGGTCCTTGGTACAAAAAGATGACATTCCAGAGTCTAATTCACAGAACAACAGGAGCATAAAATAAATAGAAAAAGATAGTTTCCAAGACTCTCCTCACAAACAGCTATAAACTGTTCACATAAAAAAAATGGGGATTCAGTTCAGAAACTGTCATGTATCTTATTTCACATATCATATTTCACTGTATAACACATATAATAAATATTCATTTTTTCATTCACAAGAGTGTTCAGTCACTCTTAGTATCTGCACTGTTTATCTTCATATAGTGCTGCTTTAGAAACTTCTCCAAGTCTTATATATACAACTTTATTCAAAATGATCCTTGCCTGAATATTGGAGTTGAGGGTCTGGTACACAGAGAGATGAGCCCCTACACAGTCACTCAGAAAGGTAAGACCTTAAACAATATGATCTCATTTTATACCGGTCCTTTCTGAGCTTTCTAGGAAATCTTCCAGTGTGTTTGAACTGAGGGCTGCTCTCATGGGAATGAAAAGCAAAATTCCAAAAACAGTGTTTGTCATTTTCAAAAAGTTATGTTTACCACGATTGTTAAGGCATGTTCACTGATATCATACCTCTCTCTTCCTAAACTTCTTGTTTTTCTTTTCCCTATAATTTCCCATATCATTAGGTATAGAAAAGACAAGTATATGTTGCAGAACTGAATCACTCACTAGTGAATGGTAAATAGGTGTTAAAAACACACACCTACACATACACAACAAACACAAATCTGCAGACCCCCAAATGGAGTCTTTTATGCCAAGTCTCAATAAGAGACTTACTATCTTACTATCGAACATCAATGCAGTTTCAGACTCTTCTGAAAGTGAATTTAAATCAATCTAGAACTTCTTGGTCTATCCTGGTGAGATAATCCATGGTAAGATCCCTCCTGCTTTCATCTAAAGGAAGGTGGCTTTGCCTGAAATAATCTCCTTTTCTTGTTCCACCTTCCTTTTTATTTAAAAACATTCAATTTGGTGTAACTACTTGCAATGCCTTTCTACCTGCAAATGGGATGCCTCCTGATTCATGAATTATTTAATAAAGTCAGGTACATTTTTAAAATTAACACAGTTGAATTTTTGTTATTTTACAGAGCTCATTTTTGGGAGTAGGGAGAGGATTGATAAGTCTTAACATATTCTAGAAGTAACATCTTTGGGATTTTCACCTCAGAAATAATATGAAATGCTGGTAGAAGATGACCTATGATTTATGAAATATGACTGGGATTTAAATATGTGGGAAATATAGTATTTATTTCCCAGGTAGAGAAAAGAAACACAAAATTATTCTGAAACCTAGTGATCTGGTCAAGGCTCTTCCAATATTTTCATGGCTGTATTGTAATTTTTTTTTGAAGCACTGACTCTTTTGTGTTTCCTTTTTGAGCAGAATTATTCAGTGTTTACTTTATGCCTCTACTATTACGTCGGTGAGGGACAGGTAACATGTCTCTTAAGTTTTACAGCTTCCACAAAACCAACTCTTAATCTTCCATTTCTGATCTCAAGTAATGCCACATAGTGTATTCCATTCTACAAACTCTGGCGTAATCATAGACCTCTGAAACATTTTTATAACTCACATCTGATTGAATACCATAGTGTGTTGAATTTCCCTCAAATATACTTATCAGAACCATTCTGTTCCAGGGGCTACTATCTCATCACATACATGTACTTATGAAGTGGAGTTGAGCTGTTACTCACACAGATAAAGTATACCCTGGTCAGACAAACATGAATTAGTACAGTCAAGTCCTCCATAAGAACCAATCTGTATTAACCAACCTGACATATTCTAGAAGTAGTATCACTGAGATGTTACTAGTATTTTTTTTAATTTATAATTTTTTTTAATTTGGAAAGTTTTATCAAAAGATTTTATAGGTACTAAATTCTTTTTAAATCCAAACCAAAAATAAGCTCTACTTTTTTATTTATCATTCCTTGATAATACTCAATTTTTTCGTAGGTAGGTCAATTCTCTGTCTTGTTTATCTAAGTCACCCAGTAAGAAAGCCATCTTTATGACAAACGTGTATTCAATGTGACAAGTTCCCAAAGATTTTTGATCAACTCAAAAATCACTCTAAACTGATGTTCAAACACATCCTACATTTGTCTCGGGATATCCTCTCTTCGGGTACATTTTCTTGTTAAACTTGGTAACCCTTGAATCCATTCGTCATATGAATTCTCCAAGCGATTAATTTCACAAAATGTTGTTAGCTCACGATATCCAAATCTTCCTTCACTAACACTTCTAGAAATATCTGAAGGTTAGGATGAGTGACATTTTCATTGTTTTATTTCACAATGTTAGATAAATATGTAAACACAGGTGTACATAACATATAAAGTATTAGTTTACTTAATATCTAGGTGCCATAAAGTAATTTAAAATTCCCGAGTAAACTATATTCATCAACTCATTAAATTCATCTGTAAATTGTAATGCTTTGTATTCATCCCACATAACTACAATCTTCTTAGTCGCCTTCTAGAAATCCCTAGAAATCCGTGTGTGACAGTCCAATCTGAAAAGGGGGTGTTCCATGTTCTCTGCCCCACACAATGAGGGGTGGAGTTGAGTGGCAAGGGGAAGCTGGAAAGAAGAATAGAGAGAGATCTGGAGGAGGCAGGTGGAGTCGAGAGATAAGAAGAAGAAACTGCACTTGCTTTTGGCCTTGAACTTGCACCAGGGACTTGAGGTGGCGTGAGGGGGGGAAGGAAGAGCTATGGATGAGAGACCCATAGGAGGCTGACAATCCAGCCTTTATCTTGGCTGGTATTTTGATTTTACTCCTTTTGTCCCAGACTTGCATGACCCCTTCTGCCCATTTCCTCTGGGTCCCCACCAGCAGGAGCCTTAGACTTGTGGCAGGCTTTCAGGTCTCAGTGGCCCTGCTTCGGACCAACCCTGTTTGGCTGGAAGTGTACCCACGAGGAGGTGGGTACCTTTGGGTGCTTCATGTGGAAACTATTTTAACTGTATTCTTTCTCTTCGCTTTATTGCACACTATTTGCTGCACACTAATTGTATTAAAGTCCTTTTCTATTGAAGGTCTACACACTAGAGATTGTTTTGTCTTTATATGGTAGATAGCAGAACCCTTTTAGAGTGTGCAGATTTGGGGATCCAGGGTGCTCCTCATTTTGCCTATAACAGAGACCATATTCAAGAAAAGTTTCTTCTCCCACAGAGTTTTGGCTCCTGCAGTTTTCCATTGCTAATAGTTATCATCACGTTTGCAAGACAATAAGAGAATAGAAAAGAGGGAAAAAATACTTTTTAGAGTTGTTTCAAATAGCTATTCTATCCATTTTCTTTCCAGGATTTGTACCCTTATTCAATGTGAGAGACAAGGTAGAGATTGCTTGCAGCATCTTAGTAGAAAATTTTGAAGTCAATCATTTCCATTTAATGTAATTATAACACAAGATCAGATTGAAGATGTTATTTATTCCTTATTTTCATCAATTTCTTGTTCTTCTTCCCCTTCTTTTAAATTATGTGACTACATGTAGCATTCCATTTTAATATGTCTGTCAGCTTTTGAGTTGTATCTTGTATTTTATTTATTGTACTAGTTTGAAGGATTAAAATATTCATATCTAATCATTCACAGTCTACTTGGAGCTAATGTTTTTTATCAACCAAGTAAAATAAAGAAGCTCTATAAATAAATATGCAGGTTATTTTGTCTCCCCGCTTAATGCTATATTTGTCATATGTGTCAACATTTACATTTATTAAAATGCCCCACAAGAAAATGTAGTTTTTGCTCTAGGGAGACATATTTAGTTTTTAAAAATATAAATGGAGGAAAATAAGTTTACTTGGGCATTTATACTTTGTTGTTACTCCTTCATTACACAGTTTCAAGTCTCTGTCATCATTTTTCTTTGTCTGAAGAACATAATTTATCATTTATTTCTGATATTGTGTGTTGATGATAAAATCTTTTACATTTTCCTCATTCTGAAAATGTCTTCAGTTGTCCACCATTCCTGAAGAATGTTTTTGTGTTTGATAGGAATTCTAGGTTGACAATTTCTTCTCTCAGATCTTGAAAGATAAAGTCCCAATGTCTATGTCCTTTTCGGATTCTTAGAAAACCGCAGTCATTAAATTTATTTTCGTATAGGTAATGGTCACTTTTCTCTGGTTCTTTTCAAGATTTTAGTTTCTTTTCTTTGGTTTTCAGCAATTTTAGTACAGTTTGTCTTGATAAGATTATTTCTTGAATTTTACTATTTTTATGTTGATGAACTTTTTAAATCTATAAATTAATGTCTTTCAACAAATTTCACACATTTTTTAGCCATTATTCCTTCAAATATTTTGCTTTCCCTATACTTTTCCTCTTCTGTAATTTCAAATTTTGAGATTGTCTCACAGATTGTGGAGTCTCTATTTCAAATTTTTCTCTCTTTACTCTGTTTTCAAATCAGATGATTTCTATTGACCTGTTTTGAAATGCACTAACTTTCTTTTTATCTACATCCTGTTATTTTTAACAAATGAATACTATATTTCAAGTATTTTATTTTTCATTTCTAAAGTTTCTATTTTATTCATGTTATAGTTTCTATTTCATTCCTGAGAAATTTTCTCTTTGTATTCATTTTATTTTTTTATTATTATTTTTTAATTTTATATATTTTTACATCATTTTTCATTTTTGCACAATGTATGCATTTTCATCTTGGTTATAGTCCCCATACAATTCCCATCCCCCTTATTATAACCCTAATCTCTTCTCCCTCCCAACCCCCGTAGTGTGTCTCTGGTTTATAGTTGCTTGTTGATTTTGATTTTATCTCATTATAATTAGTCTTTTTCCTGGTCCCTTATTTAGGTTTTCTAAATTCCTGCTAGGAGTGAGACTATCTGGTATTTTTCTTTTTCTTTCTGGCTTAATTCACTAAGCATGATCCCTTCCAGCTCCACCCATGTTACTGCAAATGGCATGAGTTTATCTTTTTTGATTGCTGAGTAATATTCCATTGTGTATATCTTCTTGATACAGTCATCTATTTTTGGGCATTTGGGTTGTTTTTATGAGTTGGAAGAATTAACATTATCAAAATGGCCATCCTACCAAAAGCAATTTATAGATTCAATGTTATTCCAATAAAAATTTCAATGACAATCTTCAAAGAAATAGAGCAAATATTGATGAACTTCATATGGCGCCACCAAAAACCACAAATAGCCAAAGCTCTCCTAAAAAAAGAAAGAAGGGAATAGAGGCATCACACTCTCAGATTTCAAACTATACTACAATGCCATAATAATCAAAACTGCATAGTACTGGAACAAGAACAGACACACGGACCAATAGAACCAGATAGAAAATCCCGAAATAAACCCACAGATTTACAGATTTACAACTAATTTTTGACAAAGGAACACAGAATATGCAATGGAGCAAAGAAAGTTTGTTCAATAAATGGTGCTGGGAAAACTGCTATATGCAAAAGAATGAAACTAGACTACTACCTCACACCATGCACAAAAACCAACTCAAAATAGATTAAAGAACTAGACGTAAGACCTGAAACCATAAAATATAAAGAATATAGGTGAAACACTACATGAAATATACCTCTTTGTATTCATTTTAATAGTGCTTTTCTTTATCTCATGAAGTATGGTTTTTAGAAAAATATCTAACATCTTTCCTTGATATGTCTATTACCTGTGCTATCTCTTAACAAATGTATTGTTTATCTTTCTCCTGGAAAATTGGTTAAATTTTTCTGGTTTCTACATGGAGAATTTTTAATGTAACCTGGACATTTTGAATAGTATGCTTTGAGACTTTATCTTATGTTTAAAAAAATTCTATGTGAATGCTGAGCATTTGTTATATCAAGCAACCAACCCAGTTAGGTTCATACTATAAGTTTCACCTAACTTTCTGTGAGGGTGATTCCAAGGGCCGTGTGACTTTCAAAGCTTTTGCTCTGCTGATTTGGGTCTATCATATGCAGATGTGGGACTTGAGCAGTGTTTTATGCCATATTTCACTTTTCAAAGATTTTGTCATTTCTTTGGACATGTTTTGGATTTAAGCATCTCAGGTATAAGCAAGAATATGTGTTGGTTCATACAAAATATTAGGGGATCCTTCTTTTAGGTCCTCTCACTCACTGCCAATCAGGAACCCTTTATTCTCACCTAATGAACACAAAAATAGGTGGTTTTTTTTTATATTTTCTATTTCTATAAGATTTATTTTTTTCCAAGCTGTTGCAGAGTTCTTAGTGTTCAAAGCTGTTCTGGTGTAAAGTTGTAAGTAAAAAGTGATGGAACATGATATACACAGGAAAATTTCCCATACCACTTGGATCATAGCATCTTTTTCTTCCCCTTTTCACCAGTCAGAGCTTATGTAACAGGGTGGTCCCCAGGAAAAGGGGAGGTTCCAATTCCCCTGCCCCAGACAAGGGAGGGTGGAGCTGAGCAGGGAGGAGAAAAAGCTGGAGAGGAGACTGAGGAAGGAAGGAAGCAGGATGGAGAGCAAGAAGTATACCTGGAAGAGGGACGTGGAGCAGAGAGCCTTGTGAAGAAACTGTGTTTGCTTTTTAGTTCTGGACTGGTTGAAACAGATGTGAGTGAGAGACCCATGGAGACGTTAACAATGGCAACTTTTTAAAAAAGGTTTATTTATTTATGCATACAAGAACTGGAGTACAGGCCAGAGGTGTAGGGGGAGGAGAGGATTCACCAGAGACAGAGTGGGGAACAGAACAGGCAGACTGACTGAAATACACTGCTGAGGGGAGCAGCGGGCAAGACGAGAGGTCTGCTGGCTGCCTGGGGATTGGACTCATGCTGTAAAGGCTGCAGATAGCTTCACATTGCTGTGCTTAACCCAACAATGGCAGCTTTTATCTTGATTTTGATTTTGCTCTTTTTCTCCCAGACTTGTCTGACTGCTTTTGACCCTTTTCTATGGATCACTGCCAGAAGGTGCTTTAGACTTGTGGCAGACTTTCAAGACTTGCTTTGGGCCAATCCTGTTTGGGTAGACTTTTTACACATGAGAGGATGGGTAACTTTGGGTGCTTGATTTCAAAACTATATTCTTTGTCTCTTCTGTATTGCACACTAATTGTTTTAAAGTTCCTTTCCATTACGTTGTCTGGAGGTTCCTAAGTCTACTAAAAATGGAGCTACCATATGACCTGGCAATCTACTTCTAGGGATCTACCCAAAGGACACAAAAACATTGATTCAAAAGAACACCTGTACACCTATGTTTATTGCAGCACTATTTACAATAGGTAAAACCTGAAAAAAATACAAATGCCCAAAAATAGATGACTAGATCAAGAAGATGTGGCACATATACACAATGGAATATTATTCAGCAATCAAAAGAGGTAAACTCATGCCATTCACAGCAAAGTGGGTGGAGCTAGAAGGTAATTATGCTCAGTGAAATAAGCCAGAAGGAAAAAGAAAAATATTTAACTTATAGCAGGAATATAGGGGAACCAAATAAGACATCAGTGTAAAACAAAACACAACAAAGCAAAAACAGACAATTATAAATCAGAGACATCCTGCAGGGGAGGAGGTGGGAGAGGGATCAGAGAGAGGGAGAGAGGAGCACAGGGGACTGAGGTGAAGGTGCACGGGTGCACTGGGGAAGGAAACTGTATGGGGACTACACCTGAGGGGGTGGGGGGAAGCGAATATTGTTTAAAAATGAACAGTGATGTAAAAAATAAAAAATATTAATATAAAAAAATAAAGTTCCTTTCCATTAAAGGAACTTTAATGGATGTCTACATGTTTTGTCGTGATGCAGCAGATTGCAGAAACTATTTAGAGCAGGCAGGCTTGGGGGTTCTGGGGTGCCCCTCTCCCTGCCCTGTAACACTTACATAAAGGTAGAAAGAAAGAAGATGAGAAAGAAAAATAGGATTATCTTTATATAGTTTGTCTCTTAGGGTCCCTGTTCCCATAGATATTCTAGCTTGAAAGCTGGAAATTCTTTAGGGGAATTTTCTGCTGTCATGCATTCCCACACATGGACTATCAAAAGCAGGACACACATAATGCTGTTGTTTGTTTTTAGTAAGAGATCTCACTTCAAAAATGAGCTATTCTTTAATCTGTAATGAGTGCCTCCAAACTGAACTGCAATTCTTAATTTACAGAGTCCTCAGGGTGTGTGCATGTATGTGTGTGTGTGTGTGTGTGTGTATGTACACAGCATTTTAATTGTGATTAGTGCAAAAGATAGACTATTACAGGTTTATTCCTCTTGCTTACTTGCTCAAATCAAAAGTTCATTCAATTGATGAATCATTGTATGAACATTGGCGTGAAGTTTTGTTTTATTATGTTTTACTTTTACCTATCTAAATCCAGCTTTAAAGGTAAAAATTACTCAACATACAGTGGAAAATATTGTTCTTTTTCTCTATGTGTTATATATCTGATTGAAAGAACAGAAAATTATTTCAGAAGATTCCTTCTAGAGAAAGGTAGTATACTGTTTTAAGTAGGAAGTTTTAAATTGAAAATTTAGTGGCACATGTCACAACTTTTTCTGTGATAGGAGAAATTTCTAGATAATGTAAAGTTCCTACATAATGGATTCTAGCCTTGAAAATTGGCTTGAATTGGTTCATCCAAAACACAACAAAATCTTATTAGATTTCCTATGTTTTCTCTTTCTGGAGTGAACTTCTCTGTGAGAATAAAAGAAAATTTCACTTTTCAAAGAAATATTTTCTTTGCAGTATGTCCTCTTTGAAGAAATATTTGTTCAAGTTTCTTGCTTTTTTTTTTTTAATCAAGTTACTTGTGTTTTTTCTATTGAGTTATAGGTGTCTTTTATATGTTTTGGATATTAGCCCTTCCCCATGGATCCTCCTTTATTGACAGGCACTGTCATACTGATTCTAGATATTGACATTTTTGCAAATAATATTTATTTCTCTTTGTCCTTTTCTTTGTCCTCTCTTTTTTTCTTGTTTTTTATTAAAGATTTATTTATTCATACAAGAACTGGGGTACAGAGTCACAGGAGGGTGAGAGAATTCACCAGAGACAGAGCAGGGAGCAGAACAGGCAGACGGACTGAAGACACTGCTGAGCAGAGCAGTGGGCAAGACAGGAGAGGTCTGCTGCATCATGTGGGTATCTCCCTGGCCGGCAGGGAATCAAACCCACACTGCAGAGGCTGCAGACAGCTTCACAGTGCGGCACTCAACCCACTGCACCACCAGGGAAGCCCTCCCCTTTTTCTTTTCTTCTTATTCTTTCTGCACCTCTCTGTCTTCCTATATCTTTGTCTTTTTTTCTCATCTCATCATCCTCTGCAGTCTTCCTTCTTAGAGTGTTTATGTAACTTCCCAGGGATAACACATTCTAAAGTCACATCTGTAAAGTCTATTTTGTAAGTAAGCTACAGTGGATTTTCTTTTTCTAATTTAAATCCTCAACAAAACAGATTAGAAGGGATACATCATAATTATTTGCAACAAGAAAGTGTCCTAATACATAAGAGTCTAACAGGCAGTGGAAATAATTAAAACCAAATAAAGATGAGGACATGATTTAATTGAGACAAGCATTAATTAGTACACTGAATTTGAAAGAATTAAATTTAACCTACTCTTTCCTCCTTGTTATTAGTTAACTAGAAATGAAACTGTTATAATGACAAGTTAGCCAAAGTCTGTACAGAAACACATACACACGCCACATACTCAAACACCCACACAATCTACCAAGATTGGGGAGTCTAAGTGTGACTAGCTATTAACTGAAATGTAATATTTATAACCTCTAATCTAATTTATTCTACAAAATTCCCCCATTTACATTGACCTCTAAATCTGATTTGTTTGGGAGATGTTTTTATTGCTGTTCTGTTTTGTTTTTGTTTTATATAACTTATCTTTTTTTTGATATCCCTAGGCAAGCCATAGGAAAAAAAAAACTTTGTTTTTGCATGAATGTCTATGAAGATGAAAATCTTAAGATTAGTCAAAAAGCTGGTCCCTGCCGTAAGTCAACATACTTCTATTGGTGTGATGACTTGGTCTTTTTATGAAGGCACGTAGCTTATATAATAAAATATATTTAAATTTTCTAGAAATCAGGGGGAAAATAATATATTTATAATGTTAGTTTGATGAAATATATTAAAATCCTTAAAGTGCCTCATCTATCTCTGAGCAAGCATCATGTCTACATAAGTTATAACCCTGTGTTTCATTAAAATGTTGGTTGTATTGAATTGTATTAGATGAAGAATAATTGCAATTGGCAAAAATTGACCAAGCTCTTTATTGGAGGAAACATAGTCATCCTTGAACATAATCATAAACACCTTAATCATAAACACCATGTGTTCATTTAAAATGCTAATTAAATAAATGATCAATACACAGTTAGGTGTATCATCTTATTTACCATAAAGAAAGTAATGTAGTAGTAGAAGATCTTTGGGAAAATTTGAAGTGAATCTCAGAGATACTATTAAACTTTATGACCTTAGACAAGCTACCTAGAGCCTACAATTTTAGTTTTTTATGTAACCTGAGATGAAAATGCATACCTTATAAAATTAGAAGAGACAGTCTAGAGAAATCCTTAGAAAAAAAAAAGATGCTTGTCCTTTCCCCTCTAAAGGAAAGTACTTGTAGTCACTAGAGCATATCTGCAAATCATATTAGAGAATAATAAATCTATTATTGCATAATATTGGTGTAATTGCTGAACAATAGAAGTCACTGCAGAATCAATCATGACATACTCTGAAATTAATAACTTGATTTTTTAGCCATCTTCTATATCTGTCACAAAAATAAGATATCTTTTTCCTTTTGTGCTTTGATTTTAATAGGCTCCTATTTTGCCAAGTTTGGTTTTTTTTTAAAGATTTATTTATTTTGCAAGAGCTGGGGTGCAGGCCAGAGATGCAGGGTTGAGAGGATTCAACCGAGACAGAGTGGGGAGCAGAACAGGCAGACTGACTAAAAACACTGCTGAGGGGAGCAGCGGGAGAGACAGGAGAGGTCTGCTGCGCTATGTGGGTCACATTCCTGGCCGGGATCGAACTTGTGCTGCAGTGGCTATGAATAGGTTCATAGGTTGCGTCTTAACCCCTTGCAGCACCAGGGGGGCCCCAATTTTGCCAAATTTTGTATTCATTGAATTCAAATTATAATAGAAACTTTCTTGTCACTATCACTACATCTAAATCCTCCCCTGGAGAGATTAAATGTAGTTTCATTAACTTGTCACATAAGTTGATGCATTCTTTATCCCTAGGAGAATTGTTATTATTAAAAAGCTACTAATTGTTAATAACCATTCTTTAGAAAGCACACACAAATTTGTTGAGATTTAATTAAGATGAGCAAATAAAAGGCAGATTTTCAGTAAGAGTATTGACTATTTCTCTACTAATTTATTTAAAAAGAAAGAACTTTTGCAAAAGAACTTTTAATTTTGAGTGCATTTTACTAATTAGCCTTTTAATAAAGTCATGTAAATGTGGTTAAATATATATATTTATATTACCATATATATAACCATGTATATTTATAACCATATATAACACCATATATTTTGTATAACCATATAAATGTGGTTAAATATATATATATATATATATATATATATATATATATATCTCACTTTTGCCATCAACCTGCTCATTATAGTGGGTGTTTTATAGATTAGGCAGTATAATTATGACTCTGTGTTGTATGTTTTGATTAATGGATACAACTTTGGAAATAATAAATATTTACATTTTACTAAATGTAAAGTTTCAAAAAACACTTGGGTAAAATAACAACTCCAGGGTAAGTAACATTACCCTCATTTAGCAGATAAAGAAGTGGGTACCAGAGATTGACTAGTCACTTAAGATCATACAGAAGTAGAATTGAGTTTCATATTTTTGATTTTACAGCACATCACATAGAGCTTTGTAAATATTTCTTTGCGTTTTTCTTCTTCACAAATGTTAACGTTAAGGAACAGAGCTCAGTTCCATATACAATTCTTTAACTCTAGTGCCTAGTTCAATATCTGATACACAGTATATAGCCATAGTTTATTCCAGAGATCCTAGTTATAGCTCTAGTTCACATCTATTAGCTCCTCCAGCCATAGTCTCTCCCAACTACAGCTCTCTTATCTGTAAAATAAAGAAGTCAGTAAGATTTCTGAGACTCTTGCCAGTTCAAATATCTAATCACTCCGTGTCTTGGAGGTGAAACACCAAGGTGAAACTCCAAGACTCAGAGGATGAGATAACATTTCTACAACACAGTAAGATCCAGCAAGTACTGTTTTCAGAATTCACTGGAAAATCTATTAGTTCTTATATTACAGACTTGTACTCTCACCAAGGTTCTGCTACCACTAACTCCCATAAAAATGATGGAAACATGTTTTTATAAAATAGAGAAATAATGATAATAATAAGAAAAACTAACTGAAATTAATGTTTACTTTACAGAAAAAAATATTTAATACAAGAGTAGGATAGGCTTTACACAGAGAAGTTACTGCATGTGGAATGGTCAACTGGTTAGATGCAAAATTATTTATTTTGAAGCTAATTTGCTTGGTCATGTCAAAATCTGTCCTTAAAAACATGCTAACCCATTCTATCTTCTAGACTCTAGTATTGTATTCCATTATTTTCCCTCAAAGACCACCTCATCAGAAACATGCAGGTCTTCTCAGATCAATGAGGTAGAATGCCTTGTAGATGCAGTACTAGTGACTTTTCACCAGGAAATTCAGTAGACAAAAATGTCTTATCTGCTTTGCTCAGAGTCATTTAGCATCATCTGAGTTGGCAGCTAAAGTCCCAAGTTAATGTGTGTATGACCTTGAACAAGTCACATATTCTTTTTGAGCTTAATTGAGATAGCGAACTCACTCATTAGCAATGCTGATTTCCTCTGATAATCTATGTTCTGCTGATTTCACATAAATCAAATGACATTACTAAAATCAAATGATATCCTTGAAGAAGTAACAATGTTCACAAACCATAAAGTGTCATAGTGAGAACTGAATTCTCAGGGAAAACTGCCACAGCAAAATTAGAAGTGAAAGATGCATCCACATAGATACCTGAAATCTGTTTACCTGGAGAAGAAGCAACTAGAGCATTAAATTGGCAGGAAGAGGGCCTCCCTGGTGGTTCAAGGGGTTTAAGAACAGCACTGTGAAGCTATCCTCAGCCACAGCAGCATAAGTTCTTCCTGACCTGCCAGGGAGCTACCCACATGGCACAGCAGACCTCTCCTGGCTCAACTGCTGCTCCCCTCAGCAGTGTATTTCAGTCAGTCTGCCTGTTTTGTTTTCCACTCTGTCCCTGGTGAATCCCGTCACCCTGTTGCACCTCTGGCCTGTACCCCAGTTCTTGTATGCATAAATAAATCAATCTTTAAAAAAAAAAGGTAAATTGGCAGGGAGAAAAGTAGGCTTTGGAAAAACACACAGAAATTTCTATATAATAAAAACATACTCTTGAAAGAAAAATACCTTGTAAAACTAGATTCTGAGTCCTTATCCCAGCTGAGAATAGGGATTGTTCCCCACTAAGCCCAAATAAATATATTAGCAACAAAGGACAGGTTTCCAAAGAAATATGTTAGAAAAGCTGAAGCCAGTGAAGGAGGTGGGGGGAGGGAGAAAGTTGTAATACTGCAGGAAAGATAGAATCATCTGGAAAGTCCAGGACATCATGACACACTTAAAACTACAAACCAAAGAATTAGCAAAATATTTCAGAATATTCTCCCCTTGCTCCCTGTACTACCACCACACCAACAGGCCCAGAGTTTAATAATTGTACCTAGAAGAGAAAAAAGTACATTTGGGTATCAACAAGTCCTAAAATCAAGAGGAAAAATAGAAAAAAAAAACTATCCTACTACAATTAAGAAATAAATCTTATCAGCTCTACATATATTATTTCATAACATCAAGGAAGAAAATTACATCTTAAATTTTAAAAGAACAAACACCAAAACCAGACAAAGACAACATTAGAAAAAGAAATAACCAGAATTTTAAACCAAGACCAAGTGGGGTTTGTCCAATAATGCAAGATCAGTATATCAGAAATGCAGTTACTGTACATCATATTTATAAAATAATGAATAGGAGCTATATGTTCATCTTAAGTGATTCAGTAGAATATCTTATATAATTGAATATCTATTCACATTGAAATTGTCAAAAAATGGGAAGGATGTATCCTCTTCCTGGTAAAAGATATTTATGAAAAACCTACAGTTGTTTCCATATTTAATTGTGAATGAATAAATGTTTTTTCTCTGTGACAGAAATGCAACCATCCCAAAACAGGTAGGTTCATCACCGGTTCAAGCAGCCATGTCAGTGTTTTAGCTGATTTCATGTTCTCTATTGTGCTTCGCTGTCCTCTGCCATTCTCTGCTAGACTCCACCATACTCCACTGTACTCCGCCATACTCCACACCACGCCATCCTCTGCCGCCCTGGCCTTATATGCCCAGTCTCTTGGCTCACGTGCGCCATCCTATGCATGCCCACACCCTACTCCAGGTGTCCACCATCAGGCATGTGTTTAATCTAATGGTGGGAGGGTGGAAAAACCTGCTTTTTACTTACCCTACACATTTCTGTTAAACATTTTTCTAGAGGTGATGGCCAGTGCAAAGAACTGATCAATAACACCCAGAATGGAAAGGAATAAGTAAATGCCTACAATCACAGATGAAGTAATTCCATTAGTAAAAAATCCTAAGAAATCTAGCCACATCTACTATAATAAGTAAGCTTAGCAAAGTCTCCAAACTATACAAAAGACCCAAAATACAGATTTTATTTAACATACAGCCACAACAAAATCCAAATCATCATTGAAATAAAATAAAAAGTGCCTCCCTGGTGGCGCAAGGCATTGAGTGCAGTGCTGTGAAGCTGTCCGCAGCCTCTGCAGTGGAAGTTCAAGCCCCAGGCTGGCCAGGGATCAACCCACATGGCACAGCAGACCTCTCCTGGCTTGCCTGTTGCTCCCCTCAGCAGTGTATTTCAGTCAGTCTGCTTGTTCTGTTCCTCACTCTGTCTCAGATGTGGTGAGTCCTCTCACCCTACCACTCCCCAGAACCTCTGGCCTGTACCCCAGTTCTTGCATATATAAATAAATAAATCTTAAACAAAGAAATAAAATAAAAATACTTAGTTCTAACAAAAGTAGTGAAACAACCTGCAAACTTAAAAATGTAGAGCATTTCTTAGAAAAATTTAAAGTGGAAATGAAACTGGAAAAAAATACTGCACGTGAAGAACAGACACATTTCTTAATTTTAATGTCTGCTTGTCTCTAAGTAGATACGTACATCAAGGTAACCACGATCAAAATTCCAGCAGCATTTTGTTGAAAGTGATAGTTATAAAGTTTAAGTAGCAAAAAGAGACAAAAAGTTAAATAATTTTTGAAAAATAATATAATTAAAGGACTCACATTAATTTTAAAATTTAATATCTTTAGTTAGAGTTCATACATTATACAAAAATAACTAATATTAAACCTTAGATCTAAATATTAAATATTAAGCTATTAATCATTTAGAAGAAAATATAGGAGAAAATCCCTATTACCTGCAGTTAGATGAAGTGTATTTAGATATGAGATGAGTCAAAATACATGAAAAATATCAGTAAATAGGACTTGAAGATAGACTTCCCCAAAATAGCCATAGCAGGCATCTTCTAACAGATCCTTTCCTGGGATGGCTGTTTCAAGAGAAATTATTAGCATTACTTCAAAGAATTCAGATTATCTAGATTTAGGACAATCTCCAGAAATAACATTTTCTATCAGAGAAATCTATTTTATGGCAGGACAAGCATCTAGAGCATCTGGCTTGATCATATGAGACATCCTCTTATCATCATGTGAGATCCCCAGGACCCTAACACATTCCTTAGTATAAGAATAAAAACTCTCTTTATCTCAATTATCTAGAATTTACAGCAACAGAAATTATCCATATG
This sequence comes from Talpa occidentalis, assembly GCF_014898055.3. Lineage (NCBI taxonomy): Eukaryota > Metazoa > Chordata > Mammalia > Eulipotyphla > Talpidae > Talpa > Talpa occidentalis. The sequence continues at coordinate 46,271,396 of NW_023603184.1, forward strand.
TATGTAATTAAATGTGTTATTTTATTCCTATTAATCTGTCAGATGTTAATTTGTTGCTAGACCACCTGGGAAGAACCCAGAGGAATATAGAAATTTTTCCTCTGTGTCACTACAGATTTCATCAAAATTAAATGTTATAAGGAATAAAAAGTAGTTTAAGAGAAAGAAAACCACAGAATAGAAGAAAATATTTGCAACTCACATAACCAGCAAAGGCTGGTTACATAAAGATTACATAAAGAAATATGTAATCTCAACAATAAGAAAATACAATTCAAGAAAAAAATGGGCAAAATAATTTAACAGACTATTTCACCTAAAAAAAATAAGTTGATAGCAAATAAATACATGAAAAGTTCTCAATATCATCAAACACTAGAGAAAAGCAAATTAAAAGCTCAGTGAAATATTATATCCCATTTAGAATTTTGGGATTACAACCAATTTTTACCTACTAAGTGCTGGTAAGGTTGTGGAATAGCTGGGTCTCTTATACCCTGCTGATGGAGGCACAGGATTTAATAGCCACTCTGGAAAGCAATTTGGCTGTTTGTTATACAAATATGGACTTAGCACATAATCCATCAATCTACTCTTGGTTTACTCCAGAGAAGTAAAGTGCCAGATAGTTGCAGTTTTGTGAACCAAATACCATTTCTGTCACACAATCTTCGTTTTATTTTTTCAAACCCTTTGAACATGTAAAAGTTATGTTTGTGTGAACATGTTTTCATTTAATGTAGGTAACTATCTAGAATAAAAATTGCTAAATCACATGACAAATGTATACTTATTTTTCAAAAAGTCTAATTGATTCTAAAATAACATATGAAATCTAAGTAATATATGACATGTTTGAGGGTAAGCCTCTCCAATAGTTGGCATTGTCATTCTTTTTGATTACAGATGTTCTACTGACTGTGGATTTTACAAAATCGTGAGTTTAAAAAAAAAAGGTTGTGAAACACATTTGTCTGGTACTTTTTGCTATTGTTTTATATTGTGGAGTCATCTTTCATATGAATGTCCAATATTTGTGTTTATCATTCTGACTTGTCTGTTGTACATAATTCTTTCTAATTTCTTCTATGTTGTTGAAAATGCATTTCATCCATTATGTGGCTCTCTAATATTCCATGGATGTATGTACCACATCTATTTTGATCCATTCATCCATAGAAGGAGATTTAAGCTGCTTCTATGTCCTAGCTATTATAAATAATGCATTGTGAATATTGTAAATCTTGCTTTTTATTATTGTTGTTGCTAATGTTTTTTAATATTCTGTGGATAAATGTCCATGAATGGGATTGTAAAATTATTTCCTTTATGTAAGACTCACTACCACCTCCATAAACATCATATTGAAAGTTTTAGGCAATATATAATAAACTTGCATATATATATATATATATATATACATATATATACATATATATATGAGTAAGATTGCACTAGATTTGCTTTTTAATCCATTAATTAAAATTTCTAAGAATTATCTACCCTGTTACCTTGTCTTCAGTTTCCTTTTTTTCCTCCTGGTTTCAATCTTTCTCACTGTTTCAGTCAAGATCTCTGGTTACAAGAGACGCAAATCCAACTTCAATTAAATTAGGTCAAAAACTAATTAAAAGTAATTTCCCTGTATATATAGGTATATATTTGACCACTAATATGTACACATGCATATATAGTGCTTTTTTCTCAATATGTGAATATATGAATTTCATGTTTGAAACCCAATTCTATGAATCAATAAGGTTTCTGATGTTTACCCCTTTGTTGTTAATTACTCAGCAGGGTATTTTGAAAGCAATCTCAAATGAACTCAAGTGAAAAATATCAGCACAAAATGTAGCCTTAGCTGAATGTTTTGATCACTTTTTTACATATCAGAAATTAATTTAGAGATGCATGTAAAATAATTTGACAAGGCAAATTGCTACATTTCCAAGATCACCCACGTAGAAACTAAGAAAGAGGGTGTTGGGGCAAGGATAGGACAGGGCTCAAGGATAAGCATTCTGTTGTTTCCACGGGCTAGTAAACAAGATGTTAAAACACTGATGACTCAAGATCCTTATCCCTGCTTCCATAGATTTCCTTGGATTACTGCCTTTATTACCATTCCTGAGCTAGATTTCCATAGTTTATCAAGTTGGCAGCAATGGGATAAAAAGGGACTTACAGAGGGCCTCCCCTGGTGGCCCAGCAGTTGAGCGCTGGGCTGCGAAGCTGCCCACAGCCCTGCAGCACTGGTTCAATCCCCGGCCACCTGCAAGGGTCCCACATGGCACGACAGACCCCTCCTGCCATGCCCACTGCTCCCCTCAGCAGTGTATTTCGTCAGTCTGCCTGTTCTGTTCCCCACTCTGGCTCTGGTGAATTCTCTCACCCTCCCATGCTTCTGTCTGTACCCAGTGCTTGTATAAATAAATAAATAAATCTTTTAAAAAAAAGGGGGGGTACTTACAGACCTAGAGATCAGACTGGTTCAAACTGGAACTGTGAGAACACAGCCTCCCTGAAATGTTCACCTTGGAGATGGTGCTGAGCCCTGCAGCACCACCAAACTGCAGGTGATGGGACCCACGACTGGCAACATAAATGGACTTGAATCAAATCTAATCTCCTTGCTTTCTCAGTCAATAAAGTCTAATCCCTTTGTTCTCAAACCCCCCTCCCAAATCTCTATAGACTCCTAGTCCTGGCAGCTGAGGGAGTCTTTAAGTTCAGAGAGGTATCTCTGTTCTTGCTCTTTCAGTTACCAATGAACACTGACTTCTTGCCTGGCCTCAATGGTGTATGTGGAGTCCTTTCAATCCTGTCCAGAGCGTCTCAGAGCTCTTCCCAGCCTGGGAGCAGGATACTTCCTGTCCATCCTTCCAAATTGCTGTGGGTGGAGTAGTGGATCACAGCTGCCTGCTTCCAGCTTCTCTGTTTGTGATGTTGGAAGTTGGTATCTGGCTGAGGGACCCAAGCACCCTTACTTGTCTGGTGATAGAAACCATGACCAGGATTTAGTCCAGCACTTTCTAGTGCCAACAACTTTGCTCTTCCCAGTAAGACCAGTCAGATCCTGTAAATACCCAGATAAAATAAGTTTGTTCTGACCCATCCATTTAGATCTGCCCTAACCTGCAATAATACTAGACCTAAAAAGAGCAATTTAATCAACATTATTTTCATGAATTTTTTTGCCTGTTTGGCTGTTATTAGCCTCCCATGGAAGGACTAAACAATTAACATTTCTACTGACTATGAGTCAGCATAAATCATGACAGTATAAAATGTCAGAATTTAAATTTATAAGGAGGAAGCGGCCTAATTTACAATTTCTTCATCCCAGATATCAGGATGCATCAGTACACCCATAATTGGTTTGACATTGAATTTCATAGCAGAAAGCATCTGGGCCCACTCCCATGATGACCAATGAGAGCAATTTCTGAAGCTGGGACAAATTATCCTCTTTAAGAACAACAGCTGTCTCAGTGATCTATAAATATGACTTACCCTTTAGCCTGGGAGAAGTCATGTCGCAGAAAAGCAGGGACAAGGTTTTATGGGTGGTATAAACTGTTCCGCATTTATCTTTCTGGTGGAGAAAGAGTGTATTCACTATGTAGTCCTTTTGTCCTCCTTAATAGACACATCTGCCTACTGTGTCTATGCCTGAACAGTAAGTATACTCATCAGTATGTGAGAAGTTCCCTTTTCACATTATTTCTCTGTAATCTTAAAGGTAAACCATTTCAGAGATTCAACATATTGCAAAAATGCATTATAACTACATTGAGATTCAGGAAGAAAAATTCCTAGACTTCAACCTCCTGTCAGGATGTTATGTATTCTGAGAGGACTTATCTGGATGATTTCATCTCTCTAACTTCTCTGACTCTTTTGTGTTCTTTATTTTACAATAATAGGAACAAATACAATATTAGATTATAATTATTAGAAAAAACATCATATTTAATAAAATATTACACAGTACTTGTTGAGTAAAGTCTCTGAATTGTGATACTCTAGCTCAGAGATCTCCTTAAATCTTAAAACTATTGTTCAAATTGCCAATGAAAGTTATGACAGAGTGGTCTATAATTTCACAAATAAGCCATAAAATGTCTTTCCCACAAATATTGATCTTTTCAGACAGTGCAATTTCCATGTGTTTTTGCTATATTAATAGTTCAATATTAATTAAACTATTACTACTTTTCCTTGGTTGTGGACTTCTAGTGAGTCCTGGACCTGGGATGTGATGGTGAGGGAAATCAGACATGGGGGACTGTCATGTCCAGCATGCAGTAAACCTTTATTGTCTTAGTGCTCATTATATACTATTTTAATTGCAGCAGGTGTAACATCAAAGCATACCATATAATGATAACACATATGAATGATTAGTCTACTTTCTTACTATTATCTATTTACTTCAGACAGTAGGGTGCCAGGTGGTTAGTTCTCATGCACACAATCTTATCGCCCCCTAGCCAGAGCTTGGGAAGTTCGCTCATTATTTTTGTTATTCTCAAACTGTGGAGACAAAGAGGCCTGACTCCATGCAGGTCACATTCCGGGCACTCAAAACCAGGTCCTGTCACTCAGAGGTTTTCCTCCAAGACGCATGTGTTTTCACATGCCTTAGGGACTCAGATCAAGGCCCTTCTGCTCACTGCAAGGGGTCTCTCCCAACACTTGGTAATTTTGGTGGATAAGGAATAATTTGTAATTACTTTCTGTTCTTACTGAACTTACCTTTGGAAATTAAGTTACTGATAACAAATAAAACTGAAAGACTGAGGGTACCCAAGGGCCCCCAAACTTTCATGTTTAAAAGAGGTTCTGCCATCTTCTTCATAAGGACAAAGTGTGATAGTATTTCCACATTAGCGTGAGTGGAGGAGAAGACAAGAAAGAATAATAGTTTCCCAATAAAACACCCAAGGATACCCATATCTTCATGGGTAACTGCCTAGCCAAACAGGGTTGACCCAAAACAGGATCACTGGGCCCCAAAAGCTTACAAATCTAAGGCAGCTTCTGACAGGGAAACATCAAGAAGGAGCGGAAGGGGCCAGCCAGATAAGTCTGGGATAAAAGGAGAAAAATTAAAGTACAAATCAAGATAAAGCCTGACATTGCCAACTTCACCACATATCTCTTACCCATGTATTTAGTTTATGTTCCCCAACTAACTGGCACAATTCCAAATTTGAAAAGCAATGTGTCTTCTTCACATTTCTCTCTGATTCACATGCCGTTCCTCTTCCAACTATCTTCTCTGTGTCTACCTCAATTGTTCTCTCCAAAACCATCTAATTTTTGGACGTCCCTGGTGGTGCAGGGTTAAAGACAGTGCTATCAAGCTATTGACAGCCTCTGCAGCACAAATTCAATCCCTGACCTGCCAGGGAGATACCCACATGGCACAACAGATGTCTCCTGTCTCTCCCACTGCTCCCCTCAGCAGTGGATTTCAGTCAGTCTTGTCTGTTCTGTCCCCACTCTCTCTGGTGAATCCTCTAACCCTCTGCTCATCTGGCCTGTACCCAGGTTCTTGTATAAATAAATAAATAAATAAATAAATAAATAAATAAATAGATTGACAATTTGGGAAATTGCCAAGAATTAGAATTTTTTGTCAGAAATAACTTTTTTTTAAGATTTATTAATTTATGCGGGGGGTGAGAGGATTTGTTTATTTATGTGGGGGGGTGGTGACAGGGTTCACCAGAGACAGAGTGGGAACAGAACAGGCAGACTGAAATACACTGCTGAGGGAGGCAGAGGGCAAAACAGGAGAGGTCTGCTGCACCATGTGGGTAGCTCCCTGGCCAACAGGATATTGAACTTGTGCTGCAGAGGCTGCGACTAGCTTCACAGTGCTGTGCTTAATCCCTTGCACCACTAGGGAGGCCCCAGAAATAACTATTCTATAGGAAAATTTAGTCTATAGACACTACAAACATCTAGTTGCAGAGCATCTGGTTTTCATCATGAGTCACCCTCCCCTTGTAGTATGAGACCTCTCCCTCTCTCATATATATACCTATACACACACACATACACACACACACACACACACACACACACTCTTTCTTGCTGCCCAATGGTTTTAAAATTGCATCTATGTATATTCTCCATAGATATGTAATTAAATGAGTTTTTTTCTCCTTTAAATCTGTCTGACATTAATTTGATTGCTCACCAGACAACAAAGAACATAGAGAGATGGGGATATTTCCTTTTTAGCCCTAGAATATTTATTGATCATTAAAAATGTAAAATATACTTTTAATTGTTTACAAGTATGGAAAGTTCATATCAAAATAATTCATACTAGTTGGTTAAATCTAGGCAAGTTTCCATTATCACTGAGTCAGTTTTCTATAATACAAAAATAATACCTCTTATTTGATAATCAAATATGTTTCTATCAGTAAACAAATACAAAGTTAACTATGATAGTGGTGTTGATGATAATAATTTTGTATATGTTGTCCCAATCATTTTGAATGTTTTATTCTTCTACAAGTTTACAAGTTCAATTTATTTTCTATATACCTTTTTTCCACATCATTTAAGCATTAACTTAAACATAGAGAAGGACGCAGTTAAATGGTGAAATAAATAAAGGTAGAAAGGCAAAGTAAAAATTCTTATAGACCACACCATCCATCTTACATTGCCTTCATACACTGAGTAGAAAAAAGATTGTCCAATGTTGTCCCTCATTTACTTTCAGTGACAACATACCTCTTGCAATGAAAGCATCTCACCCCTAAGCAACCCTGTTTCCCTTTGGAGTGTCCTGGAAAATTACTGCCAACCAATGGTCCTGCAGGGAAGATGCCTGGAGCATAAAATACACCGATATCACTCTACTCCCATCTTTAGTGTTTCCTATTTGTCAAGTCACCTGGAAGACAGAAATCAAATGGGATTTTAATGCTGCTCAAAATGACTTACATTGAAGGACACAGCTCAGTGGTAGAGCACGAATTTTGCATGTATCAGACCTGGGGGTGTGATCCATGGCATCTTCACATTAGTTACGTTTTGGAATAAAAATTACAATTTATTTCTATTTGTTTAGCCCTTGGTGGATCATTCTGTAACAGTGTGATGTCCACAGAGAGGGGAGATTCCAGATTCCCTGCCCCACTCAAGGAAGGGTGGGGCTGAAGGTGGAGCTGAGCAGTAAGAAGAGGCTGAAGAAAACTTCAAAAAGGAAAGGAAAGACATGGAGAAAGAAGCAGACTAGAAAAGGCACATGGATCAGAGAGACATGTGAAGAAGTCACGCTTGCTTCTTGGCCTTGGGCCTGTACCAGGGACTTGGGGGACATGGAAGGAGGCACTTGAAAGAGGCGTGGGTGAGAGACTGTAGGGAGATTGATAATCGCAGACTTTATCTTGATTTGTACTTTTATTTTGCTCCTTTCCTTCCAGATTTGCCTGGCCCCTTCTCCACCTTCCCTAGGGTCCCCACCAGAAGGTGCCTTAGACTTGTGGCAAATTTTCCGGCCTCAGCTGCCCTGCTTTGGGTTAACCCTGTTTGGGCATTTATCCACAAGGGGATGGGTAACTTTATGTGCTTCATTGGGAAACTATATTCTTTCTCTTTCTTTCTCTCTATCACACACTAATTCTATTAAAGTTCTATAACAGGGTGGTGCCCAGGAAAAGTGGAGGTTCCAGGTTTCATGCCCCACCTAAGGGAGAGTGAGCTGGGCAGGGAGGAGGAGAAGCTGGAGAGGAGACTGGTAGAAGAAAGGGAAAAAGATGGGGAGCAGCAAGGAGCCCTGGAGGAGGCACATGGAGCAGAGAGACGCTTGAGGAAGCTGCACTTGCTTTCTGGTCCTGGACTGGCTCAAACAGACGTGGGTGAGAAACTCCTGGGGAGGTTAGCAACAGCAGCTTTATCTTGGTTTTGATTTTGCTCTTTCCTTCCAGATTTGTCTGGCTGTTTCTCACCCTTTTCTATGGGTCCCCTCCAGAAGGTGTTTTAGTCTTGTAGCAGGTTTTTGGGCCTCAGTGGCCCTGCTTTGGGCCAAACCTGTTTGTGTAATTTACTCACAAGGGGCTGGATGACTTCTGGTGCTTGATTTGGAAACTATATTGTCTTTTCTTTGTTGTACACTATCACTATTTGTATTAAAGTTCCTTTCCATTAAAGGTCTTTTTTTAATTTATTTTAAGATTTTTTTATTTATGCATACAAGAACTGGGGTACAGGCCAGAGGTGTGGGGGTACAGGCCAGAGGTGTGTGAGAGAATCCACCAGAGACAGAGCAGGGAACAGCACAGGCAGACTGACTGAAGTACACTGCTGAAGGAAGCAGTGGGCGAGACAGGAGAGGTCTGCTGCGCCATGTGGGTTGCTCCCTGGCTGGGGATTGAACTCATGCTGCAGTGGCTGTGGATAGCTTCATAGGTTGCGTCCTAACCTCTGGCACCACCAGGGAAACCCCATTAAAGGTCTTACACACTAGAGTATGTTTTTTTCTTGATGTGGCGGGTGGCAGAACCTATTTAGAGCAGGCAGGTTTGAGCGTTCTGGGTACACTTCACCCTGCCAGGTAACAATACTTCAAATATTATCATACTTAATGATATAAGTTATTGAGCACAAAATTATCTATCTCCTGAAATAAAAAAGAATGATGGAAATTAGTGAATGGAGACAGAAAAATGCCAACTATCCAATAATTAGTTATAAATTGAACTCAAGCTAAATATGGGGAATTGAAGCACTTTCAGCATCTACCCTGGAGGTGTGATAAACAGGCAACAACCTGAGTCCTGCCTGGAGGAAACTCTAATCACCCAAAACAAAGAGAATAACTAAACCGAAATTGAGCTAATCTGTCATCAGCATCTGTGGGGGCTGCTTGCCAGTGGAGAAGAATTTTTTTAAGAGAATGACTACAGGCATCAGGCAAAGGATTCATTTACTATCAGGAAGTTTTAACAGGGGCAATTAAGTGATATTAAAATCAAACATACTGTTGAAAGTGGGAAAAAAAAAAGAAGTCAAAAAATAGTCTTTCATTCCAGATTCCAACCAGATTTGAAAACTAACCTAATTGCAGTTTCAGCCTCTCCCAAGTGTGTGCTTAAACCTAGCCCTGGTCAGTTGGAGTACCCTGATCAGGAGTAGTGATAAGATCCTCCTCCTGTCCCTGAGGGCAAGTAGCCTTGCCTGGAATAGTTTTTCTTCTCTTTTTGCTAATAAAGGAGTCCTACTGTCTTCTCATTAAAAAAGCCTATTGCATTTAAGTCTTCCCCATCCTTTTATACTTCCTGGATGGGTTGCTGCCTGATTCATGGATACTTTAATAAAGCTAATTAGATCTCTAAATTTATGTTGATAGATTTTGTTTTTTAACAACAGACTAGTCCCTTAAGTTAGCCTCTTCTCTCCATATTTCATGATCATCTCAAGAGAAAATTGCTTTCTCCCTTTATTTTGCATTTATGGCATTTTGTTTTCTTTCTGCTTTTGCAATTAAACTACTTGACCCTTTTTATTTTCCATTTTAAAGTAATAGATTACCACAAGGAACATTTGGAAAATAAGGTAAAAAGGAGAGAATTCTAAGTCATGATTCCGTTTCCCAAAGATAAACACTACTAACACGATGTTCTCAACTTTTTCCTTACATAATTTCATTTGCTCAACAATTTTTCTGGGTATAATTTTATTTGCTTGTCTTACGAACTTGTAACCATCCTTCAGATGAGTAGTTTTCAAAATATGAGCTGGGGACCAGAAGTCTGGGATTACTCAGCCACTTGCTAGAAACACAAATTATCGAGCCCCATTCCAAATCTACTGAAACATAAACTGGCATTTAGACTCAGCAATCTGTGTTTTAACAAGCCCCTCAGGTAACATGATGTATGCTGAAGTTTAAGAACCACCATTACAGGCATTATTTTATAGTCTGTGTCTGTTGACTGAATAGTATCATATTCATATTTTCCAATTCATGATAAACACAGTAATTTCAATAAAATATTAGGATTTATAACTCCAGAATTATAATTTATATTTTCTATTTATAATTTATAATCCTTAAGAAGATAATACACTTAAATTATAGTTCATTTAAACAGTCATGTTGAAATATACACTGCATACCTTCTATGTAATAATGGTGTTCTGGGTGGCACGGATAGACTATCAGAAGGGAAAATGTTCTACTTAATCATTCCTCATTTTGTTAGTACACAACTAAGGGGCACCCAAGATCCCAAACTATTAAAGAGTTCTTGTTTTAAAGGTATCCAGCATCTGTATGCACACAAAGGAAATACATTTTTAGGGTTGGGGGAAGAGCATGTCCTGAATGAACTTCACCCAATAATATCTGATGGACTCCATCCCTACCTCAATGCTGAAGTGATCCCAGATGATCAAGATTACAACTCCCATCATGCGATGAATCTGCCATGACTCTTGAACTCTTGAAGGGGGTGTTGCTGGGAATTAAGAAGGACGTTAAGCAGCTCTGCTTGTTATAAAACCGAAGACATGTGGGCCTGGAATGGTGAGTAGATTTGCCTGCCTTTAGCAACCTCCCAGGTCCCAGGCAACTACCAGTAGGGCGCATTGACCAATTAAATTCTCTCTCGCTCCCTCCCTCCTTCGCTCCCTCCCCTCTTCCTCCTTTCTCTTTCCCGCCTTTTCATTTCCCTTGTAAATCAACCTTTTATTATGTGTCAACCTTTTCTATGTGTGTCTTCCCTTGGGTCTTAAGCTGAGGTTTTTTTTTTAAGCATGAGCAGACTCACCCCCAGGCCATCCCCTTTCCTTTTGGTGTCACCCTGTAACATTCATAAGGCAGACCTTAATAGAATTAGTGTACATAAGAGAGAGGAGGATAAAGGATATTCCAAATAAAAGTTGCCTAATAGTTTTCTTTGTATAGATCCTTTACCTCTTTTGCTAGATTTATTCCCAAATATTTGATTTTTTTCTGTTTCAATAATAAAAGGGATGGTTTTTTTGATTTCTTCCTCTTTGGATTTATTGTTTGTGTATAGGAAGGCTACTGACTTTTGCGTGTTGATTTTGTATCCTGCCACTTTACTGAACTGATTGATGAGTTGAATTAGTTTTTCTGTGGACTTTTTGGGGTTCTCTATGTATATTATCATATCATCTGCAAATAGTGATAGTTTGACTTCTTCTTTTCCTATTTGGATTCCTTGGATGTCTTTCTCTTGTCTTATTGCTCTGGCTAGGACTTCCTATACAAAGAAAACTATAAAACACTGTTAAAAGAAATAGAAGAAGACACAAAGAAATGGAAAGACATCCCCTGCTCATGGATTGGAAGAATAAACATTATTAAAATGGCCATCCTACCAAAAGCAATATACAGATTCAATGCTATTCCAATCAAAATTTCAATGTCATTCTTCAAAGAAATAGAACAATTATTGATGAAATTCATATGGAATCACAAAAAAACCCGAATAGCCAAAGCTCTCCTGAAAAAAAAAGAAGGGAATGGAGGCATCACACTCCCAGACTTCAAACTCTACTACAAAGCCATAATCATCAAAACTGCATGGTATTGGAACAAGAACAGACACACAGACCAATGGAATCGAATAGAAAATCCAGAAATAAACCCATAGATTTATGGTCAACTAATCTTTGACAAAGGAGCAAAGACTATGCATTGGAGCAAAGAAAGTTTGTTCAATAAATGGTGCTGGGAAAACTGGGTCGCTACATGCAAAAGAATGAAGCTTGACCACTACCTCACACCATACACAAAAATCAACTCAAAATGGATTAAAGAACTAGACATAAGACCTGAAACCATAAAATACATAGAAGGAAATATAGGCGAAACACTACGGGATTTGCACATCAAAGACATCTTTACAGACACATCACCCAAAGCAGTGATAGTGAAGGCAAAGATAAACAGCTGGGACTACATCAAATTAAAGAGCTTCTGTACAGCAAAAGAGACAATAACAAAAACAAAGAGAAACCCCACCAACTGGGAGAACATTTTTGCACACAACACTGATGATAAAGGACTGATCACAAAAATCTGCAAAGAGCTGATGAGACTCAACAACAACAAAGTAAATAATCCCGTCAAAAAATGGGCAGAAGAGCTAAAAAGAAACTTCTCTGAAGAGGAAATGCAAATGACCAACAGGCATATGAAAAAATGTTCAACATCACTTGTAATCAGGGAAATGCAAATCAAAACTACCATGAGATACCATCTTACACCAGTGAGAATGGCACATATTAAAAAAAGTAGCAACAACAAGTGTTGGCGAGGGTGTGGAGAAAAAGGAACTCTTCTGCACTGTTGGTGGGAGTGCAAACTGGTCCAACCACTATGGAGAGCTGTGTGGAGATTACTGGACCTACTAAACATAGAGCTTCCATATGATCCAGCAATTCCACTCCTAGGTATTTACCCAAAGGACACAGAAACATCAATTCCAAAGAACACCTGCACCCCTATGTTTATAGCAGCACTATTTACAATAGCTAAGCTTTGGAAACAGCCCAAATGCCCAAAAATAGATGACTGGATTAAGAAGATGTGGTACATATATACCATGGAATATTACTCAGCATTCAAAAAAGATAAACAAATGCAATTTGCAGCAACATGGATGGCGCTGGAAGGGATCATGCTCAGCAAAATAAGCCAAAAAGAAAAAGAAAAATACCGGATGGTCTCACTCATAGCAGGAATCTAGAAAACTTAAATAAGGGACCAGGAAAATGAATAACTATAAGAAAGTGAAAATCAAAATCAACAAAAAACTATGAACCAGAGACACTTTTTGGGGGGTGAGGGGCGGGAGGGGAGGGATTGGGGTCAGAATGGGGGGGGTTGCAATTGTACAGGGAATATAAAAATAAAATTTATTATTTAAAAAAAATAATAAAATAAAGCAGAAAATAAAATAAAATAAAATAAAATAAAATAAAAGTTGCCTAATAAACACCCAAAGTTAACCATCCCTTCATGGGCAAATGCCCAACCAAACTGGGCCAGCCTGAAGTGAGGTCGCTGCAGCCCAAAAGCTTGCCACAAATAGAAACTATCTTCTGGTGGGGAACAAGTAAGGGGGATGGCAGGTCTTAGAGAGCTGGGGACAAAGGAGATGCCCTGTCAAGATAATGGCTGCCACCCATCTCTTTCCAGTGTCTCCTCCATGTTTCCTCCAAGTCCCCTTCCCAAAATCACCAAGTTATAATTTGGCTGCAGAAAACAAGATCCCATAGCCCACCTGCTTTTTGTGCTATACAGCTCCACCTGGTCACTCAGCTCCACCCCTAGCTCCCAGTAACTCCCCTGCTCTAGAAGTCCAGTCCATGGCACATTGGCACCTGCCCACAAGGCTGATGCATGTGATTGGGGGCTGTGTGGGTGGGGAATGGTATCTCCCCTTAACAACTCTGATTACTTCTAATTTTTCATCATTGTAATTAATGCTAAGGCTAAATATTAAGTGTAAAGATGCCCCCCCTTATATTTTAGATGGAAGGAAAAAATATTTAAATCAGTATGATGTTGAGCATCAACATCATTTGTTGATAAGTCATCAAAAGAACATCTTTTTTTCTGGGCCTCCCCTGTTGGCACAAAGGGTTGAGCGCAGTGCTGTGAAGCTGTCCGCATCCTCTGCAGAGCAAGTTCCATCCCTGCTGGCCGGGAGCTACCCACGGGCCGCAGCAGACCTCTCCTGTCATGCCCGCTGCTCCCCTCGGCAGTGTATTTTGGTCGTCTGCCTGTTGTGCTCCCCGCTCTATCGCTGGTGAATCCTCTCACCCTCCTGAACCTCTGGCCTGTACCCCAGCTCTTGTATAAAAATAAATAAATCTTTGAAAAAATACAAAAGAACATCTTTTCTTTTCCCAGGATTCTCTTCTCTTTATTAAAGCAAAACTTTTCTTAAATCTTACTCAGAATAATAATAGTTCAGTCCTGGTTTCCCCTGTTCCTCAGAAGGAAATATTAGAAGTGTCAGTTAATTCTCAGAAAGAATCCACCATTATCCACTCTTTTTTTTTTTAAAGATATTTATTTATTTATTTATTTGTTTATTTATTTATTTTATTTATTTATACAAGCACTGGGTACAGTCAGAAGTGCGGGAGGGTGAGAGAATTCACCAGAGCCAGAGCGGGGAGCAGAGCAGGCAGAAGGACCGAAGTACACTGCTGAGGGGAGCAGCGGGCGGCAGGAGAGGTCTGCACGCCACATGGGACCCTCCTCTGGTGGCCGGGTAGCAGCCGGGGATCGAACCGGCGCTGCAGAGGCTGCGGGCAGCTTCGCAACCCAGCGCTCAACCGCTGCGCCACCGGGGAGGACCCATTATCCACTCTTAATTCTAAAATTATATTTCCCAGACTGATCCAATTCTTGTCCGATACAATGGAGGGTAAAGCGTTTCAGTCATTTCTGGTCAGCAATGATCTTTCACTTCTGATTAAGAAGGGAACATATGTCATTTCGTTCTCTACCCTCTTCTGTGATCCCCATTGTTTGCCTGAGATCTCAACGTGCCTGTTCGCTTCTCTGTCCTCATACAATGATGAGCAGTGAGCCAGAATAATTGTGTTTGAAGACATATCTCATAAGTCACAAGCTGTATCAGAAGAATATAGTTTCTTTCAGGCCCTTTAGACATGAGTTGGTGCATGGCTGACTCTGCCCCTTTTGTGAAATCCTACCCCCTGGCTTCCAGCCAGGTCAATTATAACAGAACTGATGTGGTCCATCAAAGATACTTAGTAATGTTAAATCTCACAAAGAAAGTGATCCAATCAAATTGTCTCTCTTCCCAAAAGTTTTGCTGGGCCTTTTTCTATGATATAAAAAGCACAATCTATTGAGCAAAATCAGATACAGTATGTGTCTGCTTCCTCAAATATACGGGTTTTAATGTAATTAAGAATACATAACTAAAAAGGCAGACTTTAGTATAAACAGCATATTAGCCATATTGATTGACTATCTGCTTTAATAGATATAATAGATTTAATAGATATAATAGAGATATCTGCTCCTTGGTGTCCTCGGGGTTGTCTCAGTGCCGTCACCTCGATGGCCTGAGTTCGATCTCTGGGGATCCCCAGCCAGGGAACTAATCCATGTATGACACAGCAGACCTCGCCTGTCTCACCTGCTGCTCCCTGCAACAGTGTATTCCAGTAGATCTGCCTGTTCTGTACCCCCCTACTCTGTCTCTCTGGTGAATCCTCTCACCCCCACACCTCTAGCCTACACTCTAGTTTTTATATGCATAAATAAATAAAAATACATCTTCAAAAAATAGATATAGTAGAGAAAACTTCTAAATATTTTAAATTTATTAACAAATATTTATTGAACTTCTAGTATGTGCAAGGAAAAAGCTACTGTAGGTATATAACATCAAAACAGGCAAAAATTTCTGCCTCATGGAGCTTACACATTATTGGAAAACATAAACAACAAACAATTAAAATTAGTTATTGCAATGTCAAAAATAGAGTGATTTAGAGAAGGTAGGAAAGATGAGGGAGCTGGTTGTAATTTTAAATATTATGCTATTTGTAGGAGTTGACATTTAAGTTAGGTTCTGAAGGAGTTAAGAGAGCGAGTCTTGTGGAAAGAATATTCTAGGATCACCTGCATATACCCGGGGCTCTACTGGAGAAAGCACTAAGGCTGAAACAGGATTGAAAGTGGTTAGACATAAGGAAGGACTTCCTAGTGAGGCATTGTGGGGAATCTACGTTCCTGTATATCATGTCTTGCTTTCTACATTTTTGTACTTGGGGCATCTGAATGTCCTTGAGAATGGGGGTCTGGTGTGTGGAGAAAAGTTGGAGAGGAGGGAGAAGCTGAGTAGGGATCATACTTTCAACTCTGTCTCTATGTTTGTTCTTCCTTTGCATTCATAGTTCAAAGTGTGATTTTAATGTATTTAGTAAATCTTAGAACCTTTAGATGTGAAGGAAATTTTCTCATGAGAGAAGACCAAACTGAGGAATTTCCAACCTTCTGGAGGTTCAAAGTAATAATTTATGACAAAAATATTTTAAAATGTGAAATGAATCACTAATGATCTTTTTTCCTTTGGTTACGTGCTAAAATTAAAATATGTTTAGTGTTTTGGTTAAATAAAATATTAAAATTGTTTCACCCATTACTTTTATTTTAATGTGGCTATTAGAATACTATAAATTTTATCTATGACTCAAATTTATAGCTCAGATTATACTGCTACTGGATAGCATTTTTTATAAGTTTAATAATATATCCTTTTTAAAAGATCTTCACTATTTCAATGTTATATTTAAAATAAATATAGACTCACAGAGATTTGCAAAAGAGTACAGAGATCTATTTTACCCTTGATGCAGTTCCTCACAATGGTTACATCTTATGTTACTTGTCATATAAGCAGAAACGTGACATGGGTATAGTGTGTTGATGTTTTAGTTCTGTTCCATTTGATCCCATGTAGGTTAATGCAACCACCAGCGCAATTCAATGCAGAATTATTCTATCACCACAAAGATCTCTTTTGCATCCCACTTTATAGTCATGTTCATCCTGCACCTCCCATCCATGGGATGGAAGCCACTAATCCATCCTCTAGCTCTATGGCTGTGTCATTCAGAGGATGTTTTATAGCTGGACTCACACAGTATGTGACAAAACGAGATTGCCATACTTCACTCAGCAAAACATCATTTTCTTTTAATTTCCTTTTTATTTTTGGTTATATGTTTTACTGAATTTTTTTTCTGTGTTGACGGTAGTTCTTAAATTTTTTAGTTAATGCTATTGAATTTTTGCTTTGAGAGTTCTGCTGCTTTAAAGATTAGAAAGTCGGGCCTCCCTGGTGGCGCAGCGGTTGAGTGCTGGGCTGCGAAGCTGCCAGCAGACTCTGCAGGGCCGGTTCGATCCCCGGCCACCGGCGAGGGTCCCTCATGGAGTGCAGACCTCCCCTGCTGCCCACTGCCCCCCTTAGCAGTGTGCTTCGGTCCTTCTGCCTGTTCTGCTCCCCGCTCTGGCTCTGGTAAATTCTCTCACCTCCCGCGTTTCTGACTATACTATACCCAGTATTTGTATAAATAAATAAATAAATCTTTTAAAAATAAAGATTAGAAAGTCCTTGTATCTCCGAGGTTTGGTAAATATATCTTTCCTTCAAATTATATTATAGCTATTTAGTTATTTCTTTATTAACATTTTAAAGAATTGAGCTTATTTTACTGTGTATAATTTCCAGTAGGAAAGCTGATTAATTGTCCTAAAATTTTGTTTTGAAAAATACATCTTGGGGCCTCCCCTGGTGGTGCAACGGGTTGAGTACAGAGCTGTGAAGCTGTCCGCAGCATCTGCAGCACGGGTTCGAGCCCGGCTGGCCAGGGAGATACCCACATGGCATGGTAGACCTCTCCTGACTTGCCTGCTGCTACCCTCAGCAGTGTATTTCAGTCAGTCTGCCTGTTCTGTTCCCCTCTCTGTTTCTGGTGAATCCTCTCACCCTCCTGTGTGTCTGACCTGTATCCCAGTTCTTGTATGTGTGAATAAATCTTTTTAAAAAATAAAATAAATAATAAATAAATAATAAAATAAAATAAAAAAAAATCTCCCATTACTCACTTTTTTGATGCTTCCTGAACTACTGTAGGTGCTCAGTAAATGTCTGTGCCATAACCAGGACTTAGATTTGAACATATGGAGGTTGGAATTATAGACCTTTAGATGAAATTGAACTGTATCTTTCAAACTACATCAAATTCCACCACTAGATTAAAAAGTTTTATAAATTTTGCTGAACACTGTTGGGAAAATGGAGCGGTAACCCATGACTTGGAAGTAAGAGGAATAGTCTATACCTAAGGAACTAGATTCTTTTCCTATATGAAGCATTTTTGGTTTAATTATTGAAATGTTTATTGAAAAACAAAATAAACTATGCTTTTTCTAAGACCTAAATCAAACATTATTTCTATGTATTATTGCATCTGTTTTTCCTACCTCTTAAACTCTTTGATGGGCACCTAGATCAACACACCAAAGAAGCCATCAGTGATTTGATGTGGGAAAATTACTATAAGATAGGGGAAATGATCAGATGATACCAAGACTTAGAATATCTGAGGAAAAACTTAGCTTTCAGCATAGCTTGTAGGTTTTGCAGAAACCTCTCTGACCCAGCAACTCTGAAATTAGCTAATGCTTTGGTCCAGGGAGACAAGGGCAGGATGCATGAACGTGAGCAAAGGTGAGCATAACAATGAGTAGATTCAATGATACTTGAGTTCATTCCCAACATCTAGCTCCATATATACTATTTATTTTTCCAAAGTGAGTGCCTTTGGAAAATGGCATGTATTCTATATTTTGGTCTGTAGAGTAACAATAAATTGCTCTATCAGTGAAAGGAAGAACTGAAAGTTTCTCACACAACATTCCTCTTGCCTCCTTGAGCAATTAGGAGCAGGCATACTTCACAGTGGTGTAGCAGAACTGATTCGTTTATACAGCAATAACTATCAATTCCACCTCCTCCAATAAACTAAGAGCAATTATTCTAACAATCCACTGGAATTTATCTTTTACTCATATTCCAAAGCAATTTGTTGATATTTCTATAAAACATATATCATACTATTTTTCCTTAAACTTTATTTTAATATCCTTTCCTCCCTTCTATAATCACACCATGTTCCTAAGGGTATGAAAAATAACTTACTAAATTTTTACCTTGAATGTCTATCCCAGTATGTGGGTCTTAAAAAATGCTTAATGAGTGTCAGTTGTATTAAAGAAATCATAAATACAGAGAAATTATCTGGAAACATACATATCGTTACCCACACATTTTCAGGTAGAGTAATTAGGAACACGGAACTTCAAAACCCTGGGTCTTGAGTGTTTTGTAAGCTATTATTTATCTGTATAGATCCATTCTTTTTTTCCCAAACCTTAATAAGTCTTAATTCCTTCATGGGAATAGACAGTAATAATAATAGTACTTACACAATAAGAATGTTGGAAGTATTTATCAATATAATTCATGTTTAAATGTAACTAACATCTAGCATGTAGCATTATTCAATAAATATTAGTAATTATTTAGTTTTGGTAAACAGAAAGTGAGGTAGATATATCTGTGGTAGGTAAAATTTTTAAGTGGAGATTCAATTTGATTACAGAAAATAGGCAATTATTTCTGTAACTTTAATCAACGTCAGGAAACAATTGAGTAGTTATTCATTTGGAGATGCGAGGGCAGTTTTTAAATGAATTCTAATGTCAACCTCTGCAGAACTGATTGTGAACTTCACCCTTGACATGATGGCTAAATAAGCAATTGCTTATTAACTGCTGCCTGGAGGTTTACTTTTTAATCTCCTGAACTAGCGATAAAGTGAAGATTTGATTTGGAGATTTCAAATCAGACTATAGACAATTTGCAGCTAAGGTGAGAAAGTAAGAGAAAACAGGGTGGCTTGGGTCAAATGGCAAAAAAATACAATTTAGTTGTTGACTGAGAAGATAGGCTGAGGAGACACTTTTTGAGGCTAATATGCTTGGGACAATTTACCCTCCACGGATGGGTGCCTGGGACACTTCTCAATATCACTTAATGGCTTTCCCCTAAAGGGCTCCAGAGCGCTGCCTTATCCTAATTTGTTCTTTCCCTCCATCATGAGAGCAGCACCTCAATTACCGGTGTGTTTAATGCTGACAACGTGCTACTTACATGATGGATACTATTCCGAGAGCTGTGGAAAAGGGGGTAGTTCAGCAACCACACGTTCTCTGATCATGTTGATGAAGACAAAACAATCCTGAGAATAAAGCTCTCAAGTATCAGGTCAGAGTTGTACATGAGTCATGGGCTGAAATCAAACACTTTTAGGTCTGTACCACCAGCTAGTCATGTGACTTTGGATGAATACCTGCGCCACTGTGACCCCTACTGTCTTCATTTGTTTAAAGTGGAAACAAGGGGCCCCCCTGGTGGCGCACAGGGTTAAGATGCAGCACATGAAGATGTCTGCAGCCACTGCAGCACGAGTTCGATGCCCAGCCAGAAAGCAGCACACATGGCACAGCAGATCTCTCCTGACTCGCCTGCTGTTCCCCTCAGCAGTGTATTTCAGTCGATCTGCCTGTTCTGTTCCCTGCTCTGTCCCTGGTGAATCCTCTCACCCATCTCTGGCCTGTACTCCAGTTCTTGTATGCATAAATAAATAAATCTTTAAAAAAAGTAAAGTGGAAACAAGACTATCCACCTCATGAGGGAATAAATAAGCAAAACAGGGCCAGAAAATGAGGTCTTTTCTGCACCTGTGCTTACCCCATGTTTAGAATTCATGCACCACTGATCTTAAAGAACTAACAATACAATCAACACTAAGAAAGGAGCAGTTTTTACATAGACCCCCCTCAAGGTTGTCCAGTATCTTCAAGAAATATGTCATGCAAAGTCTTTATGGTACTTTTACCAAGTTCTTCAGAACACAGTGTTGTCACTTAGGATCAATTCTGTGGCCCCTCCAGGGAGTTCATACCCCAATTTTTCTTCCTATTATGAACTACATGGAGGACCTGGGGACACTGTCACAGCCTTTTCCTAGTCTTCCTCAGCTATGGCAAATACCAATCTCACAACATCATTGAATTTATATATTGCTGCCACCATGGAACACTGACCCCATAAGGGATGCTTGATAACAATTCAGTAAATAGCTATTGCATTTTAAGCAATCAAAACGTGTTATGACTCAGTAAAAACTAGTTTCTCTCTACTGATAGTTCAAAACATTTTGAATTTTTCTGAAATTGCTCATATTGGATAAGGTATACACATCTTCACACACTCAGTGAGACTTGATAAGTATGATTTAAATACATACAAAGGCCTTGATTAACATTCCTGCAATATCCCTTCATTTTTATATTACTAACAACATGGTCTTCCTAAGTGTTCATGAAAAGTCACAGTGTAGGTGGGAATGTTCTTTCAATGCTGCTTCACTTTTGTACGAAGGCACCATCATAGAGGAAGAATGCTTTAATAGACATCTCATTGAATACATTGCTTTCCCATCCAATCCCTACTCTTCTTCCTTGATGATAGGAAATCACTGAAGTAAACATAAATGTTTAAAGTCATCCTTCATGCCTGTCTTCATGTCTACTAGAAACCACTCCCATAGGTTTTGTTAATGTGCAATGCCCACACTGGAGGAATGTCTGAGAGCTGTTCCACAACCTGAGGGGGCAATAATCACACAATTCATGGAAAAAACTGGACTTGGCCCCAAATAAAACATCTATTTCCATCAGCTATATGTGTTTCACATCTCATGCGGCTGACTACTGTACTTAGGAGATACCATTTTTCTCTTCCCACTGAGAATCCCAGCATCAAAATGAAGTTCCCATTACATTAGCTTTTTGAGCCTAAGTTTTAGGAGAATGAAGCAGATCATAGCATGATTAAAATGATTAATTTAGATTATGATGGAGTTGTTCTAATATAAATAAAGTTCAAATTATTTCTCTCCTCTGTGACACTTTGCATAATATTTTCTCCATTTTGTAGCCTCATACCATTCATGTTAACACAAACCACTAGGAAAATAGCAGAACTACATATTTCATGTCTTCAGTATAAGCTCTTCAAATCCTGACTGATACAATAGTCTCTGAAACACTATATATACACACACATATATTTTTCATGTTTCCCTTTCTTTTTTACCCAATATTCAATAATTGCTATCTTTTAGCTGTTGGTGATATTGAGAATAAGGAAGTGTGTTTTACCCCATGTAAGGTAAGGAAAAATGTCAGGCTTTTCTGCCCTCCCGCCATCAGGATAATGATGGATCCTTGTGGTCCTGAATGCATGCCTGATGGCGGGCACCTGGAGTGGGGTGTGGGCATAGGTAGATGGGATTCACCTGGGCTGAGACTGGGCTTTTAAGGGCGGCATCATGGGGACGCCAGCAGCAGTAGAAGCCAAAAGAGAAGCTGAGAAAGAAGCAGAGGACACCAGAGAGCCTAGATAGTGTGAAGACTTGCCAGCCCCCAGCACCCCTGCCTGCCATATGCCTGGTGAACCCCAATAAAAGACCTGCAAAAAACCACTGAGGACTCTGACTTCTCCTTTACCCGTTCTGCATGGGATCAGAGAACCTGCCCTCTGTCCATTCTTGACCTTATACCCCACAACTGTCCTAGGACATCATGCAGGGACTGGATTTGAAGAGCCGCAAACATCATGCTCACTTGGGCATTCCCATTCATACAACCATGCTGCTCATGAACCTATCTCCCATCTTCAGAAGCAACCCAGTTTTCTTTTAAAATTTTCTGTGCTTACCACCATCCACAGAACACCTACGAGTGGTGCTTCCTATAAATCCTGCACAAGAACAGACAGCAAGATGGGGGCTGCTTCATATACTACCCACCAGGAGACCATTTACATCCTTTGGCCCATGGCCTTTTCGTTCATCTTCAAAGTCTGATTTGTGCTGTAGCATCTTCAAATCTCTTTTTCTATGTCCCTTTACATCCATCTTTGTTACCATAACACCATCTGTCTGGTTTTGACCTTCCCTACACCCCTCTTAGGCTCACCCTTCTGATATCTGGGTGATTGTAAGGGCAGGACTGGACACAGGGCAGGTTTTCTGATCCCATGCAGACCGGGTAAAGGAGGAGTCAGAGTCCTCAGTAGTTTTGCAGGTTTTTTATTTGGGGTTCACCAGGCATATGGCAGGCAGGGGTGCTAGCTGGGGGGCTGGGAGGCTGGCAGGCCTCCCAGCCCCCAGCAAGTCTTCACTCTATCTGGGCTCTCTAGCGTTCGTTCTGCTGCTTCTCGGCTTCTCTTTCGGCATCGGTTTCTGCTTCTACTGCTGCTACTGGTGCTGCTGGCGTCCCCCCGTGACGCCGCCCTTAAAAAAGCATAGTCTTAGCTCAGCTGAATCCCATCTACCTATGCCCACACCCTATTCCAGGTGCCCGCCATCAGGCATGCATTCAGGACAAGGATCCATCATCTATCCTGATGGCTGGAGGGCAGAAAAGCCTGACATTTTCTTTACCCTACAGTGATCCATAAAGACCCCATCTCATTACCTTCGACTTCATCAGAAAAAAAGCCACAAAAGGCATAAGAGCACTTCCAAGTTCAAGACCACTTTCTTGCCTACTGTGGACCCCTAAACCTTTTCTATGGTCTCTTCTTTTATATATAAGTTAGGACAACATGCACAAAAATCTTCAGTTTCATCACTATGGCTCACTAACCTTTCCTACTGAATTAGAAAAACAAAGCAATATTGTAACAAGAGCCTTACGTGAATTTCCAGTATTATTAAAAAGCAAACAACAACTACAAAAAATCCTTAGGAAGTATAGGGGTATTATTGATTCTCTTGAAGCAATGAAACAGGACAGGTCTCTCTTCTAGTCCTATCAGATAAGTATTCTTTTTTTTTTAATATATTTTTCACATCGTTCTTCATTTTTTTACAATGTATGCTTTCTCATCTCGGCTATAGTCCCCCTGAAATTCCCACCACCAATTCACCCGTGTACAGTCACCACAGTCCCTTGTGCTCTTCCCACCTCTGTTTTTTTTTTAAATAATAAATTTTATTTTTATATTCCCCCATACAATTGCAAACGCCCCATTCTGACCCCAATCCTTCCCCTCCCGCCCCCCACCCCCCAAAAAGTGTCTCTGGTTCATAGTTTTTTGTTGATTTTGATTTTCACTTTCTTATATTCATTTTCCTGGTCCCTTATTTAAGTTTTCTAGATTCCTGCTATGAGTGAGACCATCCGGTATTTTTCTTTTTCTTTCTGGCTTATTTCGCTGAGCATGATCCCTTCCAGCGCCATCCATGTTGCTGCAAATTGCATGTGTTTATCTTTTTTGAATGCTGAGTAATATTCCATGGTATATATGTACCACATCTTCTTGATCCAGTCATCTATTTTTGGGCATTTGGGTTGTTTCCAAAGCTTAGCTATTGTAAACAGTGCTGCTATAAACATAGGGGTGCAGGTGCTCTTTGGAATTAATGTTTCTGTGTCCTTTGGGTAAATACCTAGTAGTGGAATTGCTGGATCATATGGAAGCTCTATGTTTAGTAGGCCCAGAAATCTCCACACAGCTCTCCACAGTGGTTGGACCAGTTTGCACTCCCACCAACAGTGCAGGAGAGTTCCTTTTTCTCCACACCCTCGCCAACATTTGTTGTTGCTAGTTTTTCCTTTCTCCCACCCCCTGCAGAAAGTCTCTGGTTTGTAGTTGCTTTCTGATTTACATTCTTATCTGCTGCATTTAACAGGTTTGTCTTCTTAAATTCTAAGGAAAATGAAGGACATCCCTAAGAGGATAATAAGGAAGTTAAGCATCACGTGTTAACAAAACAAGCTGCAGGCCTCCTGAAATCTGCGTATGCTTGCATCAAAAGGACATGCTGACTCATCCTATCTCCCCTTTGCAGACCCTTGCCTATCTCCCCCTTTTTTCACTCCTTTGCATAAACAACCCTGCCCTCTGCAAAGAGCAGGACAGTGGCCGTTCAGCCACAAGTCTGCTGCTTTCTTCAGTTTGTCAACAAATTAAACTACTTTCCTTCTCCTCAAACTTTCCTATGATTGGCTGAGGGAAACTGAGGCCGGTGTTTGGTATCATTATCTCTAACCCATTTAACTCCCTCATTTGACCAAGGGAGCAGAAAAGTTTAGGGAAAGTGATGGCAGATATTTGTAGGCTTAATGAGGTGAAAACCTCAATTCTAAAAATAGATGAGACGTATTTTTAGTTGAGCAAATACATTCAGCCCATAATAACTGAAATATAACATGAAGTCTGGAAAATAAATGTTTCCTTATTTGCTCTTCCTTCCAGCCTTCCTTCCAAAGTGGAAACAATATATATATATTTGGATTGAACAACCAAAGTAATAGAAGTGAATATTTTTGACCATTCTGTATTCAAACATACTCACTGGGGATATGTCTCATGTGTGTCATATTAGAGAGGCCCAGCTCCCTGCTCCCTTATGCTGGCAAATAGAGTATGGGCCCAGGATGCAGTCTCAATCAGGAGGTGTTTACCTGAGACTTTGAATATGGATATAACGATGCAGTTATCCATGACTCCAAACCGGGATCAGATTCAGAGACTAAGACAGCACAATGGAGGTGATAAAGTTATATAAAAAAATACAAAAAATATTAAATGGAAATGTCAAATGTTTAAAAATGTATGCAAGAATTTAACTAGGAAAGAAGGCGAGAGAGCTAGAGCATGAAGTTCACAGGGTGGTCAAATATTTGCTGTTGTTTCTTTTCTGTACTTAAAAATAAATCTCTCACCCATTTTCCTGTACTCAGTGCTTCCTGACTGTTCTGCAAGCACTTTGATAGCAACATGATATGATACTCATCTCAGTCATTTTAATTGAAGAGACCTTTTAAAAGTTTAACAGCTTTGCACAGAGTGGACATTCTTACAATCTGCCTATTTTGTGGCATTTGATTTAATTTAAAATCTAATGAACTTGTCTCTGACTCTTGAAAACTGACACTTTATATTTATTTCTCTTTCCCCTTTGCTTCCCATTAATGATCTTGAACACTAATAAACTTTTACAAGTGTTGTGATTTCCTGACCAAGCATAATGTTGCTCACCAGTGATAAGACATAAGGGCAGACCTCTTTATCTTAAGACCATATAGAATTTTGTACAAGCAGATTTTTAAAATTATCCTCAGTTCATTATAAATAATTTCAATAACTACTAATAATTTCAACCACATATTTGTAACAGTCTAAATGTAAATTCATGTTCAAAATTGAATTATCACCTTTCTATAAACCTGGTTGCATAATCCATTGTGAAACTAATTGCAACAGAAAATGAGAGCAGAACAAAAGCATTTCTTGGATCCAATGTAGTTCATAGATTTAAAAGGAACAGAGGAAGAGGAAGAGACAGAGATATAGAAAGAGAACTAGTGTCAGATTACTAAATTTCACTCCATGGTTCCTTGATGAGTTCTCTGGGTAAGTAATATAGTGAACACCCACCAGAAATGCTGTTTCATATTCTTTAACAACTTCTAGGAGTTGAAGTTTCAAATACGAATGTAACTTCCAGGTGAGTTGATCTAAAACATTGATTATATACAAAGGTAATTTTTTAAACCCCGTCCTAACACCAATATTGAAATTAGCAAAGCCATTGGTTCTTTTCCCCTAAACCACCACAATTGTTACCTTCAGCAACTTAATCACTCATCATTCAGAGAGGTATGTGTTGCAAGAGAGGGACAATTCCAAGAGTTTACTGGACTTCAGTTCTAGCACCAACCAGGTACAGTGAAAGTGTATGTCCTTGGGTCTAATCCATTCTTGTAGGAAAGGGGTGTGTGTGTGTCTTCAACTTCACCTACGTGTGCCATTGTTAGTATGCCTTTAACTTTATGATGACTGGAAATAAGCTATATCAAGCCACTGAACTACATATTTTCCCTTTCATACATGATTACAATTACAAATGATAAATGTCATTCATAATGTCCTGTACCGACCTCTCAGAAATAAGAGATGCTCTGATTAAGATCAGCTCCATCACACTGTACCCTGAGCTGCTGCTTCTAGTAGTTCTCACCATTCAACTCCTATATCTGGATTCGCCTCTGCAACCTTCTTCAAAGACCTAGTGTAGGGGCAGGAATGGACCACTGAGCACGTTTTCTATGATCCCATGCAGACAGGATAAAGGAGGAGTCAGAGTCCTCAGCTGGTTTTCAGGCTTTTATTGGGGTTCACCAGGCGTATGGCAGGCAGGGGTGCTGGGGGGCCGGGAGGCTGACAGTCCTCCCAGCCCCCAGCAAATCCTCACTCTATCTGGGCTCTCTGGCGTTCTCTCTGCTTCTCTGCTCTTCAGTTCATTCTGCTGCTTCTTGGCTTCTCTTTTGGCTTCTTCTCGGCTTCTCCTGCTGCTGCTGGCGTCCCCGTGACGCCACCCTTAAAAGCCCAGTCTTAGCCCAGATGAATCCCATCTACCTATGCCCACACCCTACTCCAAGTGCCCGCCATCAGGCATGCATTCAGGACCGAAAGGATCCATCACCTATCCTGATGGCGGGAGGGCAGAAAAGCCTGACATTTTCTTTACCCTACACCTAGTGAGTAAGCTTGAGTGAGTTTAGCTTCGTTCTAAATCACATGCAGCAAAAGACCAGCATATCTTCTCTCTTAGAACAAGACATATTGAGGAAATCAAGCATTTACACATAAAACCAATGTAGAGGTCTCCTGAACATTAAATGAGAACAAGTTATACCCTGTGAATATAATTAACTATCTGAGGAAAGAAACAAGAGATCATTTATAAATGAGTGTCTGATGTGTTTGGGAATGCCCAAGAGTATAGTCAATGTGGCCTGAGTCTGATCTGACAAAGATTGTCCACAAGTGAGATTGTCAAGTTGTATGCAAATGGTTATATAAAATGTGCTCTGTCTGGAGAAAAACTAACGGAATGGTAACCCACACAGAAGAAGAAGGAAAGTGAAAGAAATTAAAACTGCTGCTATATCTCCTATACTTTGTTTGGAATAGAGACAGGAAAAAGTCATTAGAAATTATTTTATTGTATTATTCTTCAGAGAGGAGGGGTGGATGTATAGTCCTCCATGTAAAAAATGTTTCAGTATCAATTAACTTATTTTTTTCTCCTTTATATCTACTAAGCCACTTTTTATTATTGTTGCTCCATACTATACACACACACACACACACGCACACACACACCCACATATACACCAAGATACAACAACCAAGATGATTGAAATCCAGTGATAAAGAAATGAAAACATATGTACAAAAGAGGTTTGGATATAACAATGTTCACAAAAGTTTTATTTCAAACAGCTAAAAACTTTAAATAACTCAAATGAACCTCAAGTGATGAATTAAATTTTTAAAAATTTATACAATGAATTTTTTTCATCCAATGAAATTCTATGTGGCAATAACATAAATCAACTCCTGACCACATAACAACATGTGTGAATCTCAAAAGCTAACTAAAAATAACAAATAAAGTCAAATACGGCAAGAATATATGCTTTATCAGTCCTTCATATATTTTACAAAAAAAATACAGACTCTACCATGACAGAAAGCACATCAGTGATTGTAGCTGCAGAGGGTGTTAATGAATGGGAAGGAATAAAGGAATATTTGGAGGTGGGGGATGAAAACATTCTACTTCATAGTGGTGATCATACATAGTTATAAATTATCAGAATTCGTTAAAATGTACACTAAAGATAAATGTACCCTATTGCTTGTAAACAGAACCTCTAAGAAAATAAACTGGCATCCCTATCTTATGCATTACAGAAAAATTATTTTGACATAGATTGTTAATAAAAAAATATGCTAGATCCATAAAACTTTTAGAAGAAAATACCAGAAAATCTATTTGGTCTTTAGGAAGGAAAAAATCTTAGGATACAAAAAGCACTAACCATTAAACGACAAGTATTGATAAATTGGACTTTAACATTTTTTCATAAAAAATACATTAAGAATTGAAAAATACATTCTACTGATAAAACCAAGGTATTTTTAAACTTTATGTCTGATGAAAGAACTTTACACAAATTTTATTTAAAAAAACTCACACCTCAATCATACAAGAAAAATAAATAAAAATGAACAGAGGAATTTCACAGACATGTGTGTACATGTCCCTGCACTCAAACATACACACAATATGCAAATAACCCCTAAGATTTCTGGTGAGACCATAAAATGGTAACATCAATTCGCAATACTGGCAATTTTGCAATATTGGCAATTTCATATAAAGTCGAACATAACTGAACAACCAAAAGACCTGCAGTTTCTTTTGTAGGTATTTATCCACAATAAGCTGAAAACATATATCCACACCAGACCTGAACACAAATGTTCACAACAGTTTTATTCATAATGATAAATATAGAAACAACCTCATGGTTACCAATAGGTAGTAACAAAGAAGGGATGGAGGGAGGAGGAAACATTTTGAACATTCATCAAATATTCAGGAGGGCTTCCTAATTCTAGGCCTCCTATTACATATGGAGAAAGGTGAATAAGATAGAGTCCTTGCATATTATTAAAAATTCCTACAACCAGGGCCTCCTCCGTGGCGCAGAGGTTGAGCGCTGGGTTGCGAAGCTGCCCGCAGCCTCTGCAGCGCCAGTTCGATCCCGGCCACCAGTGAGGGTCCCACATGGCACGACAGACCTCTCCTGTCTCGCCCACTGCTCCCCTCAGCAGTGTATTTCGTCAGTCTGACTGTTCTGCTCCCCACTCTGTCTCTGGTGAATCCTCTCACCCTCCCTCGCTCCTGACTGTACACAGTGCTTGTACAAATAAATAAATAAATCTTTAAAAAAAAAAAAAACAAAGTTTAAAAAAAAAAAAAATTCCTACAACCAGATGAAAAAACGGACTTGGAAAAAAAACTTGCTCAAATAAAATATTGATGGCTAGTAGTAAGCAAGAATTTGAATCTAAATCTGTTCAAATCTTTTCCCATTATCCAATTAAACAGTCCTCATCTGTTTATGATGTCATAGAAAGTTTGTTTATATATATATAGGTGTTCATAATCCAGAGGGTGCTAATAACAATAATATTTAGTAATTACTAACACTTGTGTAGTGCTTGTTAAGTATCAGACACTATTCTAAATATTTTATATAAATTAACTCATATAATTTTGATAGGAACCCTATGAGGAAGAGAATATTATGATACTTTTTTTATTCCAATAGGACATGTAAATTTATTTTTTTATATTTTTTACATCATTGTTCATTTTTAAAAAATATTTGCTTCCCCCCACCCCCTCAGTAGTCCCCATAGAATTTCCTTCCCCAAGGTACCCGTGCACCATCACCTCAGTCCCCTGTGCTCCTCCCTCCCTCCCTCTCATCGCTCTCCCACCTCCTCCCCTGCAGGATGTCTCTGATTTATAATTGTCTGTTTTTGCTTTATTGTGTTTTGTACTGTTATTATTTTTTTACACCAATGTCTTATTTAGTCCCCATGTATTCTTGCTATAAGTGAAACCATCCGATATTTTTCTTTTTGCTTCTGACTTATTTCACTGAGCATAATTCTTTCTAGCTCCATCCATGTTGCTGTGAATGGCATGAGTTTATCTTTTTTAATAGCTGAATAATATTCCATTGTGTATATGTGCCACATCTTCTTGATCTAGTCATCTATTTTTGGGAATTTGGGTTGTTTCCAGGTTTTACCCTTTGTAAATAGTGCTGCAATAAGCATAGGGGTACAGGTGTTCTTTTGAATCAATATTTTTGTGTC
Source organism: Talpa occidentalis (assembly GCF_014898055.3). Lineage (NCBI taxonomy): Eukaryota > Metazoa > Chordata > Mammalia > Eulipotyphla > Talpidae > Talpa > Talpa occidentalis. Next base: position 46,301,848 of record NW_023603184.1, read on the forward strand.
CTTTGGGTAGATCCCTAGGAGTGGAATTGTAGGGTCATATGGTAGCTCTATTTTTAGTAGACTGAGGAACCTAAACACAGCTTTCCATATATGATACTTTTTTATAGACAAGATAGCTAAGATGCTGAGAGACTAAGTAGCAATACAGTGGCAAATTTGATACGAGTCTCCTTATTCATCACCTAAAACAAGTGTAAGTTCAGGTCTCAGAATCAACCTGTAGATCTATATTTAGTTTTAATGTGATAAATTAATTACATTTATAGCTCTTGTCTTCTCATTGGATCTATACCTGCTGTCATGGAAACTTGCATGACAAATTTTTCCAGTCTGACAAGTCATGCCACTTGCTTGAACCATGATGCTGAATTTGCAGAGCAGTTCCACCATGTCAGCTTTGTGCAATGGTGTCCAGATTTGAGAATAGTTCTCTGGAAAATATAAGATAATTCAATAACCAGATGAATAGATGGATGGATAAATAGATGGGTAGATGGATGGCAGGCTACCATTCTTGCTTAGCCTCATCATCTCTCTGATGACTCAGTTCAGGTAGTGGGAAAGATAAACAATATTTATTAAGCACTTGACACTTTTTAATGTTTTATTCCTTTTAACCTCACAACCCTGGGAAATAAGAGTATCTGTCTAATTCTTTTAATATTAATAATCTACATGATTTGTTTGTGTTCACACAGCCAGCAGGATATTGAGCCAGAATGGCTCACTTTTTTCTCCCTAACGTCTCTACAACAAAGGGAAGTAATTTGCTTCAATGTAACAACAAGTTGAATATAAGAATCTAAAATAAAGATATAAAGTCTTACAGACCAATATGTAGATTTTTCTATACCATACAAATACTTCTGGAAATGAATGCCCTGCCTCCAAAGACACTAAAACAAATAATAAAAGCCACTGGAAACCAGATAAGTATCAATTTCAAAATATGTCTTAATGAATAGAAAGACAAAAAACATTAAGAATATAAATATATTGCCAATCTCTCTTTGGTAATGAGTCGTAACTATTTGTGAATTGTACTCAATAAAATTTTATTGGATGATTAATCCAACTATTCACTTTCACTCATTCACAATAAAGAACAGTACTTCTGTTATACTATGGACTGACCAGCTGTGTTATCATAGGTGCAGGAACACAGTAAGAATAATAATTACAAAAAAAACCAAACTTGAATATGTACCATATGCCAGACACTGGGATATTATTTTTATGCATAATCTTACTTAAACTTCACCATAACCTCAAGTAATTTTTTAGCTCTATTTGGTGAACATGAAGAAACTTGATCAAAAGACAAAATTATTCAGTGTCAATCCATAACTTGCCTCTAGAGTCTTAGATCTTTTGTTTGTTAGTGCTGAAGTTGGAAAAACCACTTCATTTCTCAAAGTCAAAGTCCAGGGCTCTTTATTATTATTATTATTTTATATAATTCTTACATAATTTTTCATTTTTGCATAATGTATGCATTTTCATTTTGGTTATAGTCCCCATACAATTCCCACCCCCTCTTTTTTTTTTGGCCCTAATCCTATCCCCACCCCCGGTAGTGTGTCCCTAGTTTATAGTTGCTTATTGATTTTGATTTTTACTTTGTATTAATTAGTCTTTTTCCTGGTCCCTTATTTAGGTTTTCTAAATTCCTGCTATGATTGAGACCATCCTGTATTTTTTCTTTTTCTTTTTGGCTTATTTTGCTGAGCATGATCCCATCCAGCTCCATCCATGTTGCTGCAAATTGAATGAGTTTATCTTTTTTGATTGCTGAGTAATATTCCATTGTGTATATATACCACATCTTCTTGGGCATTTGGGTGGTTTCCATATCTTATCTATTGTAAATAGTGCTGCAGTAAACATAGGGGTGCGGGTGTCCTTTTGAATTAATGTTTTTGTGTCCTTTGGGTAGGTACCTAGAAGTGGAATTGCTGGATCATATTGTACCATTTTTAGCAGGTTGAGGAACCTCCACACAGCTTTCCATAATGGTTGGACCAGTATGTATTCCCACCAGCAGTGCAGGAGAGTTCCTTTTTCTCCACATCCTCACCAACATTTGTTGTTGCTAGTTTGGATTAAATAACTAGACATAAGACCTGAAACCATAAAATATATAGAAGGAAATATAGGTGAAACACTACATGACATGCATCTCAAAAACATCTTTACAGACACATCACCCAAAGCAGTGATACTGAAGACAAGATAAACAGCTGGGACTACATCGAATTAAAGAGCTTCTGTACAGCAAAAGATACAGTAACTAAAACAAAGAGACACCCCACCGACTGGGAGAAATTTTTTTTTTAAAGATTTATTTATTTATTTATTTATTTATTTATTTATTTATTTTATTTTTTTTATACAAGCACTGGGTACAGTCAGAAGCGCGGGAGGGCAAGAGAATTCACCAGAGCCAGAGCAGGGAGCAGAGCAGGCAGAAGGACCAAAGTACACTGCTGAGGGGAGCAGCGGGCGGCAGGAGAGGTCTGTGCGCCATGTGGGACCCTCCTCTGGTGGCCGGGGAGCAGCCGGGGATCAAACCGGCGCTGCAGAGGCTGTGGGCAGCTTGACAACCCAGCGCTCAACCGCTGCGCCACTGGGGAGGCCCTGGGAGAAAATTTTTGCACACAACACTAATGATAAAGGACTGATCACAAAAATCTACAAAGAGCTGATGAGACTCAACAAAAACAAAGTAAATAATCCAGACACCACTCTCCCCAGGAATACCAAGTATATATAAGTGCATAGAGGGAACAGCAACATCTAAAACAAAGCTAAGTAATGTCAGTGTCTCCGCAAGAAAAACAGCCAGTAAACATCAGAAAGGAAATGAAAGACTGGGAAACAATATATCAGGATTGGTGCTAGTAATCCACCAGGCTCTCCCACCAGCCTATGAAAGGAGGAACATAATTTACTGTGAGACCATAGTCTGTTCCACAGTTCAACAAGGGACACTCAAACCAATATAACTCATCATATCAACAAGAGGAAAAATTAAAATCATATAATTATATTAATAGATACAGAGAAAGAATTTAATGAGATTCAACAACATTTCTGGGGGGAAATGGATATTGATGGAATATTCCTCAAAATAGTAAATGCCATATATATATATATATATATATATATATATATATATCAACATATATTGACATATATGTTGTCAACATCCTATACAGTGGTAGACAACATTAAACTTTTCCTGTAAAATCTGGTATAAGACAATAATATCCAATTTTACCCACTAGTATTATTCAGAGCAATACTATTATTATTAACATTGATATCAATATTATTATTATTAATATAATTAATATAGTGTTAATTTAATATTACTATTAATAATAATAACACTAATATTATTCAGAATAATACTAGAAGTCCTAGCTAGATAAATTAGAAAAGAGAAAGATATAAAAGGAATTTAAATTGGGAAAGGAAGAGAACTTTCATTATTTGCAGATGACACAGTAATTTATATGGAAAACCCAAGACTCCACTAAAAAACTAATTTAAAGAATAAATCAGTTCAGTTAAGTGGATGTGTATAAAATCTTCTGCAAAAATTAGTTGTATGAAAAGAACAAGTTTGAAGAGAAATAAATCAAAGAAACAATCTCATTCACAACTGCAAAAAAAAATAATTAAATACTTCTAAGTAAACTTAACAAAGGAGGTAAAGAAACTATACAATGAAAATTTTTCAATATTACTAAAAGTAATAGAAGGAGACACAAGGAAATGGAAAGATATTCCCTGCTCATGGATTAGAAGAACAAACATTGTTAAAATGGTCATCTTAATCAAAGTAAGATACAAATTCAAGACAATACTTATCAAGGTTGCAAAAGCATTCTGCAAATAAATAGATCATACAATACTGACAGTTATATGGAACCACAAAAGACTCCAAACTAGTCAAAGAAAGAGCTAGAGAGGTGGTATCATATTTCCAGACTTCAAACTATGTTACAAATCTATCCCAATTAAAACAGTATAGCAACTGGAACAAAAGTAGACACACAGACCAACAGAATAGAAATGTAAACCCAGAAATAAACCCACAAATCTATGGACACTTAATCTGTGACAAAGGAACCAAGAGTATACACTGGGGAAAAGAGAGTCTCTTCCATGAATAGCGTTGGGAAAACTGCAGAAGAAAGAAATACGCAAAAGAAAGAAACTAGGTCACCATCTCACACCTAACATAAAAATTAACTCGAGATGGATTAAAAAACGTAGATTTGGACCAAAATGTAAAATACATTGAAGAAAAAAATAGGTAAAAAATTCACAACATTGGCTTCAGAAATATCTTTGGAGATTCATCTCCTTTGGCAAGAGAAGCAAAAGCACATATAAACAACTTGTATTATATCAAACTAAAAAGTTTCTGAACTCATGCGACTTAACAAAAATAAAATAATTAGTAGATCAAAAAATGGGCAAAAAAGTTAAATACACACTTCTCCAAAGGAGATACAGAAATGAACAAAAGGCAAATGAAAAAATTTCTCCTCCTCACTTATCTTCAGATCTTCAGGGAAATTCAGTTCAAAACCACAATGAAATACCCTCTCACATGTGTAAGAATGGCCCACATTAAAAAAAAAAAAAAAAAAAAAAAACAGAAACAGGAGTTGGTGAGGATGTGGAGAAAAAGGAGTTGTTGTATATTATTGTGTGTAGGCAGATCCAATCCGTATGGAAAGTAGCTTAGCATTTTCTCTAAATATTAAAATAGATCCACCATATGATCCAGCAATTCCATTCCTAGGTATCTACTCTAAGAATGCAAAAACAGTAATTCAGGTGTATGTACTCCTCTGTTAATTGCAGCTCTATTTGAATGGCTAAGTTATGGAAATGGCTTAAGTGTCCAAAGGCAGAGAGATGGATCAGAAAAAATGCAGTATATATTACAACATAATACTACTCAGCTATAAAAAAAATAGATGAACTCTTTATACTTGTGAAAATATGGGTGGAACTGAAAGGGATAATGTTAAGCAAAATAAGTCAGAGGAAGAAAAACAAATGCCACATGGTCTCACTTATATGTGGAATATAGAGAAGTATAACAAAGGGTTAGCAAATTATTAATGTGATTACCATTTTCTTACTAATCATTTGAGCACTTGAATAATTACTATAATTCCTCTATATTAATTTCATGTTATCTACTTCATATCACTTGTTTACCTGCTACTGTGGGTTCTGGTTCTTTTATTTATCTGCCCTTGTTCTGTGCTCCTGTCTGTGTCCTGGTTTGGGACACACTCCACTCTTACCCTGCCTATTTCATTCCTAGGGCCATTATGTTTAAATTCATTAAATGAATTAAAAACCAAGAGTGTCTGTCAATAATGTATTTGCCATCAGAAATGAGGTTCAGGGAAAAGATTTTAAGTCCTAGAATCAGGCGTTCAGGGTGCTGAAGAACATTCTAGCCAAATTCCATTTGGCACAACTAAAAGCACAGAGAACAAAAATTAGATAAGAACAAGTTTTAGTAGTATCTAGAACTAATCTACAACCAAGAATTAGACCTTCACCTAAAGGATAAGAAGTGCCTTGTGACTACAACTTGTATATGAATTTGATACAAACCACAACCAATGTCATTTAATAGACACTGCAAGAGTGCTTTCTTAGACCTATTTAAATCTCTGTTTCTAAGATGGGTCCTATTTTTTTAGTTAAATCTAGTTAGCAGATGTTGTCAAACACTTCCAGGTACAAGGAAGAATGAAGGGACAAGTCTTTTTGCTTCAATTTCCCAATCCATGAAATAAAAAAAAAGTATGTTTTCTCTCTATATCAAGATATGGAGAAGGAGGGCTTCTCCTGGTGGTGCAGTAGTTGAGCGCTGGGTTGCGAAGCTGCCTGCAGCCTCTGCAGCGCCAGTTCGATCCCGGCCGCCGGCGAGGGTCGCACATGGTGCGGCAGACCTCTCCTGCCGCACCCGCTGCTCCCCTCAGGAGTGTATTTTGTCAGTCTGCCTGTTCTGTTCCTCGCTCTGGCTCTGGTGAATTCTCTCACCCTCCTGTGCTCTGACTGTACCCAGTGCTTGTATAAATAAATAAATAAATATTAAAAAAAAAGATATGTAGAAGGATCACATGATATTTGTGGAATGGCTATATATAAAGTATCAAAGTATGCAGCTTCATTTGCTTTAATTTTCCATAGCATTTATTGCTATCCAATATTCCTTGCATTCAGCATATATATGCGTGTATAGACGAATATATATATATATATATATATATAGAGAGAGAGAGAGAGAGAGAGATAGGTATAGATATAGATGTAGTGTAGATATAGGTATAGGTATAGATTTGTTCATTCACTAGTTTCTGTGTCCTCTTAACAGATTGTGAGGTCCTAGAAGGCAGGAATTGGATCTGCCCCAAACATGTGTCCAATAGAAGAGTGTTTAGAATATGTTCTATATGAAATAAATGTATGTTAAATGAACAAATATGTTAATCCAGAGGGGGGCTTTTCTATTGTGCTGGATTCTCATAGCTTCAGGTTTGGGCCCCAAACCACACTATTAAAACTTGTTCTTGTGCTAATTTTTGTTCTCTGTGCTTTTAGTTGTGCCAATAATTTATGCCATCCATGGCACTGGTTAAGATACTACTATCCATTTGACAAAGTTATCTTTCTATAATAACTTTCTAAAGCTACATCTTTAACTCAAGGGCTGGTTAAACTGGTAAGAATATCAGATTCAACTTCAGGTTGGAAAAGACTTGTTTCTGGACTGGTAAACCTCATAGGGTTCATCAAATTACATAAAGTAGGCAACCACTTGTCTGTCTAAGAGACTTGCTGGCCTCATTGACAGAAAAAAAAAATTCAGGGACTAAATGGCTTCATCTTTATCCTCAAATTCAGTAACAGCATGTACACACAATTCCTCTTAACTAAAATCATTTTAAGCATAATTAGATTCAGCCAAACAAGGGTCTATATTGGACCAATAACACCAATTCCCTGAGTCAGTTCTTTCCAGCTGCTCATTTTGGCTGCATATAACCACAGACTGGAGGAGATTTGGATGAAAAAGTAGTTTGCGATTGTTCCTATCTCATTCTCTGGAATTGGGCTTTCAACTACCTCTCTTGTAGGCTACAATCTGCATTTGAAACAAGAACAAATAGATGGTTTTAAAAAGAAGACAATATAGGCTTTAATTTAACTGTGTAAGGATTAAATGAGATATGACTGGAGATCACATGTATGAGGGCATCATCCACTCTTCATCCATTCATCCATCCGATATCGGAGGCCAGTGCAGTAAAGGACATGGCAACACAGAGACTGGAGATAATCAAGGATGGCTTCCAGGAAGAAGTAACATCTTAAAGGTATTGTAAATGATCAGGAATTAGTTTGATAAAGAGAGAACAAGTGTTTTCCAGTAGAGAAAACTTCAGGAAATTACAGGTATTCAGCATGGCTGGAGTAAATGTGTCCATTGGACCAGGACTTGAGCATCACTGAAAGAAACTGTGCAGAGATTCAAGGCTCCCTCAGCATTCCAGAGCACATAACAAACCCCAAGGTTCTGTCTAAAAATAAATAGCTGACATTTACCAAGCATGCACTCAGCACTCGTCAAAGAGAGGTTAAGCAATTTACCCCAAGGTCACTAGTAAAGTGATGTGACCAGAGTCACATTAGGATGCAGACAGAGTTAGTCTGGCACAGAGGTCATGGTCTCATCAAATATATTCTAAACATATTGTCAGGGGCCCAAACCTAAAGGCTATGAAGGATCACAGCACAACGGAAATGCCCCCTCTGGGTTATTCTCACTCCAACTCTTGCATGGCTGGAAATGCAAATGTATTCTCCTCCCCAAAGGGCAGAGTTCAATGTCTTCTCTGTAGGCTTGTTACTGCCTCCAAAGCCCTCCCAATGGCTGAACAGATGTCCTGCCAGATGGTAACCACTTGGCCCTGGGTCCCATTGTGGCAGACAGGCCAGGACAGTTGCCTTGTAATGTTGTAAATGTCACCATCTCTCACAGACTGGACAGCTGGACAGACGGCCCTGAGAAAAACAGGTGCTGACCGTGCAGCACATGGTCTTGCTGACCAAGGGGAAGCAAATCACATTTTTCCAGGGCATATCTGAGACCATGTCTTTGGAATAATTCTCCTTCTGCCTTGAACAACAGACTATATTGTACGTAGGAGGTAGAGGAAGGAAAAATGTGATTATTTATTTACAAACATTTCTGGTTTCATCTGTCTCCTAGTTACTCACACTGTCCTGACTCACTTCAAGTACACTCGTTCATCCTCATCATCTATGTTCAACTAAGGTTTGTCTTCCTCTGGAGAGGCTTCTGTGATCTTGCCTGAAGTTAACTAATAAATAATCCGGTCCTCAGGATGCTCAGAATTGCAGGTGAAAAAAAAAAAAAAAAAGACATGAAAAGCTACAAAATGCAGGTTAAGATGTGAAAAGTGCTACATGGTTTAAAGGAGACACTGCCAACTTCCTTGACTTTAGAGGGGATGAAATATGAACTATTTGATTTACGTCTTAAAGTACAAGTATGAATTCACTAGGCAGGTAAGGATCTAAATGGAATAAAGTGAAGAATCATAAGAGAATAGTTTTATGGATTTGAGTTGCACTGAGCAATTGAATTGGACCGATGTGCAAAAAACTTTATGGGAAATGCAACACACTCTACCCAGACTCAGAGGCATACAACAATAATCTGCAGGACTCTGCTTACAGATGGCTCTAGGCAGTGCACTTAGCTGGAACAGCTCTGTCCCATTTGTTCATCCTTACCCTCCAAGGACCAGCAGGGTAGACAAGGCATATAGTTCTCATGATGATGGAAAAAAGCACAAAAGCAAATCAGGCCAGATAGCCAAGTAGTTTCCATCGTATATGGTAATATCTTTTTAATGAAATCATGTCACATAATTGGACAAAGAATCAAGGAGTAAAGGAGTCCCATGTTGAGTGAGAGGACACTTCACTGCATGAGTACACAAAACATTAAAGATTTGGATACAGCAACATACATGAGTGATAACCAAGAGATGAGCTCAGTCAGGCAAGTGTGAGCCAGGTTAAGGGACTCACTGTGGACCACACTATGGCCTTCTCATACAATCTCATCTCATAGGTGAGGGACATGATGAGGCATTTTTAGGCAATGAAGTGCCTTGATTATCTGTGATTTCGAGAATGAGCTTCAGGATCTATGTGGAAGATAATTTTGGAAGGAATCAAACATACGAACAGAGATGCTGAGTCATAAAATGAAGGTTCTAAGAAAAGCAATAGCAGTGACAAAGGACACAGGGACAGAAAGATTTAGGTATATTAAAAATCAATACAATATGTGGTATCCACAAATTGTATAAAGAGTAGAGTTCAAGATTTCTGTCTCTTCTGTCTTGGATAAAGATAACTCTATCAAAGAAAAATCAGAAGAAATAGGTAAAAGAGTAATGTGAGGAAAAAATAGGACAATGGGTCAGGCATGGACATGAGTAGGCTATGAGACTTTTAGGGGGAAGATGTCCTGTGAGTAGTTGAAGTTGAGCAGGAGAGAATTATCATTTGGAGATACAGTTTCACCTGGTAATTAATACATGGTAATGAATACTGTAAGCCCAAAGGCAACAGCTCAGAAAAAGACAAAAACATAGATTAAAAACCATAGATGTTCAAGGTTTTATTAGAGAATATTTTTGGATGACTTTGAGAATCTGAAACCAGCTTCCAGAAAACCTCTAGGCACACTGAAAACAATCTGTGGATACAATTATAGGGAAGCTGTGGATTTCATAAGGAAATGACCTTCAAGGATCACTGAAAACAGATTTTGAATCCCTGATTTAAAGGTGGAGCAGAAAAAAAGATAATAAATGAAATAAATGAAAAGGAAGAGGAGACCTTATCAGAGACTAGAGAGAGAAGATCTGGACTCCTGGATAATGAAGCAGTTCATTAATGCTAAAGTCCTAGTTGAGTTGGAAAGTTTAGAAAACCTTCAGAAAAGACAGAGTGGAGGGAAAAGACCCAGAGACAAAAGCAACAACACAGTGGAAAACAAAGACTTTTAGTCAGCACCCATTTTTGAGAACCTCCCAGGTACACAGACCATCATTAATTTCCTCCTTGTGAGTCTGTGAGTAAGAGAGAAAGCTCTGGGCTGGCAGTCGTGGGGCCACAGAAGCTGCTGTGAAGCCAGCTGGCAGGAGTCACATGTCAGTACTGAGGGCCACCTTAAGAGACTGTGGAAGGCAGAAGGCAAAAGCAGGGAGGTGCAGGTTGTTTCACACCATTACCAGTAGTCGCCATTACTTGAGATTCCTGTGAGAGTCTGGAAACTGGACTGAGAAATTGGCAAAACAATCTAATTAGTACCAAGAGAGTAAAGACACCCCCTCATTTCCTAGAGGGTAAGAAGTCATTCTTGTTCACTAGTTCCTGGCATGGACAACAATTCTGAAAAACTGTATAAATGAATATGTTATATGAAAGAATAAAAAAAAAATCTCTGAAACACTAAAGAGCTCCTTGTTTTAAGGCTTCTAAATAAATGCCACCCTGCTGTAAAACACGTCAGCTGCTCTAATAATTAGCTTGCTATTTTTCTAAGAAAACACCGAGTCCTCTTTTCTAATTAATTCATTTTATTGTTGGTTTGTCACCCAAATGAGATATTTAGAAAACTCAGGTACAATATAAAGTGGTTTATTATTATTTTTCATTTGTCTCTGGTGCCAAGCAAATTTGGCTATAAACAATAGTTAATAAACCTTGATTCAAAAGCTATCATGACTGTGTGTGCACCGTGTGTGCTATTGCAAGATGATGCAATAGCACAAGACCATTTTAGTTAAAAGTCACGCTAATGATTTCATCCTTCATAGTTGCCCAAAGAACCCTGAGAAAAAAACCTTCAACTCTTACATCGTTTTCTGTCTTAAGGGTAATGAACCATATGTGTAGACAGCTGCACTGTCTGTAAACTATGGTCATTAATTAGACAGGAGACAGGACACTTCCAGGGAGAGGTGGGTGGAGGAAGAAGGGTGAGATTTTGAAAAGTCATGGTGATTATTAATAACAGAAAGGGCAGGGAAAGGGTAAAATGCTTGTTCTCCAGATTTCAAATATGTTATATTGCTCATAGCAATGAAATAGTGGAAAGGCCTGGAGAACATGGTGTGTTTTGGACCTACAATTAAGCCCAGAGTTAACCAAAACAGTGCCACAGAATAGGTTACACGTAATTCACATGCAGAATTCCAGAGACTATACTAAATTGGTGAAATATTTGCCAAAGGAAAACTGTGTCACTGAAGTTTTAAGGAAATACAGCTGTAGTACAAGAAGTAAGCCAATTGGAAAAACAAAAAAAGAGAGAGCATTAGGTCTGAATTCTTAAACATCCTTCCCTCCCCCCAAATCCCCCATCCAAGATATCAGCTACTTGGATGACTGTGACTAGATTATGGAATATGGGGCAAGTTTGCAAGTTGAGCTGTCAAGCAAGGGCACAGGTCTTGATCAACACAGACCTAATAGATGAAAGGATCCAAGTAGAGATCTGAGTGTAGCCAAGGAGTCAGAGTGTGCCCCTGGCAGTCTTAGGATTCTATGGGAAGACAGTAGACATCTCTGAAGACATACATTTTAAAAAGAGAGAGAGAGAGAGAGAGAGAGAGAGAGAGAGAGAGAGAGAGAGAGAGAGAGAGGGAGAGGATACTAGGGACTTGTATAAGCAATCCCTTTCCTTGAAACTTTTGTAATCTACACCAATTCTTCACCATACTAATTCATAAGACCAATGTCTATGATCAAGAACTAACACACAAACACCCTAATTCTAGGATTGTATCTGTTTGCTTAATACTTTAGCCCCAGTGCTTCAAATGGTGGCTGGAAAAAGCTCAGTTGGGAAATTTTTAATGGATTAAATAGGATCTTTAATGTAATATAGGAATAGCCTGTCTACAAAAGAAGCCAGGAAACTATCAAATGGAGAACTATAAACTAAAATGTCAAGGATGTTTGGGTGATAATGATGTGTCAATGTCGTTTCATCAGTTGTACCACTGGGGTGAGGTATATTGGTAATGGGGAATGATATGAAGGTGTTGAGTAGAATAAATTCCTATACCTTCTGCTCAATATTGCTATGAACTTTAAAAAAAAAAACCTCTGCGCAGAGGGTTGAGCGCCACACTGTGAGGCTGACTGCAGCCTCTACATCACAGGTTCGATTCCCAGCCAGCCAGGGAGAAACCCACAAGGCATGGCAGACCTCTCCTGCCTCGCCCGCTGCTCCCCTCAGCAGTGTCTTTGGTCCGTCTGCCTGTTCTGCTCCCTGCTCTGTCTCTAGCAAGTTCTCTCACCCTCCTGCACCTCTGGCCTATACCCCAGTTCTTGTATGGATAGATAAATCTTTAAAAAAAAAAAATCACATAGTGGTTCTTAAAAAGAAAAAAAAAAACTGAAAATTCAAGTCTATTAACAAAGATCAGAGATGTGAGAATCATAAAAGCATGATCTTTATTTCTACTTTATGGAAAGACAATAGTGACAAAATGTATGAGTGTAGGGAAAACCACTAGGATAGAAGGGAAGGGAGATTTAAAGAACTAGTTGAGGAGATGTGTGCAGGTATGATCACACTAATAGTGATGATGGTCTCTTGGCAGTTATATGGGGAGTTTAGTGGGTAGAGTGAATCAAAGTAGGCATGATTGTGCTCAGCTTCACAAATAATAATAAGTACATGAAACAGACTTACAGGAAGAAAGGGGTGGAATAGATGTTGATCAGATAAAAACCATGTGATATTGTGATGCTTTGGTCGTAGGAAGAAAAGTATTGCTGGTGGGAGTGCAAACTGGTCCAACCACAATGGAGAGCTGTGTGGAAATTCCTCAAACTGCTAAACATGGAGCTTCCATATGATCCAGCAATTCCACTCCTAATGATCTACCCAAAGGACAAAGAAACATTAATTCAAAAGGACACCTGCACCCCTATGTTTATAGCAGCACTATTTACAATAGCTAAGCTATGGAAACCACCCAAATGCTCAAAAATAGATGACTGGATCAAGAAGATGTGGTACATATGCACCATGGAATATTACTCAGCAATCAAAAAAGATAAACTCATGCAATTTGCAGCAACATGGATGGAGCTGGAAGGGATCATGCTCAGCAAAATAAGCCAGAAAGACAAAGAAAAACACCATATGGTCTCACTCCTAGCAGGAATTTAGAAAACCTAAATAAGGGACCAGGAAAAAGACTAATTATAATATAGAAAAAATCAAAATCAACAAGCAACTATAAACCAGAGACACACTACAGCGGTGGGAGGAGAGGAGAGATTAGGGTCAAAATAAGGGGGGTGGAATTGTATGGGGACTACAACCAAGATGAAAATGCATAAATTGTGCAAAAATGAAAAATGATGTAAAAATATATAAAATAAAATAAAATAATAATTGAAAAAAAAGTAAAAAAAAAATCTGGGATAATTTCCCAGACTCTAACTTCATAGTTACAAAACTTAGTAGGCGCTCAACAAATCTAAGAATTTGTGCATTTCTTCTAGTTTATGCAACTTATTTGCATGTAAATGTTCATTGTGATCTGTTATAATCCTTTGAATTTCAGCAGTGTGTGTTGTAATGTCTCTTTCATTTCTGATCCTACTTATTTGAGTTTTATCCTTTTTTTTTTCTTTGTGGTTCTAGCTAGAGTTCTGCCTGGTTATCTTTTCAAATAACCAGCTTTTAGTTTCATTAATAGTTTGGACTGTTTTGTGATTTCTATTTCTTTTATTTATGCTATAATTTTTATGTCCTTCCTTCTGGCTTTTCAATTCACTCCTCTTTTTCTAGTTCCTAAGGTGAAAGATAAGTTTATTTATTTGAACAATTTCTTGCTTCTTGTTTAGGCCTACATTATTATATCCTTCCTTATTAGTACTGATTTTGCTGTTTTGGAAGGTTTTTCCTCATTGTTATTTGTCTCAAAGTATTTGCTTAATTTCCTCTTGGGTTTCATAATTAACCCAACAGCCATTCAGTAGTGTTGGTGAGTCTCCACATATTAGATGTCTTCCTGCCTTCTTTTTGTGGTTGATTTCTAGTTTCATACATTTATGAACAGAGAAGATGCATGGTCTGATTTCAATTTTCAAGAATTTGTTGTTACTTACTTTATGACCCTATATGAGATCAATCCTGTAGAATGGAATGTCTCATATACTCTAGAGATTAATGTGCACTCAGCTTTTCTTGAGTACAGTGCCATATAAATGTTTATTAAGCCCTTGAGGTTTATGCTATTGTGTGCTTATTTATTTTCTGTCTGGTTGACCTGTCCATTGGTGAATGGGTGTTTTTGGAGATCATAAGTCTATACAGTGAATTTTTTGAGTGACTACTGGAAATCAACAATTGATTGGAAAAGGGAGATATCTGTATGTGGGATGTTCTGGGGGAATAGGAGTGGGCATGATTTCCAGGGCATATTTTGAAGAAGTTAAGTTCACAGGAAGGAATATTCATTTGAAGTGCATACTTGAAAAGTTTAACAGTTAACATGTGCAGTTCCACAAACTGAACAGTTTGGAGAAATAAAATTCAACAATACAGAGACATGAAAAAACATTTTTAAAAAAATCTATGCAAGACAGGAATTTGTATAAAGGAATAATGAACATCATTCTGATTGAATCAGATTATGATAGCAAATACTTTCATGTATTTATAATGTAACCTACACTGCTCTTAATGTTAGGAAAGTATTAACTCCTTAATTCTTACAGCCCTATGATATAGAGACTAATATATCATCCAAACTGTACAGATGATCAAACTGAGTCAGAAAAAAATAAAGAAACTTGTCTGTGGTCTTACAATTTTTAAGTAGTGTACCTGAGATTCAAGAACAGGAAAATTCGCTCTTCAGCAATGTATTAAGCATTCTCCCTTCCTAAGGATGTGAAAATGTTAGGAAATAATGTGAAGATTATCAATGGAGATTATTCATCCATTTTCTTTGTTCATTCAAGAAAAATTTATTGAGCACCTATTATGTTCTAGACACTATTCTAAAGCAATGTGGGTATTGCGTTAAATAAAGCAAACGAGAATATCCTACGCCTTACATTGTAAGTACAATGATGAATTAAGGAAAAAAAAAAACCTTAAATGAGACAGTCACTGTACCTAGCCCTTTGTATCCAGTATCTATTTAGCACTCTAACTATATGAAGTATGTATTATCATCATCTCATATTACAGATAAGGAAACTAAATCTTAGGGACATTAGATACAATCACACAAATTATAAGTGTTGATGAGATTCTCAAATCTAATAAGCTAGACTCTGAAGTTCATATATAAGCCAATTTACTCTAGTGCTTGAAGGACAAATAGAATAAAAGACAGTATTTTTATAATGTAGGACATCAGAATTGCTTTTAGCCTTAAGAAAGGGTAGGAGGAGTAGGAAGGAATTGGAGCAATGGCTCAAATGAAAAGATTGTAAAGCAAAAAAAAATTTTTTTTGATAATACAAATGAAACTTTAACTAATGGGCAAGAAAGCTTTCAAAGAAATGATTTGCATATTTTATTTGGACTCTTTCAAATGTTCCATCATACAGCTTTCTATAGAACAAATGAAAATGACCACCCTATCTTTTCTTTCTTCAAACAAAAGTTTAATAATACTGGTGCTGTTCCAGAATTTCCATAGCCTACTAAATAAGAATTGAAATTGTACAAAGCGGATTTTGCTTAATGAAAAAATAGTAAACCTCTGGTGTTTGAAAATATGGAAGGTAATTTTTTTTCTCTTTGCTCACAGAAATAGAAGGTTAGGCTAAGCAGAACTATCTTTGAAGGTATCTGCCTTTTTTTTTTCCTTTTCAGAGTGACTATCTCTCTTCCCCTCCCTGTAGGAAGGATGCCTTTGTATCATCTGTTATCAAAGAAAACCATGCGGTTCTAGAGACACGTGATGTGTCAGAAATACCTGCTGGATGCCCAGACTTGGCTCTGAATTCCAGCTGCTGCATTGTCTTTGTCCCAGGAAGTAAGAATGCTCAGCACCGGCTTCATAGCAATGTGATCATTTTAAAATATTATCCATCCCTGCGGTAATGTCTGTTGGGATGTCTCCATGTCAAAGTGATAGGTCAGTGTTATTCCAATCACTTCTGCACCCTCTTCACATGCACAAAGAGATTTAAAACATGGTATTTAAAAATAAGCAGACAAGCTCCGTGGGTCCACAGTCTATTGCTATCACATGCCTTTTCCTTTATGAAATGGCTTGAAGTCTTCACAACTATGCCTTCATACAGCAAAGATACAGTTTCTTTATTCAATCAGATCTTAATGGCTATAACACAGTAAACTATTATTTGCCAAATGAATAACTTTCTGACTAAATGAAGAAAAATAAAATGTGTTTCAAGTTCCTTAAATGCTTTCAAAATATGAAATGTTTTCTTATCTATGTTATATTTGATCATCAATGTAATCCTATGTGAAAGGCAAGGAAAATGTCATTATTCACATTTAAATTTGGAAACTGAAGTTTTGAGCAAGGATAAGAATCAACCTAATTATAAATTAAAAGAGACAGAGTTAAGAGATAAGGTTTAGATCTAATTTCTCTTTTTATTTTTGAAGTCAAATTTATTTCTGTATCTGACATTGTGAAAAAAGAAAACTTAGGGAAGTTTTAAAAAATTACAGTCACAGTTTATATATATATATATATATATATTGCATACATTTTATATATATATATATTGCATACATTATATATATATTGCATACATTATATATATATATATCATGTGTTAAATAAACTTCTAACTATTTGCAAAATCCGAGCACTTTTGAATTCATTGCTTGTCTGAGGACTAATTCAGATATATTTGGAAAGAAGTGACTACATTACCTAGATCAACTTGAGGCTGAGATGATTTAACCCAGGTTGGACTGGAGGCATCGCAAAGATTTAGGATAAGGGCAGTTTTATATTCAATACATAGGCAATCTCAAACACACCCTTTCCTTATGAAACCATTTTTATTAGAAGTTATTTCCTTTTATTTCTCAAAAATTCTATGGTCCTGAGAACATGAGTTTCATCATATTCTCAGCCAAATATTTGATTTCCTCTGAGAGTCACCTGAGAGCAAGGTCTTAAATAAGGCAATTTGGTTCTCACACAAATTCAGTAGCTCTGTTCACTGTTCAGTCACTACTCAGGTGTACACACACACACACACACACACACATACACACACCATGAATCCTCTAACTATCTTTGTCAATTAAATATGTATGAATGGATGAAAGATTATATTCCATAACCTATCCACTTATCCATACTGTTAGCATTCATTATGAAATGATTACAGATTATTTACAAAGTTACAACTTATTTTACCAGATCAAAGCATAACAAAATATGTTGGAAAATAATGTACATTCAAACAGTGATCTAGAATTTCAATCTACTCAGATTAGAAATTAAAAAAAAAAATAGTTTTCTTGATGATAGCATAAAACTGGCATTTTTTTCTGTTGGAGAGTATATGATTCTTCACAATGTATGAGAACTTATTTTTCAATAAGTTCATACGATAACTAGCTTAAAAGTCCAGTAATATTTCTACAATATAAAATGGGTAAAAACTTTAAAAGGTTTATACACCAATATTGCATAGCTATTTATATTAAGAATAAAGAGGGATTTCCCAAATATAGAATACTTAACATAAAAGTATTAAGGTACACTTATAACATAGATATGATGCAGAGATTATGTATTCAAATAGCATTTCAGGACACAAGGAAAAAGCTCATAGTAAACTTTTAGGTGAGAAAATAGCAGGATACAAATTTGTATGTACAGTATGATGTCTATTGAATAAAACCATGCTTCTGGAGAGAGGATGTGTTTGAGCAGAAAGGCCTCAGTCCTATCTCTGTGGCTAGGATAGAGAGCGTGTAAAGGATAAATAGATGATATATTAAGTGAGTTGGTTCAAATGAGAAAGGTCTCAAAGCTAGAGGCAGATTATGAAAAAAATATTGAATTACTCAGAAATTTTAGGGTGACCCTTGGTCTTTCAACAATATGAAAATTCAGAGAGTCAGATTGTTACACTAAGATACAAAGGTAATGGAAAATATATCTGGCATCCAAACATACTGATACTAGTTTGTTCATTTATTTTTTCCTTTGTAATAAAAACAAGGGTAGGGTAATTTTACTGCCTGTTCTCCTCCAGTGTTTTAGGCTTTTGGATGGCAAAATTGCATAATTCTACTATGACTTTAGACTTCATTTGACAATTCAATCATTCCTTCCATTCATTTATTAAGCAAAAACTAGATGTGCAGATCATGAAAGTTATAGCGAGTTCAATTAATGAAGTGTCTTACTTTGAGGGATTTATTATTTAAATGAAGACAGAAAAAAAATGAGATTATAAAAAGTCAGAAAGTGAAATTAACTGGAAAGTGTTTTTTGCTTTGTAGTGCTATCTAAATCTTCAAGAAAGTTTTGAACATTTTTTAATGGAAAGAAAATTGAAGCTTCCTGGTTTGGATAATTGCAGACTATTTAATTTGAAGCAAACCTTCCACTGAAGATACTGTTTAAAGATGAATGAAATAAAAACTGCATTTTCTAAAAAAAAAAAATCAACAAACCAACCAAACAGTAAGCAAGACCCTGGAGATGCTCAGTTCCTAAAGAGAAGAGCACAGCACCGAGGATGACCTTTCAGAAGGCGGGATGGGACTCAAGATAGAGGAGGGAAGAACACGAGGGAACACTGTGGTAATTCCCCAGTGACATGTTGATGAGAGAACTACAGGGAGCTACACCTGAGGGGAGAAACCAATTACTGTACAAAAATGAACAAAGACTCAAGAAAATAAAAATAATAATAAATATAAATAAATAAATACTGTTCTTCAGGTAAAAAAAAAAAAATAAAAGAAGCAGTATCTGGGTGACCATTATGTTACTTTGGACTGCCTAGGTAATGAAATTACAATCTCCTGACAAAAGCAATAGTGCCTGCACTGCTAGGAATCTACCCAAGCACACAAAAACATTAATTTGGAAGGAAACTTGCACCCCTATGTTTACTGCAGCACTATTTACAATAACTAAGCTATGGAAACAACCTGAAATGTCCTGAAACAGATGACTGGATCAAGAAGATGTGGTCCATATAGTCAATGGAATATTACTCAGCAATCAAAAAAGATAAAATCATACAATTTGAAGCAACATGGATGGAGCTGCAAGGGATCATGCTCAGTGAAATAAGCCAGGAAAAAAAGAAAAAGAAAAAGATCATATGGTATCACTTAGGGTAGGAATATAGGGAAACTGAACAAAGGGTCAAAACAAGACAAAACTTGTAGACAACTTTAGATCTGAGGCTCACAGCAGGAAAAAGGGTAGGAAAGGAATCAAAACAAAGGTCAGAAGAGCACAAGGGACCATGGTGATGGTTTACAGGTGATATGGTAGTGGGATATGTACAGGAACTACACCTCAGGGGAGAAATCAAATACTGTACAATAATGCCTAAAAAAGAGTCTGTGTTTTATGATAAGGCCAGAAAGGAGTTCATGGCTCCTAAACAAACAAACAAGGAAATAAACTAAACAAACAAAATTCAACTCATGCACATTCTATTCATTGGTTGACATTGTCTTATATATTGAAAAAAACCTTATGAATTTGGAAATATTTGTCCACATTGCCATTGTCTTTAGGTACTTTGTAAGCATAAATATGACATTCCTCTTTTTTATGTGACATAATCATTATGTTTTCAAATTAATTTTTGAAACAAAACTTTAAATACAAGATCAAAGTTAATGGGGCATACCAGGAAGCAGGTAAAAAGAGGTAAAATCAGCAAGGGAAATGTAAACAAATGCCAGAAATAGATCCAAATACTGCAATTAGCAAATTCACGATTAAAACTATGTTGTATGTTATCTCAAGAAGTTAAAAACAAGCATAATAACTGCAAAATGAAACTGGAAACTACAAAAAGTGACAATTGAGCTGAAAAAGAACACAATCGAAATGTGAGAAGTGAAAAAATACTGCCAAGATAAAGAACTCAATGGATATATTTAAAAGCAGGTTAACTGAAAAATTATGGCATGGAAGGAGGGTCTTTGCTTTGTTCTTAGGGGAACAATTTGAAAGTTAAGAAGACTGGCATTACACCTAAAAGATTCCAAGACTTGGGGTGAAACTAGAGCACCTCTTGGACATCAGTGACCAGCACAAACTGCATCAGAAGGAGCAGTGGGTGGGAGTCGTGTATCGTTAAACAAGAAGCAGGTAAGGAGAAACTGCTGGAGGCTGTGGTCTGGGGGGGGGCGGGAGGCAAGATGTCTGCCGCACAAAATGCATTGTTAGGACAACAGGCAGTTCTGGAAAGGAGAGAGCCAGGTGATTTGGAGGAACATACCCTTGAATAAGGGAGAATTTGTGCAGAAGAACTGGGGTACTCACAGTGGGCCAAGTCCACAGTGAAAATACAAAGACAGTGTGAGAGGCGTACTACCTCTCCCCTTCCTTTAAGGACTCTTATTGACCTCATGGAGTGCACAGATATCACACAGTCTTCGAGACTGGTCTGGAACCCTGAGGAGGAGGGACATCAAGGTACCACAAGTACAAGACAGCACTCCCAGCATTTCCAATCAGCAAATTTGCCCTTCCAGACAACCTCCTCTAACTCCTGATTCAGCAACTGCATGATTGGAGTCTCCAGAAATACAGAAATCAGTGAAGGTCAAAAAAGTTAACCGAAAAAATTCAGAAAAGTAAATGATCTGAGAAATAAAATTAATGACAGCAAAATAGAAATTGAAGGAAATGACATTTTGAGGTTGTAAAAAAAAAATAGAGAGAGGTAAAATATTCTTTAAAAAGAATCTATGGAAGAAGAACAGATCAAAAGAAGAATCTAATCAGTGAAGAAATGGAAAGCTATCCCCTGTTCATGGACTGGAAGACCATTGTCAAAATGGTCAAAAGCCAAAGCAATACACACATTCAACAAAATATCTATCATAGTTTCACTAGTATTCTTCAAATATAGACAAACTCCAGTAAAAACTCTTAAAAACAGTAGTGTAGTAGGCTCTAAAATCGACCTAAAAAATCAGTTGCATTCTATATGCATCATGAAGATAAGTCTTTTTGACCTTACTCTCCAAAGTTCAGTCCATTTTTATGCTTTTGTGCTCTTGCAATCTTTCTTGCTAAATCTTCCCTGAAACACTTTATTGGATGTGTTTTAAAAAATGTCCATCTCAAGTTTTTCCATACTTATAGTAAAACTGAACTTTTGCTTATATTCCTGAAATTGAAGAAAAGCTGTTTTGGAAAGATAGACCACCAAATTAGGTAATACTTTTCCACAATCCTAGATAAAATATTTCTTTTTTTTTTAAGATTTGTTTATTTATTTATACAAGCACTGGGTACAGTCAGAAGCGGGGGATGGTGAGAGAATTCACCAGAGCTAGAGCGGGGAACAGAACAGGCAGATGGACCAAAGTACACTGCTGAGGGGAGCAGCGGGCAGCAGGAGAGGTCTGCGCGCCATGTGGGACCCTCACCCAGCAGCTGGGGATCGAACTGGCACTGCAGAGGCTGAGGGGAGATTCGCAGCCCATTGCTTACCCACTGCGCCACCAGGGGAAGCCTTAGATAAAATATTTCTGAAAAGGATTCTGGAGGGCCTTCCCTGGTGGTGCAGCGCAGGTTCGATCTCCCGCTGACAGCGAGGTCCCACATGGAGCAACAGTCCTCTCCCGACGTGCCCGCTGCTCCCCTCAGCAGTGTATTTCGTCAGTCTGCCTGTTCTGTTCCCCGCTCTGGCTCTGTTGAATTCTCTCACCCTCCCGTGCTTCTGACTGTACCCAGTGCTTGTATAAATAAATAAATAAATCTTAAAAAATAAAAAATAAAAAGGATTCTGGAACTTAAATATCATGTTGTTATACAGTTGAGTAGAGTTTTGTCTTTGGAGGCAGACAAGAGTTTTAGTCACTCTTGGAAATGGTGTTTAACTTTTTTCTTATCCATAAGATGAGAGTAATGAAATACACTTCACAATATTTTTGTCTGCATTGAATGTAACAGCATAGATGAAGGCTCACATAGATAACAGATATCCAATAGGTAGTCTTTCTTTCCTTTTCCTTGTGTGGTCACAATTACACATTTGACACAGTTTCTTAAATGGGGCAAAGTAAATCAAACTTTCATATCACCAAAATGAAGTCCACTGGCAACACCTGTTGATATCTGCTTTGGAATATTCTCCTGCTCAGGGAGGCTTGCAATCCACCTCAAAGACAGACTCATCATTGGTTTATCTTTTTTGATTGCTGAATAGTATTCACAGCAACATGGATGGAGCCAGAAGGGATTATGCTCAGTGAAATAAGTCAGAAGGAAAAAGAAAAATATCGGATGGTTTCACTTATAGGAGAAATATAGGGGAAACCAAGTAAGGCATCAGGGAAAAAATAATAATTAAAAAAACAGAACAAAACAAAACAAAAATAAACAGACAACTATAAATCAGAGACATTTTGCAGGGGAGGGGGAGAGAGAGGGATCAAAATGAGGTGGGAAGAGCACAAGGGACTACTGTGATGGTGCACAGGTGAAGTGGTGGTGAAAATTCTATGGGGAGTACACCTGAGAAAAGAAAGCAAACACTGTAAAAAAAAAAAAAAAAAAAAAAAAAGAACAATGATGTAATATATATAAATAAATAAATACTTTTAAGAAAAGACTGATCACAACCCAGCTGTGGTTATCATCCATCTTGAAAGATATAAGGATGTAGTCTTTCTAACTATGCCATTACCCAGAGTACACCAGTGCATATTCTTTAATCACTATTGGTTTATAGATAATTAAAAGTCAAAGTTTTTTTAAATACAAGTTGTTTAAGCACTTAAATATATTTTCAATATGATTTATGATATTTATTGAACAACACTTTTTTTCTCCCTACAGGAGAACACAGCTCTAAACTCAGGAGATTCTGGATGACAAACCAGGATTGTCTATGCAACAAGAATTGGTCTTAATTTCCTCCACTACAGAACCTGAGTTTGCTTTATTTCTTTTACACAGAGCATATCCCTACTGAAAGGAAAGCTCTTTAAAACCCCAGATTTAAGTCTCCATAGATTCCAGCTAATCATGCTGATTCATGCTTCTGACCCTCTGATATGGTCAGGCATAAAGGATGAACTTCTTGGGTATACTTAGAATGACTTGATTTAGTGCTTTCTTAGCTTTGTCTTGAAATTTCTTAATATTGAGCAAGGAACCCAGCACTTTCTTTTTTTTTTTTTAAAGATTTATTTATTTATACAAGAACAGGCCAAAGGCATGGGAAGGTGAGAGAATTCACCAGAGGCAGAGTGGGGAACAGAACATGCAGACAGACCTAAGACACTGCTGAGGGGAGCAGCAGGTGAGGCAAGAGAGGTCTGCCACGCCATGTGGGTTTCTCCCAGGCCGGCCGGGAATCAAACTTGTGCTGCAGAGGCTGTGGACAGCTTCACAGTGCAGCGTGCAACCTGCTGTGCCACCGGGGAGCCCAGTAACCCCGTACTTTCATTTTTACTTGAGTCCTGCAAATTAAGTAGTTCTTCCTGCAGGCACTGGGCCATGAGACCTGATGAAAGATTGCTTTGAAACTTCAGGGTAGTTTTGTCATTGGTTCCTAAACAGAGAGAACATCTCTATTTCTACCTCTGCACATGGCAGTTTGCATGTGAAATCTGGAAATGAGATCAGGTGGGTAACTGGCCAAGAGGATACGCCAGCACTGAGAAGTAAATAGCTAAGCTGAACTCTAAACTATTATGTTGTTATTTATTTAATATTACCTAAGATAAGAAAAATATCTTTATTGCCGGTGTCACTTATGGCATCCATTTATGGTAAAAATTGCCATTTCCCAAGCAAAATCTAACTTTTGTTAAATACAGTCTATTTTATTTGAGTTGTGATGCATCTAGCTATTGAATTTAATATTATGTCTTGCCACTACTGTTGAAATGTGATCAATTTTAGCCAATGAAATAAAATGAGTAAAAGATTTGTTTGTAAATGCTAAGATTATTTCCAGAGAAAGAAATGCATTTCCCTTCCCTTCGTTTCTCCTTCATAATCCTTAAAATAATATGGATGACATGGCAGGAACTCCAGCAGCCTTACGGAAACATGAGGTATTCCTAAATTGCTTTTTAAAAGTCAGCACTAGGATAGCACAGCAGCTAGAAAGAGCATAGGTTTTTGATCATTCTAGCTACTGCATTAGTTTTGACCTGTATGTTTCCGGACTTATTTCATGTAAGAGAAAATAAAATCCCATCTTTGTTATGCTGATTTTTCTGTTATGGCTTATCAGAACTAATATGAAAAGATATATTATTTCATGTTAGTTCTGACAACCATAACAGGAAAATATATAATTGCATATTTATATATTATAATTATATTTATATATAATTGTATCTTTTATATATCATAACTGTTATGTATAATTCAGAATGCAGAATTTGGTTTTACCATTAAAATAAATCAAAATACTCAATAAACACATATTAGAACTTTTTTATTTTTAAATGATATATACGCATGGAAAATTTATAATGCACTTTCTCAATTCTCATTGCAATATCTCTAATCCACACAAGTGCACTCATTAAAAAAATCTCAGATTCTGGGGCCTCCCTGGTGGCGCAGGTGGTGGAGCGCAGCACTGTGAAGCTGTCCCCAGCCTCTACAGTGCCGGTTCGATCACCGCCGGCCTCAGAGCAACCCTAATGGCAAGCAGACCTCTCCTGTCTCGCCCGCTGCTCCCCTCAGCAGTGTGTCTCGTCAGTCTGCCTGTTCTGTTCCCCACTCTGTCTCTGGTGAATCCTCTCACCCTCCACACCTCTGGCCTGTACCTCGGTTCTTGTATAAATAAAATAAATCTTTAAAAAAAAAATCTCAGATTCTTAATCCTCATTTGAGTATAAGATTTGACTTTTATAGATGTGTCAGAGAAAGAAGGAGACAGAGACAGATTTGCTATAGTGACAGTCAAACCTCTTTGGATTTCATACCTGGTCAAAACTGTGTAAATGGTTGTATTTCTCATTTTCACACACAGAATTATTTTGATTGATCTTCATTGTGCTTTTGAAATAAACTGAGAGATTTTGGGTAACCATGCATAAAATGAAACACAGTTTGAAAGAAGGAAGACAAATTTTTTTTTAAGAATTTACTTATTTGGGCCTCCCCTAGTGGTGCAGCAGTTGAGCCCTGGGCTGCGAAGCTGCCCGCAGCCTCTGCAGTGCCAGTTCGATCCCCGGCCACCAGGCGAGGGTCCCACATGGCTCACAGACCTCTCCTGCCGCATCCACTGCTCTCCTCAGCAGTGTATTTCGTCAGTCTGCCTGCTCTGTTTCCTGCTCTGGCTCTGGTGAATTCTCTCACCCTTCCACGCTTCTGACTGTACCCAGTGCTTGTTAAAAAAAAAAAAAAAAAAGATTTACTTATTTATGCATACGAGAACTGGGGTATAGGCCAGAAGTGTGGAGAGTGAGAGGATTCACCAGAGGCAGCGGGGGAAACAGAACAGGCGAATTGACTGGAATACACTGCTGAGAGATAGCAGGCAAGACAGGAGAGGTCGTCCTGCTGTGCCATGTGGGTTAGCTCCCTGGCCCGGGATTGAACTTGTGCTGCAGTGGCTGAAGACAGCTTCATAGTGCTGCAACTTAATACCTTGTACTACCAGGGAGGCCCCAGGAAGACAAATTTGACATTCACTGGACTACATAATAATAAATCAAAAATCACTCTAAAACTTGTTAAATGACTAACTTATCAATCCAACCACTAAAAAACAGATATAATTTCTAAAAATCTAAAGCCAAACACATACTTATCAACATCATTATTTTAATAAAACATGGAATATGACACAAGAGTTCTATATATTAATCCCCCAAATCTTATATTGCTCTACATTACGACTATAACTGACCCTATTCAACTTCTTTGCTAGTGTTAATAGTTCACTTGTCTTATTTTTCCACAATGCCTTATAATACTACACATTCACATTTTATGCAATTAAATTATTTTGACCCCAGTTATCATTTTAGCATAGTTTATATATAATTAATATACAAACTATATAATTTATATTAAATATATATAATTGATATATAATTACAATGTAATATATTGTAAATATTATAAATATAATATTTGTATATAATTATATATTTATTAAACTAAAAGGATGAACATAAAATAGAATAGGAAAATAGAATTAGGAAGTCACATAATTAATTAAATTAAACCATAAATGATCACTAAAATGCATTTACTTGGTATAGTTGAAGCTATGTAAGAAGTTCAAATATAAACTGGTCATATGTCTGGATTTTAGGAGACAAATACTTATATTTGTACTACCAGAAAAAAAAAATCCCTGGTTTAGGTATTAAAATGTTTTCTAGCTATTTGCTCAACAATGTACTTTTGAACAAAAAATGATAATTGTTCATTAAAACATATTTTTAAAGTTCAAGAGGACACAAGAAACAGTGCCAACTAACCAGCCATTAAATTATAACTATACATTTTAATAAATCTATCAGTATTCAAAATATCAGAGCTATTCAATGAATCATAAATTGTGTGATCATGAAGATCTTGAAGATGATGAAAATTAGGAATCCTTTTTAAAATATTCTCTAGTTTTAAATAAAGAATATTAACCTCCTTTCAAAGATAAACAGCTGGGACTACATCAAATTAAAGAGCTTCTGTACAGCAAAAGAGAAAGTAACCAAAACAGAGAGACACCCCACCGGCTGGGAGAACATTTTTGCACACAACATTAATGAGAAAGGACTGATCAAAAAAATCTACAAAGAGTTGATGAGACTCAACAAAAACAAAATAAATAATCCTGTCAAAAAATGGGCAGAAGAGCTAAAAAGAAACTTCTCTGAAGAAGAAATGCAAACAGCGAACAGGCATATGAAAAAATGTTCAGCATCACTTGCAATCAGGGAAATGCAAATCAAAACTACAATGAGATACCATCTTACACTAGTGAGAATGGCACATATTAAAAAAAACTAGCAACAGCAAATGTTGGCGAGGATGTGGAGGAAAAGGAACTCTCCTGCACTGCTGGTGGGAGTGCAAACTGGTCCAACCACTATGGAAAGCTGTGTGGAAATTTCTCAGCCTACTGAAAATAAAGCTTCCATATGATCCAGCAATTCCACTCCTAGGTATTTACCCAAAGGACACAGAAACATTCATTCAAAAGGGCACCTGCACCCCTATGTTTATAGCAGCACTATTTACAATAGCTAAGCTATGGATACAACACAAATGCCCAAAACTAGATGACTGGATCAAGAAGATGTGGTACATATACACAGTGTATATGTACCACATATACATGTGGTATATGTATATCTTTATCTTTCAGCAATCAAAAAGATAAGTTCATGCCATTTGTAGCAACATGGATGGAGCTGGAAAGGATCATGCTCAGCAAAATAAGCCAGAAAGAAAAAGAAAAATACAGGATGGCCTCACTCATATCAGGAATTCAGAAAACCTAAATAAGGGACCAGGAAAAAGACTAATTACAATAAAGAAAAAAATCAAAAAAAAAAAAAAAAACAAGCAACTATAAACCAGAGACATACTATGGGGGAGAGGGGGGTAGAGATTAGGGTCAAAACAAGAGGGGTGGGAATTGTATGGGGACTATAACCAAGATGAAAATGCATACCTTGTGCAAAAATGAAAAATGATGTACAAACATATAAAATAAAATAAAAATAAATGAGCCCATACCATAAAAAAGAATATTAACCTGCTTAATACAAAAATATTATTTTACATTTCATAATGACAAAGAGATGAAGATAGTGTTTTTTTCTGAAGCTCTATAAAGGTTGGAAGATGAAAGAATATTTAAATTATCTACTCAAAAATACAACTGAAAAAAAATCATTTCTCTAAAAATACTGCGAAACATCCCATGAATGTAATTGAAATACAGGATAGTAAATCTAGGCACACATATATCTAAAGCATAAATTGACTAAGATACCACAGTTTTTACTATTATAAAGGTAATAATCATACCTTTTGTGACAATATGGATAGTACCTGAGGTGATTATGCTTAGTAACGTAAGTCAGAAAGTGAGATAAATTTCTGGATGGTTTCACTCATGTGTGGAATATAAATAACCAAAAGAAACAAACTGGCAAAAATACTTCTTTATTGACTAACAGAAAATATTTGAACACCCTATATCTTGCAAGGGGCTGATATCAAAAATCTCCAAAGAGCTCATACAACCCAACAAAAAGAATACACATTACCCATCAAAACAATGGACAGAAGATATAAATAAATAGGCATTTCTCCAAGGAAGAAACACCCTTCTAGTGTTGTCCATGCTGATATCCAATGTCAAAGAGATTCTCCAATTTGTCCCAATTCTTGGCACCTTGGGTACAACTGGGGTCTGGTAAACTTTCAAATGATTCTCCCAGGAAAAAAGCAAATAACTTCCTCTGATGCTATCTTGATCTGATCTCACTTTTAATTTTTTTAACATAATCAAAATCATCTCTTTTTGACAAGTGGAAGAACAATATCAGGTAGCATTACTTCCATTTACAAATAAAAACCCTGAATTACACAAAGTTTGGTTTTGACTACTCATTCATATCTGTTAATTAGTTTCAAGGACTAGATGTGCCTTGTAAACATTATGCCTGACATATCACAGGCACTCAATAAATATTGTATCAGCAAATGAGTGAACACATGCAGTTCTTGGGGAGGGAGAATCAAACATAAAATTTAAGAGTAGCAATATTTTTTATAATGCATTGGTACATCATAAGTAAAGTTTCATGTAAATTGTTATTCTTACTGCAAGTTGTAAAGTTGTATATATATATAAACTTGTGTAAAAAGTCACTGTATTAACATAGAAACCCCCTACTTAAGGTTGTCTTTGATTTTAATTGAAAGACATATATATATAAAAAACATCAAAAATATCTTTAATTAAAGTACCAAGAGAAAGAGAAAAAATAAGTTAGCTTAATATTGTTTGAAATTTGTTTTAGTCATTTACTAGAAGTACTCACTTCTGAGTTAAAATGTAAACACAAGTTAACACTTCCAAGCTCTTGATATAAACAACTAACTTCAAAGAGCTGAATGTGTTTCTCTCTGCTATAACTGGCTTCATAATTATAATTCCTCAAAACCATGCTGTTGTCACTTCCTTTCACTTTCCTTCACCCATTCATTAGTGTTATTCTTTAGTTGATTTTCAGTCTTGCTATGACTGATAACATTTTTTTTAATCATTGGAAAGGCTGGTGCTATTTCCAAAAGTAATTGTTTATAATAAAGCTGTTCTATTCCAACAATTTAAACATTTTATTATGTAATAAAATAGATTCCTTTTTTATGGTTATATCCATACAGCATTAATTCTGACACTAATTTGCATGTTTTATTATTGCTAAAGCTATGTGACATTTGTTAGTAATATATAGATATATAAATATTAGATTATATATTTAGATAACATAAATATGATGTCTCAGCAGGTTTAAATTTTATTTCAATATTATAAGAATTTTCATTTTTACAAGGATATGCCCGCAAGTATAAGTTTAAAATAAAATATTCTCGAGGCTATTTCATAAGGTAAGTCATTTGGGAAAATATTTGACAGGACAATTAGGACAACATCTAACCTAAAGTACTTAGTGCTCACAAGTTTTGTTAGTTTGAGATACTTTTGGAAATAGCACCAACATTTTCAATGATTAAAAAGGGTGAAAGGAATTGACACAAGCATGATTTTGAAGAAATATGATTATGAATACAGAATATTATTTACAAGGATTCATATACAACTCAAAGCACTGGATCAGGAGTTAAGAGAGTTGGGTTCAATCCCAGCTCAGAAAAATGTAAACATATTGAATACTTGGAAAATCATCCATCTTGGGAAAGTTTCCTTCACTGTTAAATGGGAAGTTTGAATAGACTCAAAAGTTCCTTCTGGCAATGAAGTCTCTCAGTCATGGCTGTCAGCTGTGTTGCTCTTTATTAGCATTTTTGGGGGTTGCAACAGTGGTCATAGGTCAAAGTCAGTCCTTCTACCCTGTGGTTATCAAACTGAATTTTTTGTGCTTTTATGTGAAATCTGTATAGTGTAATTTAAATGTCTTCACCTGGTTTACACATGTTAGCGACCTGCAGGACATCTATTTCTGTATCCTCTTTTCATGCCCTGTTTCATCTTTGTGGTCATCTAACTGCACCTGTGTGCTCCAGTTCACCAAAGTTACCAAATTAGTTCCTGCTGTTATCCCTTTGCACTTGCTAATTCTGACTCCTATGTCTTTTTCTCTCATTTTCTGTCTGCCTGGTACCCATTCTTTAATCAAGACTTACAAATATTTTTGATTGTCTATGTTGATGAGTACATGGGGTATAGTGAAATTGCAAAAGAATACCATAGGATATTCTGCAAAATATAGATTCATAGGTCCATCCTGGTTTACTAAAATACGCTTATAACAGGACCTGGGAATCTGCTTTTTACCAGTGACTTCATCAATCCATATATAACTGTTCAAAAAATAGACCCTTTAAGAAACACTTACTCAGAAGAACTCCTACCTTTTCAATTTGTAGCTCATGGAGCAGAATGCAGGTGTCAGGGAATGAAGCCACTACTCCGGTGAAGGTAAATTTCCTACAAGCCCCTGGGGCCATTTCCATGTTATTTTATTCACTGTTTTCTATAAACATAGTAAATACATGCCAGACTCCATGCTGGATGCAGGAGATACTTAAAAGTACAAGATCAACTCAGTCCCTGCACTTAATGGTGTCCGTTCTACCAGATGAGGAAGACAACACAAGTTAGTTACATAATTATTTACTTAATTAATTGCAATTAATATCATGAAGGACTCATTGATCACCTCTGAGAGTGACTATCAATGACCTGTCTTAGAATTCTGGGAAAATTTCCTTAGAGATATGATAGAAAATTGTGCAATGATAGGTAAAGAAAAAATATTCAAAATATCCCATAAAATATCCCACATGCCAAAGTAAATATGTATTAGATCAATTTGCAAACCACTCCAATTTTCTTATAGTTGCCCTACTTTTTTTTAAAAAAAAGATTTATTTATACAAGCGCTGGGTACAGTCAGAAGGGCAGGAGGGTGCGAGAAGTCACCAGAGCCAGAGCGGGGAGCAGAACAGCAGAAGGACCGAAGCACACTGCTGAGGGGAGCAGCGGGCGGCAGGAGAGGTCTGCACGCCATGTGGGACCCTCGCCGGGCAGCTTTGTAACCCAGCGCTCAACCGCTGCACCACCTGGGAGACCCTAGTTGCCCTACTTTTTATCATCATTTAACTTTCAGCTCTTTGTAACTTGAATCTAAAGTATGTCTCCTGTAAACAACACTTAATAGATTTTAAAATACAGTTCAATAATCTCTAACATTTTATTGGGTTGTTTAAGCCATTCACATTAAATACAATCTTTCTTTTGTTTGAGTTTCCCTCTGCCTGTGTGATTTTTGTTTTCTATGTGGCTCATGATTACTGCTTCAAATTTACTCTAAATTAGTTCGAGTTAGACTTAGAAACATTACTTCTGTATAGTTCCATTCTCTTTTGTTTATCTGTGTTATTATTTTCATATATATTAAGCCAATATATATTAGAATCTCAAAAAAAAATTATCATTAATGGCACCTCCTTGGTGGTGCAAGGGGTTAAGCACAGTGCTATGAAGCTATCCACAGCCTCTGCAGCACGAGTTTGATCCCTGGCCCAGCTGAGGAGCAACCCACAAGGCGCACAGACCTCTCCTACCTCGCCAGTTGATCCCCTCAACAGTGTATTTCGTCGGTCTGCCTGTTCTGTTCCTGCTCTGTCTCTGGTGAATCCTCTCACCTCCCGCACCTCTGGCTTATACCCCAGTTCTTGTATGCATAAATAAATAAATCTTTAAAGAAAATCATTATTATGTACTTCAAGGAAGTCAAGAGAACAAAGGATGACTGTACAATATTTATAGGTTTCTGTTTTATAAAATAATCAACTTTTCATGTATCCTGTTGTTCCTCTGGCAGTCAGGTGGATTTGAATCACCATCTAGCAATATCCTTATTCCAATATAGTTTCATACCAACCAATTCTTTGTACTGTAATTGTTAAACATATTTCTGTTGAAATCCCAATAATATAGATATTGTTCTATGCAATTTCTTTTTAAATAAAATAAGAAATGAAAAAATGCTATTATATACTTTTGTATTATTTACCTTTACTGTATTCTCTTTGCTTATTTACATAGACGAATAGCTGGTATAATGTAGGATATTTTCTAACAACTTTAACTTTTCTCCCTTGTGATTATACTTAGGTAAACTCAAATACTTTGTGCTTATACAACAAAGGTGTAAAACAATGCAAGGACATGGGAGACAGGTTGCTGTTTGTGGGTTCTCACATGCATGCTCACAACTGCAAGATACCATCAGGCTTAGGATATGGTGACAACAGGGTTTATTAACAAAGGGGTAATTAGGGAAATAGAAAGCGTTTCTAAGGCCTCAAATCGTCATTTGTCCTACCCCTGATAGTGACTTCAGTGTCCAGTGGTCCAAATCAAAGCTGCATATACTAGATGGCACTGACCCTTTGATGAG
Organism: Talpa occidentalis; assembly: GCF_014898055.3. Lineage (NCBI taxonomy): Eukaryota > Metazoa > Chordata > Mammalia > Eulipotyphla > Talpidae > Talpa > Talpa occidentalis. Next base: position 46,334,837 of record NW_023603184.1, read on the forward strand.
AGCTTGGTCCACTAAGTGGTAGAACAGAATCCAACTCACAGTGGCTGCTAGAGGTGATTGCATGTGGTGCTGCTGAGGTTGCACCACAGTAGCCAGCAACACCAAGCTGGTGACTAAGCTGGGCAGTGCCAGACACTGGACTGGATGGCATCAGAGGTAACAGCAGCAGGAGGTAGTGCAGAAGGATCAGAACTGGTTGACAGCTCTTAGAGATGGCCAGACTCAGGTCAACAGTGCTGGTCAGCAGCAATCAGCAGGTGGCACTGCCAGAGGCATATCACATTTCTTAGAGAGCTGTTGGTATAAGCCAACAGCAAGACTTTTAGAAACACTGGGCACAGGCCAATGGTGCTATTTTGTAGACTGTCAGAGCCAGGTCCTGAGGCAGGAGCAACAGTCAATTCGAAGGTCCAGTGAATCTCCTCAATGAGTCTGCCTGTGAAGGTCTGATTCCTGATGAATCTTTTGGCTCTATCTGATGAATGAAGTCCCAAGCCCTCCAAAACCTTGGCTTATATCTCCTCCAGGGTACATGCCTTTCAAATCTGATTGGTCTGTTTATAATTTCAGTTCTTTTATTGGCACCAGTCAAGCTTGAATCAGATTCTTCTGTTTATAATCCTAAATGGTTTCAAAATCCTTGAATGGTACCATTCAGCTCAAACCTGATTAGTCCACTTACAATTCTGGTACAGTATTCAAAAGTGAAACTCCAGTCAGCTATCCAAACCTGCCCACTGAGGCTGGGCAGGCAATTGCTGCAGGTACTACTTTTGGTGACCACCAGGCTGACCTTGGGGCTGCTGCAGAGCAGTTCAGACCAATACCACCGGATTCGGGGGCTAGCCCACAAGCTACACATATGTGCCTCTTTCTCCACGGTTCCCACCCGAGTTGGCCCTTAAACACAGTCATGACTTGCAATAGCAACAGCGTTGGGCCTCCTGTTTAGGTGTGCTAATGCCACCTGAGACGATATTTCTTCCTTTATAATTCCTTTATCCTTTATCATTGGATCACTGTGTGATTTGAAGATAAATTCATAGCTTTAACTTACAGCTGGAGATCAGTAGGTCAAAAAATTCCTCTCTGGTTGCTCCTGAAAGGGTACAACTTTGGGCATGTGCTCAGCCTTCCAAACCACCACAGATGCCTATAGACCTATTTTTGAGCCTAGTTTTCTTGGAGTCACTCCTAGGTCAGTGTAGTTTATTATTCAGCCAACATTCAATTAAATCTAAGTATGTTCTTAGATTCCCTTGAAATAGTAAGAATTGTACCCTATCTCTTGAATTAATATGTGGTGTCAACAGTGATAATCAGACCGTGATATAATCAAGAATGTGTTAATCAAAATTACGTTTCCTGATTTAAGTCCAAAGGGTATCCAAAGTGTATTCCACCATAGTCTGGGAATAGAAAAAATTTAAAGAGCAACCAGCAATCTGAGTCAGTTTTGAAACTTCTTGGATTAGTTCTTAAGTTCATTCAGTATTTTTTATAATTGGTTGATGGGAGTCTTCAGACATAAAGCTGCATAGTGGAATCTTTTAAAACAATCAGCAGATGGTTTACTGTTTCTTTTTTAGTCACTGATAAGAGGAGAACAGGGAATTTATGAGTCAGAAATCTCAGTAACACAACCAGAATTCTTAGAGACAGGTTGAAATCTGATTCAACCAGTTTCCACAGTTGCATAGAAAATTATTTTTAATGATTTTAAACTTTTCTGATCTGATTGATACAGCTCCTAGAGCTCCAGGTATAATTCCAGGAGATATCTTTTACCCTGGTGTAGGCATAAGAAATCCATGTTCTATGCCTTGATTCAAATAAAGTCTATGCCCTCAAGCATAGCTGTGGGCTTACTAGTCCTTCAGTCATGCCTCTTGAACTTGATCAGATCTCAACCCACTGCATTGGAACTGAAGGTGGGATGGTGTTCTCTTCTGCTAGAGTGTCACCTTTACTCTGATTGTTTAATGGAACAAACTGTAGCCTCTGGTCTTCTTATTTTATCCTCTTGACATGAAACCTCAACTCTAAACGCAACCAGCAGGACAGGAAATCAGAACCACAGTATCTTGGCCATGTGTACTTAGGATAGAGGACTCCATCACTGTCACTCAGACCGGAGCATCTGCAACATGAAGGTGGGGACAGGCAGAATGATATGTGTGAGTTACCTGTCCCTTCTCCAAAAAGCGTATCTCTAGACTAAGATCTGAAAGGAGGAGTGGCCATTGTCTGGTCATTCATTGAAGTAAAACTTCTGTAACATAGAACTGGGGGTTCAGGCAATTGGAACAGGTCAAAGTTCAAAAGTCATGGACTCTAACTTTCTTACCAAGATTTAGTAGATTTTCTTGTATTGATGTTTCTTTATTAGATGCATATCTTTAGGTAAATCTCCAAGATGATTTTTTTTAATTTATTTATTCATGCATACAAGAACTGGGGTACAGGCCAGATGTGCAGGAGGGTGAGAGGATTCACCAGTTACAGAGTGGGGAACAGAACATGCAGACTGACAAAATACACTGCTGAGGGGAGCAGCGGGCAAGACAGAAGAGGTCTGATATGCTATGTGGGTATCTCCCTTGCTGACCAGTTGGGGATTGAACCCATGCTGCAGAGGCTGCTGACAGCTTCACAGCACTGGCTCAACCTCTTGCACCACCGGGGAGGCCCCCAAAGATGATTTTTTTAACAAACAATTTTCCACAATTAAATAGCTATTTTGATAGAAAAAGGGTATGCTAATCTCCACACACAGATGTTCTGGAAGTTTCACTAATCAAGAAACCAGAAACTCATTATTATTATTATTATTACTTCCTGCCTACTATCTCAACTGCAATGTACACACTCTTTATGGGATAGGAGGACATAAAGGTAGTTCGTTTTGCTGAAGTGGCATTTATGGTCAAAGTGCTGCTTGCTTAAACATTTCTTATATTTGTATCTTGAATAACATTCTTGTACTTTTATAAAAGAAGAAAAAAGTCAGCAGACATGGAAGATTCTCAGTCAGTTACTGGGCATCATCAGGGTATATTATTTTTCTGCTTCTTCCACCATCTTATTTTTTTCTGATGTAGTTTCATCCTTTGTAAGTTAATGGGATTCACTTTGCTATTGATCACCTGCACTTTTAAGGTTCAATACAGAAGTTTAAAATGGAGCACAATAAAACACACATCAACGCAATGAAAATACATCAGAATCTATTGTTTGAAATATTGATCCTAGAGAAAGTAGAAATTGCTTGAAATGAAGCTTCAGAGAATTCAGCCTACACAAAGAGTTCATGAAGGAGCTATGAAAAATGATTTGTCTTTTTCCCATTTCTTATATTCTGGATCATGGAGAAGATGACAAAGAACTTGTGTCATGATCTTGTCACCCATTACTGCTTGGGAGATGCCAAGTCAGCTACTTTCTCAGAGTGCTTTGAACCATTTAAAGAAAAGAGTTCTTTTTCCTAGAATAAAAGTATGGCATTCCATGTTTCTAGAAAAACATACTCTCAATAAGCCCCTGGTACTCTAGCCTCCAACTCATTAACTTTATGATGTTATATTTGCCATAGTGGGCATAAAATTTTTTGGTGTATCTATACATCTCTTCACATCTCTTGGCTTCATCATAACTTTCTTTAATTTATCTACCACTTGCAGTATATGTAGTCTGACAGCCATTATACTAAGTGGTTTCTAAATATTATAACTCACACAATCCTCATTACAATCCTGTCATATAGAAACTATTATTATCTCTATTTTTTAGTTTAGGAATTTAAAACAATAGAGATTAAATAACTTGCCCAGAGCCATCACTAATAAGTGGGAAACATAGAATGGAAACAAGACTGTGAGTCTCCAGGGTATCTGCTTTGAAGAACTTTTTTTGCTGCATTTAATCAGTCACACTCTGAGGCTAACACAAGGTCTGTTGCATATTAGGCTCTCAGCGAATGTTCATGGAATAGGTACATGTGTCCTTATTTTTACTTTTCTTCTGATTTAAATGTTTATATGTTTATGGTCTATCTTCCACTAATATTTGAACTTTCAGAATCAAGAATTATCTGACAACATTTACATCTTAGCATCTGAAATTGTACCTGGAAAATTACTCAACAACTATTCTTTCAATGAATGGTTGAATGAATGAGTGATTTTTATGTTAAAAATACAAACTTCCACAGATAATGACTATGCCATTATAAAACTGTTGTATTACTTTTCTATTGCCATTGTAAGAAATAAACAAAAGCTTCCAGCTTAAGAAAAAAATGATCTTACAGTATGAATGTTAGAATTATCACATATCAAGGAGTTGGCAAATCTTTATGCCTTTATGGAGGATCTAGATGTAGAAGAAAACCATACCCAAGCCCTTTCTGGTTTGTAAAGTCTTCCCATTTGCTTGAATCATAACCCACTTTGATCTTCAATCTGAAAACATTGCATCTGTTTGTGCCTTTCTACTGCAATCATATCTTCCTCTGACTGACTCTCTTTTTCGATTTCCTTTTTAACCTTTGTGATTCCATGGGACCATTTGATAATCTAAGGTATTCTATTTTAAGATCCATTGATTGGCAACCTTAATCCCATCTGCAACTTTAATTCCTTTTTATCATTAAAAACAAATTTTCACAGATTGTAGGGATTAGAACATGAACATCTCTGGATAACATTATTCTGCCTACTGTTCTTTGTCTCTTTATAAATTTCTCTAATTCCCCAGGCCTATTCCTTCACTTCAGTTATAACTAAATTCTTTCTTTTTTTTTTTTTACACTTCTACATGGTACTGATAACTTTCACTTATATTATACTTATTGTGTATGTATCTTATCCCCCAACCACAAAGTAGACCCTTTGTATGAAGTCACTCAAAAACTTCCATATTGCACTCAATTTAGCACAGTGAGAACTTTGTACATAAGCTTGTCACCATTTGTCTGTAGAGGAACATCACATAATTTAGTTCTTTCAGTCACAGTCTACAAAAGACAAAGCTGAGGATGTACAACATAATACATAGGATAAAAAAGACTCAAAAGGACACAGACAGAAAGATTGAAAAGGATATATTTGGTAGAATATGAGTGTTATGTGTAAGAGATGAACTGTGTTGTGATAATGAATGACAACAATAAACACAAAATTATTTTTATCATTATATCAAAACCTCCATTTATTATGCCAAGCTATACACAGAGATTTAATAACAATATTTAATTTAAGTTATATAAATAAACTAGAGGTATTAATGTTTTTATTTATATATAATCTATGTCATTACTTCTGAAGCTCAGAAAATATTTTTTTCCTTTTTTGCAGCTCAGAAAAGATAAATGAAGACTCATCAAGAATACTCTGTATTAACATATAATGCCTGCAAAAATTTAATTTTTATACTCATTTTATATCTGGGGAAATGAAAATTCAGAAAAGTTAGTAATTTTGCTAAGTCACACCCACATTTAGTGACAGAGCTTAGTTTAGAAGGTAAGTATTTCTGATTTAAAAAGCTTTCAGAGTTTTGGAGAATATAAAAGACATGTGTGTTTAACATAATGATGCATAAAAAATGATGAGAAACCTTAGATAACTACTTATACTTTGTTTATAAATTCAAATAAGTTCATGTTAGAAATTAGTAACACCAACTCTACTGGGAAAATTTCTATTTCCTACTTAACTCTTTATGAAGAAAATATATGACCATGCTCTATAAGCTCCTAAATAAATAGATTTACAAAAAATTAAATAAATAAATATTCAGTAAACCAGTATCTATACATGCATACATATATTTTTTATTTTTCAATAATAATTTTATTTATACAATTCATGTACCTTAAACTCCACCCTTTTAAAATGCACGATTTAATGGGGGTGGGTTAAATTAGGTTTATTGAGTTAATTTTGGGTAATGGAAAATGACTATGGAGTTTTGGGGGAAGTAATAAAAATGTTTCAGAATTAGTTGTGATGGTAATAAGACTGTTAATATACTAAAAAAAAAAAAAAAAAAAAAAAACCACTAATAGACTTGGAACAATTTCATGTTGGGAAAATTTAGTGGGGTTTTTTTTAGTGTGTTCAACCGTCATTTATAGCCATCGTGAGTGATTCTGAAGCATTTTTATTACCTCTCCCCTAAAACTCCATCCTCATCAGCCATAATTCCCCATTCCCTGCCCAAACCATATCCTCTTTCCAAGCTCTAGGCAACCACTAATTTAATGTTGTCTCGATATGCCTATTTGGGACATTTTCAATCAATAGATTCATATAATATGTGGCCTTCTGTAAGTGACTTTCTTTATTTACAATAATTTTTTTAAAGATTTATTTATTTATCTATACAAGCACCGGTACAGGCAGAAGTGCTGGAGGGTAAGAGGATGAGCCAGAGCCAGAGCAGGGAGCAGAACAGGCAGACTGACGAAGTACACTGCTGAGGGGAGCAGCGGGCGGCAGGAGAGGTCTGCGCGCCATGTGGGACCCTTGCCTGAGGCCGGGGATCCAACCAGCGCTGCAGAGGCTGCGGGCAACTTCCCAGCCCAGCGCTCAACCGCTGCGCCACCAGCGAGGCCCTACAATATTTTCAAGGTCCATCCCTGTTGCTGCATGTGTCAGCATTTCACTCTTTTTTTGGCCCAAAGATACTGCATTGTATGAATGTTTTATTTTATGAAGGAGAAACTTAGAGATGAGAAAAAAAGGGGAAAGGAGAAGGTGAGAAGCAGGGAGGATGGGAGGAGAAAGAAGGTAAGATGAGGAGGCAGGAAGGCAGGAAGGAAAAAGGGAGGGAGGGACAGAGAGAGGGGAGCGCCAGGGAAGAGAGGAAACAGGATAAGGTATGCGTGATTGAGGGAAATGATGGAAATGCATAGCAAGGTTGCCTTCCAAAGACAGTAAATAGCAAATGCGATGGAAATAAAATAAATTTGGCAGCAGAGGAAATTTAGTGAAACAGCACCTGGTCCCACTTAGTTCTTTTAATGACAGATAAAAAAGAAATATTTTCCCTTAATAGTGGGTATTTCTGACTGCTCTTTGTCTAGCTCCCTTTGAAGCACAGTGAAAGCTCCAGGAGAGCTGAACACTGTAGCCCATGATAGTCAACAATGTGCAGAATCATTAAGCTTGATTATTTTTGTTTTTTCTTTCTTTCTGAAGATCTCTTATTTTAGGAATCTTATAAAATCAGAAATTTAGGCTTGGATCTATCTTTCCATGACTGCTGAGTTTCTTCTACAAAATGCCTAGCAAGTAAGTCTTAAACTCCTGCCTGAAATAGTCTCAGAGATGAGTAACTCTCTTTCGCATAAGGGTAAATACTACTGTTCCAGGGCAACCCCAATATAAAAAGAGTCACCTGGCTGTGGGTCCTCACCCACATGCTTAAAAGGGCCTTATTAATACTCCACTGCAGGCACACACAAAAGGTTGATAAAAGGTTTATTTACAAGGGAAGGGGAGATGAGGAAATGTACAACTCAGGGAGAAAAGAGGGAGATAAAATCTGAAATGTCCTACCCGATCTGCCGACCTGGAATCCCAATGGCAGCTGAGAGTTGGCGGAAAGCCAAGAGCCGTGAAGCCAACAGAGGGACCCAAGGCCCACGTGTCAGGTTTTATATGAACCCTGGCTGCTTAACTCCACCCTCGGGCCCCAGCAACCCTCCCTTTGGTGGTGATGGGATTTGTCATTTCCAATGTCCTAATGGCTTTGGTATGGAGTGGGGGTGGAGTCCACAAAGCCTGAATGGAATTAGTTGAGGAAATCCTTTCCCCCTAACACTAGCAAGGGCTGAGGGAACAGGTTTTGAAGGCAGATAGTCTCTGGGTTCAAATTCTGTTTCTATATCTTAAAAGCTACATGACCTGGGAAACCGCTCCATGCTTAGTACTCTCATCAATGAAGGAGGAATAATGAATGTGCTAAACTCAGAGAACTATTGTAAAATTCAATAAGCAAATATATTAAAGAATTTAGAATAGTCTGGAATCTACAGTGTATTTAGTAAAGAACAGCTGTATTAACTTCCAAGATCAGACTAGATCAGGCCCTTTCAGGGTGGTATGGCCATAGACAAAAAGAAAAAGAAAAATACTGGATGGTCTCACTCATAGCAGGAATTTAGAAAACCTAAATAAGGGACCAGGAGAAAGACTAATTATAATAAAGTAAAAATCAAAATCAACAAGCAACTATAAACCAGAGACACATTATGGGGGGTGGAGGAGGGAGTAGGATCAAAAGAAGGGGAGTGGGAATTATATGGGGACTATAACCAAGATGAAAATGCATACATTGTGCAAAAATGAAAAATAATGTAAAAATATATAAAATTAAATAAAATTTAAAAAAAGAATAGCTGTAGCTGTAAGAGCACGTCAACTTTTTTGAAATTCTTCCCTAGATAGGCAAAATTTTGATCTATCTGCTTACCTATAGGTTCTTGATCTAACTCTTCTTTCCTCACGCCTACAAATCTTAAATTCCTATTTAATGCACATCTGTGAAGTATAAGAGTCTCTAACCTAGAAAACTCTAATCTTCAATGTGTACTTGGGTAAATTAGATTATACTAAATATTCACATTTACACCTTTTGAATAACATTTTTTTTTACACCTGAACAAATTAGCTTTAATAGCCGTAGAGTGTTATCATGTCCTTTTACTCTGATTAATGTAGCAAAATTTTTGTTAGCTTATATTTTCTTTACTTTTATAACAAATAAGATCATTGTTTAAGATTTCACTGTGTTTCTTTACTGGACCCAAGTATATAAACAAAATTGTCTATTAGCGTAAAATAATTTTCTGTTTTTCTGGTTTTTCATCACATTCTCACAATGATTTCTGTTACTTTTTATGTACTTGAAGACATTTTTAAACAACATTTTATGTCTTTAAGATATTTTAAAAGTTGACTGAATTCTTAGTAGGACTCTTCTCGGTGCTCTAATACTTACATTAAAAATATTAAAAATAAGTGGGTTGTATTAATTGCATCCCAACATAGTTGCCCATGAAACTCTTTTCTTTATACAGAACATGTTGAGGCACATTGGATTAATTCTCTGGTTACATACAGCAGAGAAAATGGGGTAATTTAGGAATGAAAGATTCTCTTTGTTTGGCCTTTTTCCTTATCGCTAGATGAGGCACCATTTCTTAAGGGGACTTCAAGAAGAATAGAATTTTAAGATGTAAAGCAAAAGAAAATGCTTCCCACAAGATAATGAAGACAAGGCAATTTAACATTTAAATAAAGAGGAGATAGGGAGATTTGACACAGCATCTACACTAATAAACACTTAAGAATGTAAAAATTAACATATACAATTATCTCTTAATTAAATGTTTTCAGCAGCTCCTCTGGGAACTCAATAGCCCAAAAACATTAAGGATTGCTAGAAATATGAGCATATTTTAACTACAATATAACAAAATTTTAATGAAGACTTTAGGACTACTGCAATTAAATATAATATAATCATTTCTCTAAAGTTTAGGAAGAAATTCTGTATATGAAACTATATTCTGAATAATCACAGACAAATAGAATAGAATTTATGGAAGAAATTAGAGCAGACTAGGTTTTGCTTTAGTTTAGCCACTAATAGTGTGTCTGCACAATTGGGTAAGACTTTATAGGCTATTTTCTATATTATGACATGGAGACAATAAATGCTATCTGCTTTAGTTGAAATATAGAAAGAGAATTTGTCAAATGCTAAAAGCTGCAAATTGAGAAATTGGTATTATTTTCTGAGTATATATAAATAATATTGGAAAAAAGTAATTTTTCTGCATGTACAAAAAGGATAATAAATGTTATTTTGATATGCAAGGATAATCTAAAATACTTGTGTGACTGACTACTCAGATATTTATATTTCAAATCATTTTCCATTGTTTTAGCCATACAAAGTTATATAATTTTTATGGTTTCTATTTATAGCCTTTCTGATGAATCAAAACTATTTGTATGTTCATATTTTATTGATTTATTTATCTGTAATTAAATTATATTATTACACTGCCAAATACCAGCACATGAAAAGATTTTGGAGAAAAACATTAAACACACACACACACACATACAACTGAACCTTAGCAGGCAATTATTTTTTTCTGCAGGGAAAAGTGTAAGGGTATGCTGAGAGTAGTCTACCAGCACCAAGAGCCTAGAACAAATTAAAAATGAATTAACAATATTTCATTTAGGATATGGAGATAGATGATTAACTGAAATAGTTGGTTAAGCAGAGGCCCATAAAGAGATTTTCCCCTTCATTGCCTTTTTCCCCCTATCTGAAAAACATGAGATTCTATAAAAGTGATGATTTCCCTTATTGGATCCAAAAATGTGTTCCAAACATAGCACTGGAATCCAGTCCTTTTTGTTGTTCCCGAGTTTTGACTTTATATTTCACTTTCCTAAAATCCCATTATGTACCCTCTTTTCTTTTGGAATACAAATACTTTTTCTAAGACATAATGGGAAAAAAAAACACTGAAGAAAAACTCAAGAGGTATCTTTTTTTTAGATATCTAGTATTCAATTAGTCAGCAATTCAATCTATTGTAGATTAAATCAAAAATGCACTAGGGACCTTTATAACATAGCTGTAAATTGCATCTACCTACATGAAGTAATCGACTGAATGACAAATTTTTCAGTATAATCTAGTTAAACCGAAATGAAAACTTTTAGACATTGGCCTTCTCTCACTGTCTCTCTCATTATTTTGAAAGATATTCAAGTCACTCATTTGCTCCTGCCTACTTTAACATGTTTCTAAATTGCTAGACACACATACACACTGCATTTGAAGAATGAGTATATAAATTTTACTTTGTAATTTTAATTTTTTTTTTTAAATTAGAAGAACTGGGGTGTAGACCAGTGGTGTGGGGGTTGTGAGAGGATTCACCAAAGGCAAAGTGAATTCACCAGACAGATTCACTAGAGACAGAGAGGGGATGAAGAAGAGGTGGATCTACTGATACACTGCTAAGGGAGCAGCGGGTGAGACAGGAGAGTCTGCTGCGCCATACGTGGGTTAGCTCCCTGGCCGGGGATAGAACTCAGGCCTTAACTGTGATAGTGCTGAGACTAACCCCTAGGCCACCAGGGAGGCCCTATAAATTTTACTTTGGAAAATGTGTGCCCCTTGATTATTGATAGCCTTCCCTTTCCCTTTAGACTCTGGTAACCACCGTTTCAATTTTTGGTACAGTAAATCTGTTTTGCATACACACTATGAAGAAAAGGCCAGGGGACAGAGAACAATCAGGATGGTGGCTTGGGATATGATTTTTAGGCAAATTGGCTACTAAGATGACTTCATATTTTTCCTTCTTTAAAAAAAAAAACAAATATGGGTCATCTTAAAAATCCTTCCTAATAACCTCCCTGATTTTCCTTTCCTGGTCCCTGCAGCACAGGGCTTTAGACTTCCACCCAGGCTCAAACAATCGCCCTTCTAGCATAATGAGAACTGTAACAGGAACGCTGCTGCTCCTGGTTCTGTTGTGCAGTTGAGTGTGCCCAGATCTAGTGATCTATAGAAATAACTGTGATTATTTCTATAAATAATAAAAGTATTTTTCTCATATTTATGCCTTAATGTATCAAATGGCACTTCAGTTTTCTATCCCGGGTAAGTCATCACTGACACAGACAGTACCCCCTTAACACTAACACAACTTCACATTTGGATATACCCACTGTATATCCACATATGGATATACCCACTGTTACAATTCTGTTGATATGAAATTTCAGTGAAAGACTAACATAATAAAAGTAGAAAACAGAGAGCAAAATCAAATCATAAAATTTATTTCTAGACAGGTAGTTTTCGGTACTGATAGCAGAGAATGTGACAAAAAATATGAAGTTGTCAGAAAGAGAGAAAGAGAGAACATTTCTGCTCCTCAGAGTAAAAGTGTGTTCTTAAACCACATCAGAATAATCAAGGAAAATGACATCTATCTGTGTCTTGTAATTCATGTCCACTCAACCAATTTATGAGATTAGGCCTATTTGCAAATATGCCCAGCTAAGCATTGCTTCTGTGCTGTAGCACCATATTGAGTAATAATGAAAAGAAAAAGTCAGAGTCATAAAAACCACCCACACATGGTGCCTCCCTGGTTAAGCACCACACTATGAAGCTATCCTCAGCCTCTGCAGCACAAGTTCGATTCCCGGCAGGCCAGGGAGCAACCCACATGGCGTGGCAGACCTCTCCTGCCATGCCCGCTGCTCCCCTCAGCAGGTATTTCAGTCAGTCTGCCTGTTCTGCTCCCCACTCTGTCTCTGGTGAATCCTCTCACCCCTTGCATTTCTGGCCTGTACCCCAGCTCTTGTATGCATAAATAAATAGATCTTTTAAAAAAAAATCCACACAAAATAAAACACAGAGAAAGTGAAATGGAAAAGAAAAGACATCAGACTTCAGATATGGATAAAACTAGGTTTGAATAAGACAATCTTGAGATTAGAGTAGAACGTTCTAAAGCTCTTGTGTCTACACTAAATTAAATGTAAACGTAGTTATCATTAAGAATTTATGGGAATTAGATGGAAGAAGACATACCTGAGAACCTAGCAGATAGAAGACTAACAAATGATAGTTGCTTTCCTCACTTCATCCTAACACACATAAAGTGATACCCTGCAGAGTAAAAGATTTCTTTGTCTGCTTACAACACATAGTTTGATTTCCTTAATTTATCAGAACATGACCATCAATGAGAGTGACAGAATCAAGGACGCCATCCTATCTAGGAGGCAATGCAACCTAGTGAAAACAGTCAAATTGAAAGAGTATATTTGTATATTCAGAATAATCTACTTAGTCTTTTACTATTTGATTACTCCTAGAGACCATGTAACTCTAGATCATCAAAAGGAAAGATTATAATTCCAATAACCTATAATGGAAACCAGTGGGAATTTATTAATATTTTGCTGTTAGCTGAAAATATTACTGTAAATATCTGAAAGATCATGTAGGCATCAGGTAAGAAACAATCCAACTACTCAAGACATATCACACCTTCTACAGACTTACTGTTGTTAGTTTTGTACAAATACAAGAGCTGCATCAATAAAAAAGAGTTTAGAGGTTGTTGCTATGATTATGTGTGAGACAGGCATAGCTGTAGATCTGGCCTCTCTAGTGGTAACTCACAGTTCTTTTTTCCTTCCTTTTGCCCTTCCTTCCTGCCTTATCTTCCTGCCTTTGTTTCTTTTCTTTTTGAGGTTACATAACATACAATTAAATTCATAAATATTAAGTGTACTGTTCAAAGAGTAATTTACAAAAACATAATACACCTACCTAAGTCACACAGTTATCAATATATGGAATTTTTACTGTTACAGGAAATTCCCTAGTTCTCCTTCTCAAACATTACTACTACAGACACTGTGACTTTCCCAGATTGTGGATATTTTCCCAATATCCAAGCATTCATCATGGAAAATGACCAACCACTTAGACATACATTGATTGTTTTGGGGTTCTTTCTAGACTACAGAACACAGCAATGATTATGAATGTATTGAAAACATTAATAGAGATGAGCTTGCATTTTTTATCGGTCAGCATTTTTATCCAAGTGTTAATATATAGTTGATCTACAAGCAATAATGTTCTTCATAATATCACATCATGCTAAGGAATGCACTTTACATCGAAAGAGGCATAGCAATATGTTCCATTGAGTCCCAATGATCCATTTATTCTATTATGTGTCATGGACCCTGAAGCTGTTAACCTGACCAAGCAAGAATAAAACATATGAAGATCCTCAAAAGTAATAGTTTTGAAGTATTGAGCTTCAGTCCTTTAGGATGAAGAATGTACCCTAAACCAATATTTATTACACAGTGCTGGATCCCAAGTAGGTTGCATACATAGGTCTAAGAAGCAAAGGGTAGAATCAGAAGTTGCCCCATTTAATGTGGTTGCCAATACCCTTTTGCTGAATACAGTATATACTGACCATCCCCATATTTCTAGTTTCTGTAGCTCTATGGATACTGATTTCAAAAGGTGAATATATTTCATGAAACCCCACCTAAAGCTACAACCCAGGTACATTGGATTCCTTGTGCCAAGATATCAGGGATTAATGAAAGGAAATTACTCTCCTGGCAGTGGTAATTAGCACTGATATTCAGAAAAAGGTAAGACCACTGTTATGCCATATGGTTTAGAAAGTCTCATGCTCCCTAAGTTTCATTGTATATTCTCTTGCCAGGGAAACTTGCCAGTGGCAGTATTTAAGAGCTGTTTTTCAGATGAATGACTATCACTGTAAACTGTTAAAAGGAAGAAAACTAACTTCTCCCTCTGCCTGATCCTGTATCCCTCACTCCATGGTGGCTACTGTTCCCAGGAATACTTCCCAATAAATGACCGAAATGTGTTCACCCCCGTGCTTTTTTCCCCTTGAGGAATCTGAACGAAGGCAAGCATGAAATACAGGTTATTGCCATTTTTCTCAGTAATGAGCTGAAATCAGAGTGGTGAAGCAATTTTCTCAAAGATTACACAGCAATAGGCAACAGGGACAGTAATTCATCGATAGCCCGGGTCAAACAAACCTAAGTCTGTTCGACTCCAAAGTTATCTGGTCACATGCCTTTGACTCTATCATATTGCCTTCCTATTTTTTCCAACTGAACATTGCCTTGTTAATAAAGGAATCTGCAATCTTTTCTATTTGCTTTAAAGTAAACTTTCTGAAGTTGATAGGTCTATCAGAACTTGTCACTTACAATTTAATGCCATGCAGCCTAGTTGGGGCTTGTCAGACTTATAGTAAAACTTGAATGGATGCTATGCCATTATGCAGTTAATGTATGGCCCTCATGGAGCCAACCACCATGTTAAATACTTAATGCCAGTCAAAGTCATTTATAGGATCAACTTTCTCCCTTTCATATATTTTCTTTTATTCTTTAGAACTGAAGCCTGCAGGGCTCTTTGGGAATTGTTTGACACTTCAGCCACCTGTGGTGATATATCACCAATAGTGACACTTTCCAGTTTAGGTGAGGCTATTTATGAAGAGAAACAGGTCCCAAGGATCTTCATGTGGAGAGAAAGATAAAATCCAAAGAAAAATATTGTTACAATATGAAGCTTGCAGAAATAGAAGAGTTCTTTTGTTCTATCACTTCTGTCCTACATCAAACTGTTATTTACGTTGGCCAAAGTCATTTAATGATTGATTCCAAATATATCATCTTTGCTTATTTTTCACCTTTTAAAATAATATTGATATGACAGGGTAAAGTAGAAAAGTTTAGGAAATAGCAGCTACCTTGCCACCCCGGCCAAGATTCTGGGGCCACTTAAGTAAATTGGACCACCTGACATTTCTTGTCGGACTTCAATTTAACTTCCTCCATGCCCAGTTTGGGATGCAGAGGTATCGATTTTTCACTTGACAAACACCTACATGACTTTTATGCACTGTGTTGGCAGAAACACTTGTATCAGAGTCAAAGAGAAGCTGGAGCACAGCAAAGGGAAATCGGAAGAAGGGTAAGAGGTCTGGAGCTCACGTCTTTTGAGAAATGGCTGAAGAACACAAAGGTGTGTAGATTGAGAAGATTTAAGAGGATAGCAGTGCACTGTTGTGGGAAGAGTAATTATCATCATTCTAATCTTATCTCTGTGTTTCCTAATTGAAACTCTTCACGCAGGTCATTCTTTAATCCGAATGAGCCTTCCTACTCCCAACAATTACTTATTTAATGATGACTCATTCTTCAGATCTCAAATTAAGTAACATTTCCTAAGGAAGTGTCTTCATCATCACCTCTGTGACTGCTTTCACCACCAGAATTGGTCAGTTTGCCTTATACTGTATCATGAAAATCCTGTATTTTTATATGATATCACTTATTAAAATCTGAAATTGTAAATTATGAGATTTTACAATTACTATTGATTTCACCCCATATATTCTAAATTGTTTCACAGCATAAACCAGTACTACTTTGTTTAGTATTGCATTCTTAGAGTTTACAATGAAGATGAGATTAAGCACTCAACAAATATTTTGATCAATGAAAAAAAAAATGCTTGAGTGAATGAATGACTTACTTTAATAAAATAAAGCTAAAGAATATGAAGTAGAGGGGCCTCGCTGGTGGCGCAGGCAGTTGAGCGCAGCACTGTGAAGCTGTCCACAGCCTCTGCAGTGCCCGTTCGATCCCTGCAAGCCTCAGAGCAACCCACATGGCGCCGCAGACCTCTCCTGCCTTGCCCGCTGCTCCCCTCAGCTGTGTATTTTGTCGGTCTGTCTGTTCTGTTCCTGCTCTGTCTCTGGTGAATCCTCTCACCCTCCTGCGCATCCGGCCTGTACCCTGGTTCTTGTATAAATAAAAAATAAATCTTTAAAATAAAATATGAAGTAGAGTCACAGGACATTTAAACAAGAGAAAGCCTTTAGTATAAGAACTTATTCATCAGAGAATCTGCCAAAATATGAGTTCCTTGCCACAGGCAATATTTAAAGAGTAGATGCCAAGACTTTTTTTTTTTTAATATTGTTGGTGGGAATGTAGTTCTATGGAAAATAATATAGAGGTTTCTCAAAACATAAAAACAGATCTATCAAATTATCCAGTAATTCCACTCCTATGTATCTTCCTAAGGAATACAGAAACAGTAATTCAAAGGGATGGGTGCACTTCTCTGCCCATTGCAGCACTTTTTGCAGTAGTTAAGTTATGGGAAAAAATATTAATGCTTACCTGACTGAATTAAGAAGATGTGGTATATATGGACACTGGAATACTATTTAACTGTACATTAAAAATGAAATCTTGCCATTTGTGACACATGGATGAAACTGGAAAGGGTTATGTTCACCAACATCGTCAGAAGGAGAAAGACAAATCCAGATGATTTCATAAACATGTGGAATATAGAGAAACAAAGCAAAGGAAAGGTCAAATCTAAACCAAAAGGAACCCTAGAAATCTGACTAGAATTGAGGCTAACAGAGAAGGAGGGGAAAATGAACTGTGGTGAGGATTATTGGTGCTTTGGAGATAGATGGGCAGTCATAACACACATCTAAGAAGTGTGCATATATAGCTCTAGATCATATACAGAGTTGTAAACCAACTTTACCTCAATAAAAATAATGCAATTAAAAATTAAACTTGGGAGCATCCCTGGAGGTCTAGGAGTTAAGTCTCAGTGCTACCCCCAAGAAGTCCCACCATGCTACAGCCTGAGTTTGATCCCCAGCCAGGGAGCGAATTCATATATGGCACAGCAGACCTCTCCTGTCTCGCCTGCTGCTCCCCTTAGCAGTTTATTTCAGTAGATCCACCTGTCCTGCTCCCCACCCTATCTCTGGTGAATCCTTTCAAGGCCCTCCCCTGCACCTCTGGTCTGTACCCCAGTTCTTCTATTCAAAAATAAATAAATGAATAAATAAAAATCTTTTAAAACATTTAACTTTAAAAAAATAAAAAATAAACTTGGATGCAAACAATTGATATTTAATACAATGTTCTGAAGTTTTAACATTCTATTAACGTTATCCTCTTTCCTTTCACTTCTCTATAGATAAAGTCATCCATTTGTATTACATTTGATTGACAAATTCAATGACCACCTAACAAATCCCTGAGCTCTCATAATCTTAGCAAACAAACTTGCCAGGTCCCATAAGGAACCAGCAGAAAATCTTATTTGCTCATTGGAAGTCTATTCTTGTGGGATTCATTTATGAAAGAGTAATTCCCCATACCCTGTCTATCAATCCTGCCTCTTCTGAATCTAGCAGATGGCTTTGTATATTGAATGTTTCAAGCATAACTTACGGTGATTTTTTTCTACTCCCCTGAGTACTATGGCTCACATAGTATTAACATGATAAATAAAAATAGCAAATTCAACAAACAAGAGTGATTTCTTGAAGGAACTCTATTTCCAATCTAGGTTTTCATAATGCATACATAATGAATAAAAAGAAGTGGAAAATTAGATGAAAATGAGTTTAGAAATAAACTAACAACTACAATATCTATAAAAATAAGAAAAAGTTACCATCAAGGAAGCAAATGTTGACTCTCACAATTTATATATATGTGTGTATATATGTATATATAAATTTCTTTATACGTGTATATAAATTTCTTTTTATATACATATATACACACATACACACACATATGTATATATAGAAATAACTGTTGCATCATTTTTGTTTGTCCTTTTAATTTATTTTGTAAATCTGTATGTAAACCCGTATGTAAATTTTCTGCTTGATTAACTAGGCTTTGATTCTCCTGCAGCTGGAATGGGAGTTTTGATGACACACAAAATGCCAAAGTCAGAAAAGAAAATGAACAAGCAAACTTTGCACAGAATCTGAAAGGAGGCATTATTCGTCACTGAAGATGGTGTACTGTATTTGTGCTCATCTGTGGAGGCAGACTCTGTCCAGATACAGATCCCAAAATATTGCCCTCAAATCAGTACCGACTTGTCTTCCTACCAGAATGGAAATTATGTTATTTGCTGCCATTGGATGTCAATTTTGATAAAATGTGAATTCCTCTTGCAATATGCTCCTACTGCCATAACATCTGGGTTTCCCTAAAATTTATGAATTGATTTCCAAAGATGTTGTCTGCTTGGATTATGAGGTAGGAAGACTAGACCTCCCCATCAAGCAGTGGAGCATCATTGGCAGTAGAAGAATCATATTTACCAATGTGTTTTCCAAATATATTTCCAAATATATTTTCTAAAAGAGAACTTATCTTTGCGTCTATCTTATCTTCGTATTGAAACTCTGTTAACACCACTGCTATTTCTCCAGACAGCAAAATGCATAACTTAACACAGAATATGCCTTTTCTTCTACTCTCTCTGTGTCACTCTACAATTCACTACCAAATACCATAAACCCTACTTTGATATATATCTGTTAGGTATCCTTAGTTTATCATTCCCACAGTTCCTGCTTGTGTTCATACCTCCCATTTCTGTTGGCCTAAACTATTTCAATAACCTCTCAATTGATTTTCTTTCTTCTGTTCTTCCTCCCTGTAATTATTTTTCTGTAAGAATCTATATTTGCCTTGTAATTCACAATCTGATCATAGTTTTCTTCTTCCTCTAAATTCTATATGGCTTCCCAATTTAAAGATGTTGTGTGATGTGCAGATGGTCTATGAATCCATCTTGTTCTTCTGCCTAAGATATTCTTTTCTTTCTCCAACCTCATTTTTTCCAGCAGTTTGCTTATCATTTTTCAAAACACTATTCAATTACTACATCTTCTATAAAACATTCTCTTATACATTTAAACATTCATATCCCATTTGTGTCCTTCATTTAATTGTATTATCTGCCTCTGTTATTTCATGTCTCTCCTATTTCTAAACAATATCTGTGCATAATTATTCATTAATCACTATTTAATTTTAATCTCTATTCTCAGGATTCAGTACATAAATATTTACCTAATAAATGTTTCTGCAATGAGTAAATAAATGATGGTGAATCTATCATTAGGTGCCTATTTAAGTAAATATATAGACTTGGGGGAAGTAAAACACTGTTGCCTCTAGATTAGCTAGTTAGAGACAATAATTCTTTCAACTCCTGTTAGATATTCACATGGGTATTATCAATATATCCCTTAATGGAAAAGAGTAAAATATAAAGACACTTAGAGAGTTCCACCCTGCTTTAACGAGGCAATTTTGTGGGTTTGTGACTCACCCTCAGATTTCACTCGGTGATTTTATTTTGATAAATAGTGTAATTGTATAAATAAATTCTTGGCCATTAAAATATTATAGAGGAAGGCTGGCCTTCCTCTTATATAGAGAACATTCACTCATCAGCATTTATTAGACATCTACTGCTGAGACAATGTCTAGTTTCTGAAGAAGAAGAAAAAGAGAAAGTTGTGGTTTCAACACTTGATATTAATCCATTGATGTATATTGACCTTTACTTCAATACTAAAAATGTCAAAAAATGAGAGATCCCTATCAGAGAAACAAATAACTTATTCAAGGGTACAAATGTGAAAAGATCAAGTTGACCTGTTGGTTCTAGAATAAAGGCTTAGGACAGTTTTAAGGAATAAACAAATTCAACAAGTAAAACAGAGGGAATTGACATGACAGAAATAAATTAGTCTTCAAAGTCAAAGACATATGAATAAATCCAGTTGAACTTCCAGATGGTCTTGAACATGCAGATGATCCAGCTGATGGTTAAACAGCTATTAAGAAGCACAACCAGAATTTAAACAAAGATCTTATGATGCTATGATCAGTGTTCTATTCTTCCATCTACTCCTACCAAAAGGAACTAGATAATGTCTAATATAGTACTTAAACCAGTATAGCAGAGCAGTTAGAGTTCACAATACTGTGCTCTCCAAATGTGGATTTGAATCTCATCTCTGCCATTCACCATCTAAATGAACTTACTTATTTCTATTCTAGATCTTTGCACCTTCACTTATAAATCAGTTAATAATTGTCTCTACCTATGTAATAGGAGCCTTATGATGGGTAAATGAGTCAATTAATGTAATATCCCCGGCACATAATAAGCATTCAATATATTATAGGTATTAAGAAAATACTATTGTATGATTTTTAGTATTTGTAATAGTCAACCTTGTCTTTCATTTATTTTCTATCACTATGGTCTCAAAGAATATAAAATGCTTCATGTCTAAACAGACTCAAATATTTCCTTTGTTCCTTGGACACACCATCAGCAAATATCTTACAGCCAGATGCAAGAGCTTGACTCTTGTGAAATCTACCAATGTTACACAAATTGTGAGAGACTAGAAATTCATCTAGATAACACAAAACCAATGGTAATTATAGCTTTAATTAAATTCCATTGGGGTGTTTTATCTATCCTCTTATCTGTCTTTGAAGGTCAGAAGCTTTATCTGGCCATAAAAACTAAATAGATTTTGATGACTCTGTATCAGAAAGCACGAATGCCATTTCCTTATCTCTGTGAAATAGTCTTTTCTCTCTACACATTTAATGACCACTAAAGCAACCTTGGTTGTATTGTCCTTTATTTGATTTTGAGTGATTTTTTTCCTATCACCTCTTCTGCTAAAAATGTAATTTCATTATATATGTGTGTATATATATATATATACATGTATAAAGTATTAGAGTAAATCTTTGTATCACTTGACACTGCGTGGAATACTATTTGTTTTACTTGCAGTGCTCTTTCTACTTGAAATATTTAATGTTAACATCTGAAAACTTAAAACAAGTAGGTAAAGGCTGAAGTTTATATTTAAGCACCAAGTAATTGCAACACCTTTAATATGGCTGAGGGAAAACTGGAGTACTAATCTTTACATATATGACTCTATTTAGTCAAACAAACTGCAAAATATCTTTGTCTATAGCTGGAACCACAATAATGTAAGACACAACACATATTTGCCTAAACCAATAATTAACCAGGGGCTGCTACTGCTCTCTCCTTTTAAAATACTCTAATCCTGTTCTTTCTCTGAGGCCCTGATAGAGAACTACCATTGCTGAAATCTTGCTTTTCCTCTTTTAAGCTATAACAAGATTGCTCATATGCAATACTCACTGGAGAGTTATTTACTATCTTATACAATATTTTACTTCCTTTTTTATGAAAATCAAACTCTCCTTTAAGCATCTTTTAGAATAATCCCTGTGCATTAGGATACTGCTACTTAGAATTATCAGAATATGTTTATTTAAAAAACATGATGCCCTATATTATGGTGAAAAGAATATGGAATTTAGCAGGGAATAAAACTTAGCTCAAAGCTAGCATTAAGAAAATGTATGAGGGGCTCCCTGGTGGCACAGGGGGTTAAGATGCAACCTATGAAGCTATCGACAGCCACTGCAACACGAGTTCTTTCCTGGCTAGGGAGGTGACCCACCTGGCTCAGCAGACCTCTTCTGTCTTGCCCGCTGCTCCCCTCAGCAGTGTATTTCAGTATATCTGCCGGTTCTGCTCCCCACTCTGTCTCTGGTGAATCCTCTCACCCCCCACACCTCTGGCCTGTACCCCAGTTTTTATATGCATAAATAAATAAATCTTTATAAAAAGAAAAATATCAGATGGTTTCACTTATAGCAGGAATATAGGGAAACCCAATAAGACATCAGTGTAAAAAAATAATAGCAGTACAAAACACAACAAAGCAAAAACAGACAATTATAAATCAGACATCCTGCAGGGGAGGAGGAGAGCGAGGGATCAAAGGGAGGGAGGGAGGAACACAGGGGACTGAGGTGATGGTGCACACTGGTGCACATTGGGGAAGGAAACTCTATGGGGACTACACCTGAGGGGGTGGGGGGAAGCAAATATTGTTTAAAAATGATCAGTGATGTAAAAAATAAAAAAAATTAAAAAGAAAATTTAGGTTAACAAAAAATAAGAAAATCTATGAATTTGAGAAACTTAATTTATACCCTTGTACCTCTGAGTATATGTCTGTAAAATGTTGGGATTAATGAGAGTACTATGATTCAATAGGATAAAATGTGTAATAAGTATGGCACTAAGTAATAGCTCAGTAATATTTGCTTCTTCTTTCTGCTTTAATATTGTATAAGAGTTCTAATTGCGTATCATTTACTCAACAACATTATTTCCTGTGAAGTGGTAAATGACCACCACACACATTACTATTAATGGTTATTTTCAGAAATTTGATATAGTATATCACAAAGTAGGTTGTTCATATATGCATAGCACAGTTACAGTCCTTTCTTTTAGAGAAATGTTCAAAAATAATTCCCTTTATAATTACATTTAGAAGGCAATAAAAATGCAAAATAGACAATTAGAGTCAGCAACTCACAGATTTAAAACTGCATAAAAACTACCAGTAAACAGAAAAAGGGACCTAATCTTACTTAAAACTTAAATACACAAAGTAAAATTATGATTGAACGTTAGTTGCTTACATATTGGTTATTAAATAAATAAAAGTGTTGGGCCTCCCTTGGTGGCGCAGCGGTTGAGCGCTGTGCTGCGAAGCTGCCCACAGTCTCTGCAGTGCTGGTTCAATCCCCGGCCGCTGGTGAGGATCCCACATGGCACTGACAGACCTCTCCTGCCACCCACTGCTCCCCTCAGCAGTGCACTTCGTCAGTCTACCTGTTCTATCCCCCGCTCTGGATCTGGTGAATCCTCTCACCCTCCCATACTTCTGACTGTATCCAGTACTTGTATAAATTAATAAATAAATCTTTAAATAAATAAATAAATAAATAAATAAATAAAAGTGTTAGCAAAGACAGAAAAACTTGGTATTACTTTATACAGTTAAAGGATGAGCTTTTATATATATAGCCACTTTGAAATGTGATCAGTGTCTATTAAAATAAATGGAGAGAGGGGAATAGGACATCAGAAGAAGCTCAATAATCACCCTAAATATAAACAGACTGAATGTACCAATCAAAAATGCACAGAATGGCTTGTTGGGTGAGAAACAAAATCCAGCTTTTTTTTTTGTATCCAGGAAGTACGCATGAGTGCCAAAGATAAACACAGGCTCAGAGTAAATGGTTGGAAAACAATACTACAAGCAAATGGGAACCAAAAGAAGGCAAAGACAGCCATTTTTATATGAGATAAACTAGATTTCCAGGTAAAAAAGCTAACAAGAGATAGGTCCAGAGGCTATATAATGATTAAGTGAATAATACATCAAGAAGACATAACACTTCGGGCCTCCCCGGTGGCGCAGCGGTTGAGCGCTGGGTTGCGAAGCTGCCCGCGGCCTCTGTGGCGCCGGTTCGATCCCCGGCTGCTCCCCGGCCACCGGAGGAGGGTCCCACATGGCGTGCAGACTTCTCCTGCCGCCCGCTGCTCCCCTCAGCAGTGTACTTCGGTCCTTCTGCCTGCTCTGCTCCCCGCTCTGGCTCTGGTGAATTCTCTCACCCTCCCGCGCTTCTGACTGTACCCAGTGCATGTATAAACAAAACAAACAAACCAGCAAACAAATAAATAAAGCATGCCTCTATAAAAAAAAAAAAAAAAAAAAAAAAAAAAAAAAAAAAAAAAAGAAGACATAACACTTCAATATATATTAACCAAATGAACCAGTATCAAAATAGATAATAATAAGCATTTATTATCAAATCTGAAACAGGGATTGGTAACAACACAGTAGTGGCTGGGGACATCAACAACTCACTTTCACCAATGGACAGATCAATCAGACAGAAAGTAAATGAGGAAACAATAACGTTAACATTGCTAATGGGCCATTCTCCAGAATAAACTACCTATTTTGTCATTAAAAAAGCCTTAATAAATTCATAAAGATTGAAATCATAACTGGTATCTGCTCTGATCACATAGTTATCTGTAGAATTGACCACATAAAGAAAGCAGTAAAAACCTCTAATGTGTGTATACTAAATAGCACAATTGTGAGTGACTATTGGATTAATGAGAGAATCCAAGAAAAATTAAAAAAATACCTTGAGACAAATGACAATGAGGACAACCCATCAGAACCTGTGTGATACAGCAAAAGTGGAATTAAAAGGGAAGTATATAACAAGATAGGCCCACATCAATAAAGCAAGAAAGAGCTCAAGATAAATAATCTTATCTCTCACTTTAAGGAGCTAGAAATGATGAACAAGTCAAACTGAATGCAACTGAAAGAGAAGAAATAAAAATTTAAGCTGAAAAATTTAAATACAAATCAAAAATACAGTTCAACAATTAATGAAACCAAAAGCTGGCTCTTTGAAAAAAGATAGACAAAACTTTAGCCAGGCTCACAAATAAAAATATATATAAATATAAATATATATATCATGTATTTATAATATTATATAATAGTATATTTTTATTATATATTACATGATATAATATTTTTATGATAGTATAATATATATATATGTAAATGCTTGTCATTTGCAGCAACATGAATGGACCTGGTGGGATTTATACTAAGTGAAATAAGTCAGAAAGAGAAAGACACATGCTGGATTGTGTCATATAGGTGGCATATAGAGAAACAAAACAGAGAGTCAAATAAAACAAAATCAGTAACAAACACTTGAAATCTGACTGTAAAATTGAGGCTACCCAACAGGGAAGGAAAATGGGGAGCTCAAAATGGAGATGGAGCCTAAAGGCCATTGGTGAAGGACCTCAGCACCTTGGTAGTATGGATATTGTGGTAATTTATACCAGAAAGTTATGATTCTATACCTCTAAATCATCTGCAACGTAGTACACCAAAGGTAACTCAAGAAAAAATAAATTATAAAAGGTAACATAAAATAACAATATTGAGGCATACGTAACAGGATCTATCTCTAAAGAAATAATAAAATTTGACAGAAAAAAATAATAAATTAAATAACATGCTTACATGATGACCAAATAATTCCACTTTTCTATAACTACATAAATACTCGGCATAATATTTTCACAAGTATATGGAGAAACATGCTCAATAATATATACTCCAATATTGTTTCTAGTAACCTAACATCAGAAAAAATGAAAATGTCATTAAGGGAATGGTTTAAAAATGAAATTATATTATACATTGAAATAGATCCAAATCATTTTAAAGAATGAGGAATATACCGACATGATATCTACCATACATATAATATATATTGAAGAACTAACTAAAACAAATTGATGGACAATGCATTATGACATCATTTTTACAAACACCCATTATCTACTTATATATGTAAAGAAAATAAAGTGCAGAGATTTACCCAAAATTTTTAATAATGATCACCTACAGGAGGTGATATTGGAGACAATGAAACCTTAACTATTTGCTTATAAATGGCATTTCAAAATATTTGTGAAATAGTAATTTTTTAAGACCATGCTTTAAAAATCAAATTCAACTGCTATTTTTGAGTACCTACAATGCATTTTATAAGATTAATAATTTTTTAAAGGTTTATTTATTTATTCATACAAGAACTGGGGTACAGGCCAGACGTTTGGGGGGTGAGAGGATTCACCAGAGACAGAGTGGGGAACAGAACAGGCAGACTGACAAAATACACTGCTGAGGGGAGAAGCGGGTGAGTCAGTGGAGGTCTGCTGTGCTATGTGGGTAGCTCCCTCGCTGGGGATCAAACTCGTGCCACAGTGGCTGTTGATGGCTTCATAGGTTGCATCTTAACCCCTTGCACAACCAGGGAAGCCCAAGATTAATAAAATTTGAATTCATTTATCAAGTACATCAAAATTAAATAAAGAGGTAGTAAAGGGCAAAGGGATCAGTAAAAGAAGAAAGCAAGTATTTCTGAGCAGATAACATGCTTTAGGTATTTTATGATCATTATATTTTCAGTTCTCAAAATTCTTTGAGCTTTGTATTTCTGTACCTAACTCCACACCTGAGTGGTTGTGATTTGAATGATAGGTATAGAGTCCTCAGTAATGAATGACAGGTGTAAGGTCCAAGTCCAAGTTTGCAAAGACTATTCACCTTCTACATACTATCATAGAATCAGAAGACAATGGTATAATAACAGTTGACCTTTCAAATCAGTATTTCTACACTTAATATCTTTCCTGAAATCCAGCTACCCAATACATATTTTACTTGAATGTCTTGCTGACAAACTCAGTATCTACAAGATTTTCATTGGCCATTCTGGTTTTTTTTTTCCTGGATAGCACACAGATCACAATAATAATACCTGCCCAGACACTTCAATTCAGAATATACATTACAACTCCATTTCCTTCACCATCCTCAACCCTTGCCAGTCATCAATTTAAGTATCACATTTAAAGACGAAAGCACTTGCAAAAGGAATTACACTCAGTGAAATAAGTCAGAAGGGAAAAGAAAAATATCAGATGGTTTCACTTATAGCAGGAGTATAGGGGAACCAATTAAGACATCAGTGTGAAAAATGTAGTAACAGTACAAAATGCAACAAAGCAAAAACGGACAATTATAAATCAGAGACATCCTGCAGGGGAGGAGGAGGGAGAGGGATCAGAGGGAGGGAGGGAGGAGCACAGGGGACTGAGGTGATGGTGCACGGGTGGGGTGCCTTGGGAAAGGAAACTCTATGGGGACTGCACCTGAGGGAGGTGAGGGGAAGCAAATATTGTTTAAAAATGAACAATGATGTAAAAAATAAAAAAAAACTTGAAAATAAAAAACTATCTTGATCTTGAACCTACTCCAGTTCATCCCTCATCACATTGAGTTCTAACTGTGGTGACAGCCTCCTGTCTTTTACCTCTAAATCATATACCTCCTTCACAAGTGGTCAGTGTTAACATTCTAAAATAATGATCTATTTACATCACTCTTCATGTTACAACTACCCCTCTCTATGTAATGCCTTCAGTATAAAATTCATATCAAGCAATGAGACATTTATTTACAAATCCCTTTTCTAGTATATTTTCTGCTCACTCACATACCCACACACCCACCTTGAACAACTAGCCCTTTCCTAAAGGTGCCTTGAATTTTCACATCTTTGTTCTTTTTCAAATGCTATTCATTCTGCCCAGAAGCAGACTGAATGGAAACTACATAATTATTTTTTGGAATTGATCTCAGAGGTCACTTCTACTCCAAAGTCTCACAGAACTGTTCTTTTTTGGAGAGATAAAAATAACCATTTATTCTATATACCCAATACAATTTTTTCAAAATTCTAGTGATATATCTTACCTCTTGTATTATAGACTTATTTATAGCTGTTTCCTCATTATAAAGTTCTGTGCTTTATTCAGCACTCTAATGCTAGCTCCTAGAAAAAAAAAAAACATATAATGGATAGTCAATAAATATATTTGAATTATTTAGATTAGAGGAAGATGTTCATGTATCATGAGCTTCATCAGCATATTTTTGATCACCTACAATGTGCTATGCCAGATGCTGCAGATTCAACAGAAAACAAAAGAGACAAATGGGAAATAGAGACATGCATATAGACACAGTGCTCCAGGAGTTCATAGAAATAAAATATATCTATAGATCAATTTGATTTATTTAAATTCTATTCAGCATTAAGTGCATTTGGTGTTGCTGCTGTAACAAGTGACCATAATCTTAATTACTGAACTACACACATTTATTACCTTAGGGTTATGGGGATAAGAATTCCAAAATGGGTCTTGGTGAAGTAAAATCAAGGTGTGGACAAAGCTGAATTCCTTCTGGGAGCTCAAATGGAGAAACCATTTCATTGCCCTTTCCAGCTTCTAAAAGCTACCTACATTTCTTGGCTTATAGTCCCTTTGTTCATCCAGCAGTACAACAGCTTCAAATTTCTGACTCCAACCTCTTCTTCTACCTCCCTCTTACACATTAAAGAATGTTTAATTATATTGTGCGAACCTGGATAATCCAGACTAATCACTTTAAATTCAGCTAATTAGCAACCTTAATCTCTGTTTGCCAAGCATTTCAATATAGTCATAGGATTCAAGGATTAGGACATAGATATCTTTGACAAGAGCATTGTTACTTTGCCTACCAAAGGCACCCCAGGAATATAATTTCACTGTTCATTCCAGGTGTTGAGAAATATAAACAAATGTTTAGTCATTGATCAGTTTTTCTTTGTTGTATGAGTTAGGTGATTATTTAGGAAATTGCCAGTTAAAGCAATACAATTTTTGCAGCCAAATGTCTATTAACTTGTTTTCAGATATAGTGGGGTATTAGGTGGACTGAGCAAAAGTGATTTCTGAAATACAAAAAGATAGACAACTCTGCCAAATAAACACTAGTCTCTAAACAGTTCATAATCCTCACTCCATTCTACCTTTTCTTCTTATGATCTGCTACACCCAATTATAAAAATATTTCAAATTTACATGGACTTTACATCTTACAACTATCTCTCATAGTCGTTTTCCCATGACTTATATTTCTTTATCCTCTGCTATTTAAACATTGCACCCATAATTAACAAAAATGTATTTACACTTAAAAATTTATTAAGAGGTTAGATTTCATGTCAAGTGTTCTTACTAATACATTTGCTTAAAAGCCAAAAATCAAATGTCATTTTGCTTTCTTTCAATGCCCCCCAATTTACGCAACATAACACCTGTCCTATTACAATTGAAATTTTTCCATGAAGAAAATGAAAACCATTATTTTGTGATAAGTGGGTTCTAGAAAATTAAAAAGTCATAATAAAGTTATTACAAATGACTGTTCCATGTAGACATCATCGTAAAAACTAGTAAGATTTTACTTTCTGAATCTTACCAGCATCTTTATCTTGCAATCACAAAGTAATATATTTGAATCAATTATATTCTCTTATAATTAGTGACTTGGACAATTGCATTCATGTAATTTTGATTACCTATGGAAAGTCTATTTCCCAGAATAGCTTTCTATTTAACATTTGTTGGTAATAATAGATGTGTCACAGCTCCTGTTAAATTATATCAACTATCATGAAAGTAAAGAACATTCAGAGAGAACAGAAAAGTTCAAAATCCATAATCAGGTATCAGGTAAGGCTACACACACACACACACACACACACACACACACACACACATTGACTATTTCCCAGGCCCATGCCTTTGACCATGTTCCTTTCCTAGGATGATATATCCAACAGGAGAATTTGAGGAAAACAACCCTATATATTACTACTATCTGGACAGTGAATTCTGTGAATTCTGTGTGCCACACAATGTACTAGAGACTGAGAAATAGTAAAAAACAGATTTCCTGTGTTGGTGGGTTTATATCAGAGTGGAGCTTGAAACTGAAATGAATGATATACAGATCAATATATATGAGGTTAGCACCATTTGTATCCTTCTAAGCCTTCCTTATTCATAGGTTCTAGAACCCTGGAAAATTCTCTTCTAGGTCCCAATGCCAACAGGATTGCATGGTTAAATTCTAACAATGAAAAGCAAATGCAGAAGATCCAACTTAGTTAACTTTATTGTTGTGTTATATTTCTTTGGTTTCAGCTCTTATCTGTACTATTTCCTTCTACCTACATAATTTCAGTCTACTTTCCTCCACTATTTTCCTCTAGCTTCTTGAGGTGGAATTTTATGTTATTTATTCAAGATATTTTTAAGCATTTAAAAGTATAGATTTTTCTCTAAATTTCTTTCTTTTTTAAAAAGATTTATTTTATTTATTTATGCATACAAGAACTGAAGGGTAGGCCAGAGGTGCAGGGGGTGAGAGTATTCACCAGAGATGGAGTAAGGATCTACTGAAATCCACTGCTGAGGGGAACAGCAGTCAAGACAGGAGAGGTCTGCTGTGCCATGTGGGTTCTTTCCCTGGGCGGGGATCTAACTCATGCCACAGTGGCTGGCATTAGCTTGATAGCACTGAGACTTTAACCCCTGCATCACTAGGGAGGCACCGCTCTCTAAATTTCTAACATAAGCATTTAAGATCTAAATTGCCTTTAAGTCCTCCTTAGCTACATACCACAGAACATGATATGTTATATTTGTATTACCATTCAGCTCAAACAATTTTCTAATTTCCCTTATGATTCTGCTTTGTTCAATGAAGTATATTTCAGAGCATTAGTTAATTTTCTAGTGGGGGGGGGAGATGTTCTGACTATCTTATTGCTACTGATGTTAATTTTTCTGTGGTATCTATTTTCAATACATTTAATTACATTGACACTATTTCATGATGTCACAGATCCATTTTTGAGCACAGTTATGACATCTGGTGTGCTAGTTTCTTAGGGCTACTGTAACAAAACATTCCTAGTGGGTGACTTGAACAAGAAAAAAATTTTATTCTCTCAGTTCAAGGCATCCTCAGGATAGTTTCCTTCCAGGGGCTACGAGGGAGCACCTGTGGCTTGTTTCTTTCCTAGCTCCTGGGCATTTTCTGGCATCTTTAACACTCCTTGGCTTGGAAACCCAGGAGCCTGAACTCCACGTTCAGATTCCCATGGGGTCCTAGGTGCATGTGGCTCTGTATCTAAATTTCCTCTTTACAAGGATGCTATTTGTGGATTAGGTTCACTACATTGACCTCATTTTAATTTGATGGCATCTGTGAATACCCTATTTCCAAGGAAATTCATATTTTGAGGTTCCAGGGCTTAGCACTTCAGTATGCCTTTTGGAGAGAATACAAGTCAACCCAAAGCAGATGTTTTGAAATCGTTATCTACTAATCACTGTATCTGGGTCATCTCAGAGTATCTGCTGAACACATTTTTCTCTGCAGAATAGATCATATTTTACTACTTTTTAATATGTTAGGTAATTTCAGCTTGTATTATGGAATTATGAGTTGTATAAGACTGGGTTTTCATATTCTCTGAAAAATGCTTGTGTGTGCGTGTGTGAACAGCCAATTAATTAACTGGACACAAACTGCAGAACGTATCCTTCTTTTTTTTTTTTTTTTTTGGTAAGCATTTTCTATTTTCTCTTTTACCCTTAAGTAGGGTTTTTAGAGTTTGTGTTGCACAAATTTGATTCAGGTATCTGCTAGAGACCTGTGCAGAGATTTTACATCAAATTGTGATCTCTTTCTGTTTCTTTCCTTCCCGAGATTCACTGTCACTTTCTATGGCTGTTTTGCCTGAACTCTGCTTATTCTTGAAGAGGGTAAGACTATAGATTTTAGCTGTCCCACATGGCAGAGAATGAGGCTTGCTCTCAGGCTAAAAGACATTTTAAAAAAAAGTGAAATTTTCTCAGCAGGCTGAAAGTACAGATGGAGCAGACATGGGTGTGAGATAACTTATCAAGGTTTTATCCTGCACTGCTCTCATTGAGATGGCTATTTTTCCATGCATCTATTGGCCTTCTGGATACTTTCAGCCTGCTGAGAAAATCTTTCTGTTTATATGCTTGTGTGTAGGATATAAGTTTCTTCATCTGCAAAATGGGATGATAGATGTAGCTGCTCTCTGGCACCCCATTTTAACTGGTATTTGTAGCATCCTCAGATTGGGGTTTATAGGCAAAGAAAAATCATTCATAAAACTTTCTATAAGCACCCATGAGAGGAAAGCAGCTAAGGTGGGTCTTGGCTATCAGACCTGCTCAGTGTTAAAAATTCAAGTTTATATTTCTTGAGATAATGAGTTCTGTTACTCATCACCTCCGTTAAATATCCATGAATGAAAGATATTTGGGGATGGTCAGGAATCTGAAATCTGTTTTAGCAATGTCCTTCTACTGTACTCACCTTGGTTCCTTCAGAAGGAAAACCTTTGTGTTGCTTTTTATTTCCTGCATGTGCTATTTGATATTGCCATTGACATGGAGAAGGCTGAATTTAGGAATTCTAGTGTAGAAAAGAAAGATTCTGGTGTGTTTGATTCGCAGCAGAGAAACTTTTTTTAAGGGCCCAAGTTCCTGAAGCAAAGACCTGGTCCCTGGAATTGAAGGTGGCATCTTAAGTTTCCCAAAATTCCACTTTATACTAACTAATCCAAATTGTATGCTAAAGCAGCCTTTCAGGAAGGTCTAGTTAGGCAATAATCTGTCCACATGTTGTTATTTCTTTGAAAGTTAATTCATTACATTCATTGTAAGTTGGAAATAGTGGATGAAGAGTAAAACTAATAAAAGATACCTTCCTGTGCAAAAAAAAAAAAAAAAAGTGAAATTGACTCAGTGCTGCTCTTTCCTCTAAGGTCGGACTCTGGTCTGCCTCTGCTTTGGACTGCTCAAGTTCCTTTACGTGTTTCTCCTTTTCTTTTTTTTTTTTTGAATATTTTTTTACATAATTAATACTCATTGTCTATGGAAGGGTTGATCTAATTATATGTACTGGCTTTGCCAGAATCCTACATAGTGTCTGAATAGCAGAGGTTATTATTTGCATGAAAAGATGCATTTCAAATTATTACTACCTTATTATGAAGTCCTCCAAAACTCACTAAGACAGAGAGAAACTATAATCACTTCTTTGGAAAAATACTTAAATTTCTGGCAAAACCCAGAGAAGAATTTGTCACATTTAGGTCAAAGGTCCCTAGACTCTGAAGGGAAAAGTCCATCATTATTATGATGTTACTTTTATTGTGATCCCATACATGGCTTGTTGTCAAAATCCAAAAAGAGTGACTTTTTGTCTTTCTTACAGCGACCCATAACGCTATCTTAAAAATCATGCATACTTATAACCTAAAACCACTGTGAACTCTTTTATACAAATAGATTATCTCAGGTTCTGCTTTCCTCAAATTATATTTATGTGGAGTGAGTTCCCTGGCATTGTTCAAATTTTAACCACAGTTTTCAACTATTTCTAAATTGTTAACTCTCCCTTGTCAGCAATATTTCATAAATAAAACATTTCACAGCCTTAGGAGGATTTGTAAGGAGGAGAGAACAACCCAGCTGCCCACAGATGTGAGAGAGGAACATCTTTCACCATCTTAGCAATTGACAATGCAACATTCAGGTCTGCGCTTCAGCAAGAGAACAAATTGCCATTGCAGCCTTTATTGAGTGTTACAATTGCGTGATTTCTTTTCTGTATCTTCTGCGAGATGGTAAACTAAAGTGTCACTGCACCTCTGCAATGGTATCTAGCACAGATGAGCTTCATTAATGTTCACTGAATGAATTAATGAAAAATAAAGCTAAGACTACTAAAGCTTTACTAAAATACATGTCAAAATAAAACCTCCACTTTTCAACATTAATGATTTTTATGAGGATAGACATATATGAGGAGGTGAGGACGATGTGTGTGGGTGTGTATGGGTATGGAGGTGGATTATGAATATGTACAAAATAATATAATTATAAATAGATACAAAATTTTTTTTTAAGATTTATTTGTGCAAGAACCGGGGTACAGGCCAGATGTGCAGGAGGGTAAGAGGATTCACCAGAGACAGAGCGGGGAACAGAATAGGCAGACTGACGAAATACACTGCTGAGGAGAGCAGTGGGCAAGACAGGAGAGGTCTGCTGTGCCATGTGGGTATCTCCAGGATACCCACAGGATCTAACCGATGCTGCAGGAGCTGTGGACAGTTTCACAGCGCTGTGCTCAATCACCTGCGCCACCAGGGGAGGCCCGATACAAAAATTTAAAGACTGTCACAAGCCATAAATATCTTGGATGACAATAATTCCTGAGACATGAGAGGTCTGTATGTTAAAAAACACTCTTGCATCTGTGATAATCTGCGATATTTTCCTGATAATCCTAGTTTTTATTTTGATATAACCTAGACAAAAGAAGACACTCCTCAGTTGATATTTTCAGCAAATTCAATAAATTCTAAAATATGCTGAGGTCCAATCTTAGACATCTGATGAAAACTAATCTGCTCACTAAAGACATACCAACCACCAAGCCAATATCACAAGAATATTTTTCCTCCAGTTTATTCCTGTCATATCATTTTTTTCCCTTAGAAGGTTCATTGCTCCCCATTGTCTAATATACACAATTCAAGTTTCTTAAATACCCATTTACTTTGGGTCTAATCTTTTTTTTCAAGACACCAACTAGCTAAGTCACCTTGAATAAGGTACTTACATTCTCTGAACTTCAGTCTCCACTTTCATAAGTAAAAATATAAGTAGGTATGTGTATCAAAAAAGCAGTCTGAAACAGTAGGTGTTTAGTCAATTGCAGAATTAATTTAATTATAATGTGTCCTTTCATTTTCTTTATCATAAGCAATATGAATTATGAGCCATTCCTCCAAAACGTGGCCTCTGCTCGCAAAACAACTGTGAACATTTAGACCAGTGCTATCTGACAGAATTTTCAGTGATGCCAGAAATGCCCTATATCTATGCTGTAGAAACACATGACTATTTTATTACTTACAATGTGGTTTGTATAATTAAAAAAGGAATTTAGACTTTTATTTAACGTTACTTCATTTTAATTATTTCAAATGAATTCATATAAATTATTAAATATAAATTGCTTAAATTTAAGTAGTCACACGTCGTTATTGGCTGTCATTTTGGATGGCACAAATCTATACTTTCCTTGAACACCTAACTGATTCTCAGTATAAATATTGCTTCCTTCTTGAGATGTCCTATTTCCTCAGTCCTCATGAACTACTACTTAATCACCTCTACTAAAAAACTTTCTCTCTCTTTGTGGCTTTATTTCTGTTGGGGGGACATTGTCTCTCTCTCTCTCTCTTTCTCTCTCTCTCTCCTCGGATGGATTGAGTTATTTTACCTTCCTCAATAGCATTTTGTGCATTCCTTTGTCAAAATATCTTGAACTATATTAAAATTGTTTGCTATGTGAAAATGCATTAAAATTGTTTGAAAATAGAATTTGAGTTTTAATTTATTTCTCTTGAGAGAAAGGTCTACAATCTAACAGACACTCAATACATGTGGGTAGAAAGGAGGAAAACAAATTGAGTGAGGGTGGAATAAAGGAAAGAAAGAGAGAACTCAAGTTAGACTAGTGTAGAAAGTGTCTCATAGGGGAGGTGATTCTGAAGGTGTGATCACTCACAACGATCCTGAATCAACATTGCTATAAATAGGTCCCTAATTTTGAACAAATTCTACTTAATATTTCACCTGAATGTTCTTCTAAACAATAGTAACCAATAGGTAACTGATCATATTCATATATTGACTTGTTTGTTGTTGTTGTTGTTGGTGGTGGTGGTGGTGGTAATGGTATCAAGGAAAATTAAAGTAGCAAAGACATTTTACAAGATATTAAAATATAAGAATGTTACTGGCACATTCCACACCGAAAATACTACTGTTTAGGGCTTAGAAAAGGTAAACTCTTGCCTTTAACTAAAAATAAAAAAAGAAAATCAGAGCAAAGTCGTGTATTTTTTTAATGACAATACAAATAAAATCCTAAAAATGGATATAACAATAGTCAATACAAAGGACCCCTTTAAAACACAGCAGTGTTTAATCTCTGCAACATTTGACTCCGTTGACCACCTTCTCCTCCCTGAAACCATCTCTTCCCTCTTTTCCCGTTAAACTATCTTCCTTATTTCCCTCTTACCTCCTATACCACACTTTCCTAATCTCCTGCATCCTCCTTACTGGTATTCTTCTTTATTCACTCTTGGCCCTTTGCTTATTTCACTACATATGATTTTGTTAATTAACCTCTCCTACTGTCAAAGTCTTAGTTATACATAATTTTGGAATCTAAACGCATATATCCAAGCCCACACTAGAATTCCTGTTCACTCTGACTCATCCTCTGTACTGTCTCAGTACAACATTCTAGTCCTGGGTCAAATGCAGCAAGTTGAGAATTCCAAGTCCATTTCCTAAAATCACACCAGAGTATTGATCACTGTCTGAAAATTCAGAAACCAGACAGGACTAAGTCTGAGTGCCTGGGACGAGGGCCTCTGTCATGAAGGAGCCTTGACAGAGTAAAATTTGAACTTGTGTGCCCTTCAAATGTCCTCCTCTACGGAGTCTTCACCTTCTCCCAACTATGGTTGCCTACTTTTAAACAAGAGCTAGGATTTCTATTACAAGTGATTCCTTATCTTTCTCAGATCCATAAAGACCAAAGCAAAAATGCAGCTGTTGGACAAATTTCCCTTTGCTTAGTCTATGTCTCAAATTCCCCACCTCATTTTTCAGCACCAATTTTGTCTTTGCTGTCTGTCTCCTACAAATACTTTAGAGAAATCCTTTCTTGCTGATTGAATTAGGTCCTGCAAATTAATACTCTTTTATTTCTTTCCCTTCACTCCCACTTATCTCTTAAAAATGTGTTCAGTTTATTTTCCTTTGTGTCTTCCCAATTCTTTCCATCACTGAAAAGATGTGGACTTCTTTTAAAGTGTACTATTTTCTAAAGCATCTTTGTGGGAGTGGTCAAGAGAAAATTACCTCTTCAACTGTTTTATCAGCAACTATTAATGTGTTTTTAACTAAAGTTCATTAATTTTGTGTTCTAATGTCAGTGCCTTTAGTTCTACTATAATTAAATATATAACTGTAGGGTAAATGATTCTCAGCCTTTTCTGCCCTCCCGCCATTAGGATTGCCCTGCCTGCTGGGGCACCTGCATTTGTTACATTGTTCTAAGTTATGTTTTTTACTTCTGTGGGCCATGGCAGCAGTATTGAGAGATTCATTGAGAGAAGCAAGAGAAAGAGGCAGGAGAGAGAGAGAATGGGAGAAAGAACGCCAGAGAAACCCAGAGTGAAGACTTGCCAAGGGCTTAGAGGCCTGCCAGCCTCCTGGTCCCCCGCACCCCTGCCTGCCCTGTGCCTGGTTGCTGCACTACATGCAAAAGCTCAATAAAAGCCTGAGAAGGACACTGAGGGCTCCAGGACACTCCTTTACCCCTGTCTGCTAGATCATAGAACCAGCTCTGGCCTTTCCTGCCACTACAATAACCTACTAATGCTTGGTCATTTATTCATTCAAAAAACATTTTAGGTTAATGATTTTCAGGCTTTTCTGCCCTCCTGCCATTAGGATTGCCCTGCCTGATGGGGCACCTGCAGTTGTTACATTGTTGTAAGCTATCTTCTTCACTTCTGTGGGCCATGGGAGTAGTACTGAGAGATAGTCACCAAGAGAAGCAGAAGGAGAAGAGGCAGGAGAGAGAAGGGGAGAAAGAAGGCCAGAAGAGAGAGAAAGAAGCCCAGGGTGAAGAACTGCTGGGAGCTTGGAGGCCTACCAGCCCCCTGGCACCCCTGCCTGCCGTGTACCTGGTTGCTGCAATACATGTAGAGCTCAGTAAATGCCTGAAAAAGCCACCAAGGTCTCCAGGACTCTCCTTTACCCATCTGCACGGATTAGAGAACCTGCTCTGTGCCCTTCTGTAGGGTAAATGATTTTCAGGCTTTTCTGCCCTCCCACCATTAGGATTGCCCTGCCTAATGGGGGCACCTGCAGTTGTTACATTGTTGTGTTATTTACTTCTGTGGGTCATGAGAGGGGTAATGAGATAGTCCCCAAGAGAAGCAGAAGCGGGAGAGAAGCAGGAGAGAGAAGGAGAGAAAGAGACCAGAGAAGCCCACAGGGAAGACTTGCCTGGGGTCCGGAGGCCTCATGGCCTCCTGGCCCCCTGGTAGCCCTGCCTGCCATGTACCTGGTTGCTGCACTACATGTAAAGGTCAATAAAAGCCTGAGAAAGCCGGACCTCCCCTGGTGGTGCAGGTGGTTGAGCACCATGCTGTGAAGCTGTCCGCAGCCTCTGCAGCGTGGGTTTGATCCTGGCCGGCGGCGAGGGTCCCACATGGCGCAGCAGACCTCTTCTGTCTCGCCCGCTGCTCCCCTCAGCAGTGTATTTCATCAGTCTGCCTGTTCTGCTCCCCGCTGTCTCAGGTGGATCCTCTCACCCTCCCGCGCATCTGGCCTGCACCCCGATT
This sequence comes from Talpa occidentalis, assembly GCF_014898055.3. NCBI lineage: Eukaryota > Metazoa > Chordata > Mammalia > Eulipotyphla > Talpidae > Talpa > Talpa occidentalis. The sequence goes on from NW_023603184.1 coordinate 46,373,266, forward strand.
CTTGTATAAATAAATAAATAAATCTTTTTTTTTTTTTTTAAAAGCCTGAGAAAGCCACTGAGGGCTCCAGGACTCTACTTACCCCCTCTACGTGGATCATAGAAACCTGCTCCGTGCCCTTCCTGCCTCCACAACTTCCTGCTCCTACAACCATTAACTGAACCTATAATGTACTAATCTATATAATAGATCTTAGAGATGAACTTGGGAGAATATGTGATGAGATACTGCATGATAAATAATGTTTATTAATAATAAATTTGCATAGGTCATCACATGAGAGTAAATCAAAGAGTAGAAAATGGGCTGAGATGATATCCTAGGAGAAATAATTATCTGGAACTTTCTGTGCAGACCAAAGGTAAAAGTGCAATTAGGGTAAAGGAAGCAGCATTCCTAGTGCCACACACATTTACATCAGTCCCTGAGGGGTGACTGTAAAACTCAAAATAATCCACCCTTCTCTGACAAATGTCTCCCTAACCTGTGATACTGATAGAGGTGTGGACACTTAAGCCGAGATTGTTCTTCATGACTAGTGGCAGGAAGGGCACAGAGCAGGATACCTATGATGGGAACAGACAGGAAAAAGAGAGTCCTGGAGCCCTCGGTGGCTTTCTCAGGCTTTTACTGACCTTTTGCACGTAGTGCAGCAACCAGGCACATGGCAGGCAGGGATGCCGGGGTCCAGGAGGCCTGTAGGCCTCTAAGCCCCCAGCAAGTCTTCACTCTGGGCTGGGTTCTCTGCCCTTCTCTCTCCCCTTCTCTCCCTGCTTCTGTCCTGCTTCTGCTTCTGTTGGGGACTATCTCAATCCTGAGCCATGGCCCACAGAAGTAAACAGCACAGCTTACAACAACGTAACAACTGCAGGTGCCCCATCAGGCAGCACAATCCTAATGTGGGAGGGCAGAAAAGCCTGAAAACCATTTAACCTACAATGACGGAACTCCTTTTATTTTTTTTGTGAAGTTCAGTTTACTGGATGACTCTTCTCCTCATCCTACCCCACCTCCTCCTTCTTCTTTTACTTATTAATTCAGTTTTATTTATTTTATTTTTAATTAATGTACCATTGGTGTACATTCTTTTCAGTGTTGTGAAATTATTGGACTTCCCCCTTCAGGTGTCACCACAGCAACCCATCAGCAAGGCACCCAGAATCCTCCACCCCAGCCCAGTGTGCTCCCTCCCCACTCCATTTCCATCCTTTCGCCCTTGGGATACCTGTTCTGAGACCAGTAATGTGCATACAAAGTTAGGCAAATACAATTTCTTTCCTAAGTAATTTTGATGTGGGACCCTAACTCATATCACTCTCCTTATATGGCTATAAATTTAAAACAGAAAGTTACTGATTTTACAGCAGCAATTATGTCCTCCATGTAGTCTAAGGTTTCAGAGGAAGGAAAAAATGAGCTAGACACATGAAGGAAAGCAGAAGAGCGAAGTAAAGGTCCTGACTGCGCTTCAAATAATCCTTCTAGTCCTTTTAACCTCCAGATGTAACCTAGCTCATTGGTTTTAAGAAATGCTCTAATATCCTTGTTAGAAAACTCCCCTTTCTGGCTTGAACTAAAACTGATTTCATTGCAATAGTTAAGAGTCCTTACTAATAGAGGTATTAAATTTTTTCTGTCAGGAGGAACAAAAGCTAGAACATGATGAGCAACAAAATAAATAATGCAGTATTGGAGCTAACTTAGTGACTCACTGACAAAGAGTAGAGTTGAGAAAGAGAAAATTAGTAATTTCACAGGGAAACACTACCTCAACCTATTGGTCAAGGTTAGTATCACAGAGGTCAGTCACATTGCTGGCATATCCCCCTTGATACGCAGCGATAAATAGGGCATTTTTACTTCTCTGGTATTCTTCACAAAAACCCCTCACTACAGTCTAATCATGAAGAAAAACATCAAGCAAACCCAATTTGACAGACAACTACAAAATACCTGGCCTACATTCCTTAAAATTCTCAAGATAATAAAAAAAGGAAAACTGAAAAACTCTTTTATACCAAAGGAGACTCAGGAGAGAGGAATGCAACGTGGAATTGTGGATGGATCCTGAAATAGGCAAAGAACACAAATGGAAAAACTGGTGAAATGTGCATGAAATAAGAGTTCAATTATGAATAATGTACCAACATTTGATTCCTGGTTTTGACAGATGCACCATGGTAATGTATGGTGCTCAATATAAAAAAATGTGTGGGTCTATGGGAGCGCTATTATATTTTTATTAATTTTTCTATAAATTTCAGATTATTTTTAATTAAAAAAGAATTTAATATTGTTAAAATACAGGATACATGTAAGGAGAGGGAAGCAAACATCGAGATCAAATAACAAAGACCAAATTTCAGAGAATTGTTTTCAAAAATGTGAAACTTTGAACATATCTCTTAGAAATAGCACGCTGATGTTTTGGCAGGAGATATATTGCAGTGAAGGTAAGATTTGGAAAAGAGACTATAATTATAGGGACATTACAAAGTATAGGTGAAGATTGCAAGGACCTAAATTAGGGTATTTTTGTTGATATGCTATTACCCACTGAGACTAAATCCCAAGTAAAGGTCCATTTGTTCAACAAGATGTGTAAAATCACAAAAAAAAATTTTTCAAACACCGAAGAACCCCTGATACATTGGGCTATACCATACCTCTAAGACTGTTACTGTTCTGAGATCATTAAAGAGGTTTAATTTTCTTTACTGATTTGAAAGAAACACTTCAATTCATTTTCAAATATTCTTCCCCTCTTCCTCTTCACATTATAAAATTTCCATCAAAGGTCCTTAGATCATTCCAAGTGTTCCTTCAAACTCAGCTTCCTTTAATGTTTCCTCCATTTAGCATTTAAAGTCTAATAATACTGTGGTCACTGCCTTTCCACAAAGTCTAGCCCATTATCATTCTTGGCTTTTTTCCTAGGATGCACTTAGAATAGCAATTGACCACAGCATAGGAAGAACAATCAGGTCCCCCAACATAAATCTAAGAAACTCCCATTCTCAAATTCTTCTTTCTGTAGTTGGTTACTAGGTGTTCTGATCAATATCTGAGTAATTAAAATTTCTCATGATCAAAGCTCTGACCTTTGCATTGACCCTGCTTATCAGTAAGAACATGTCTTGATCTCCTAGTCGCTAGCCACCTGGAGGTATATGGCTGTATCTCTAAGCTTCTGCCTCCCTCCCTTGTCCTTGACTTTGGCTCATGCTGTGTCTGCTGTGTCAGCCAAAATCATGCTGTCAGTGCCCTTGGCTGCCTCAGCTAATCCTCAACCAGCACCACCTCCCTTCCCTCTTCTGCAGTGCTCCTCACCCGCTTTAACAACTACCATTTTAAATTGACAGATATTTTGCTTCTTCATCCTTGTTTGCTTACTCTTCCTTTTATAAGTCCTAAAAAACATAAAATTTAAACCTAATAATTCAATGGTGTATGTTCTTGTTATTTATACAGAAAATGTGTTCTTTCCTTTACAGAGAGAAACAGTGACAACCCTTGTTTCTTCAATGAGTATCTTCACCCTTCTGAGCCTTCACCTTCCCACTGTAACAGGATGGTCCCCAGGAAAGGGGGAGGTTCCCTGCCCCACCCAAGGGAGGGTGGAGCTGAGCAGGAAGAGGAGAAGCTGGAGAAGAGACTGAGGAAGGAAGCAGGATGGAGCCAGGAGACCTGGAGGAGGCGCATGGAGCCTAGAGACACGTGAAGAAACTGCGCTTGTCTTTTGGTCGTGGACGGGGTGACACAGATGTGGGTGAGACTCATGGGGAGGTGACAATGGCAGCTTTTATCTTGATGTTGATTTTGCTCTTTTCCTTCCGGGCTTGTCTGGTTGTTTCTGACCCTTTTCTGTGGGTCCCCACTGGAAGATGTTTTAGACTTGTGGTAGACTTTGGGGCCTTGTTCTGGGCCGATCCCATATGGATGGACTTTTACCCACGAGGGGATGGGTAACTTTGGGTGCTTCATTTAGAAACTAGACTCTTTGCCTTACCTGTATTGTTTCCTAGTTTAATTAAAGTTCCTTCCCATTAAAGTCTCCTATGTTTTGTGTTGATGCGGCGGATGGCAGAACCCATGTAGAATAGGCAGGTTTGCGGGGTTTGGGCTGCCCCTCTCCCTGTCCTATAACAGATTTGGCGTCCAACGTGATTTAGGACAGAGCCATCTATGGTTAGTCAGCCCCATGGGGAAATTGGGTTTCCCTATGGCACTGGCTACCATAAGCGCAAATGTGATTTTTGGTTTCTCTAGTGTGTTTGTTTCATATGTCGATTTGCTGTTGAAAAACTGGCTTGGGCTTTGTGAAGATTCTGTGTGTTTGTGTGTAGTTTGTGGTGACTTGCTAAGAGATTTTAATTTGTGGAAATTGTTCTGTGCCAGTTTTACTCAAAAGATTGGGCACTACATTGGACCATGTGGCCAGATCAAAGATGGCGTCTGAGGCCACTTGGCGTGCTCTTGTAAAATTCAGAGGTTCTTGTTGCTAGGACTTTGGGACTTTTTTTTTGGTAATCTCTACTGTCTCATTAGCATTTCTAAAGGCTATAATGGTTCTTCAGTGGTATGTTGCTTTGTCTTTGGCTACTTCCTGCTCTTTGCCTGATGCATTTTGCCAGCCAATTGTGGAGCAGTGGTGTTTAAATTAGCAAATGTATGCCTGGGTGTTAAGTGCAGAGTACCCTTAAGCAGTAACTGGTAATTGCTGGTAGCCTTGATGGATTCTTGGAGATAACTTGAATTTTTGCAAAGTCTGGATCAGAAAAATTAACAAGATTTTGTCTGAGTCTGAAAGGATTTGCTGCTGTGAATTTTGTCTACACAATTTGTTTTGGGCATGTTTGCCATTTTGAATCCTGGATTTGTTCAATTGCTGGTGTAAGACAAGATTCTAAGTTTCTGCTTCCTACTGAGGAAGGTCTGTTATGGAAAGCACTCTTTAGGGTGCATCATATAACTGTACCAGGTTTTCATACCTGTGTTGTTGTTGTCCCTCCCTAGTGTGGGGGAGGTGTAATTTGTGCTTAGATGTTTAATCTGCTCTTTCAGCTTCTGTCCCAGAGTGGCTAACAGAAGTAAGGAGATGACTCCTTTTAATTGAAAGTTAATTACTGATAATTTGATTTTGCTTTTTCAGGTTCTATTCCAGGAAACCCAAGGAGTGCCTGCTTGGTGGCTAACAAGAGATGACTCCTTTTGCTTAAAAGTTAACTGTTACTTTTATTCTTTCAGTTGCTGTACAGAATACCCCAGGATTGACTTCTAATAAAAAGTCTTCAACACTGAAAACCCTAAGGTGATAAACAAGGTCATGTAACTCTTGTGATTAATAAAACTTTTCCTTCCTATTTCCAAAGTCTTAGGTTTGTAGGATGACAACTGGAAATTTTTCTGCCAGCAACACTCCACATTTTTTTGGACTTTGAAATTTTTTTCTGAGCCTATGGAGTAAAACTGCAGTTACAAAACATATTCTACGTGGCATAACTAAAAAAAAAAAAAACTGTCTTTGTCTATATGTTGTATGTCTGTATGTCCTTGTGTCTAACTGTCTTGACCTCCAGTGATTGACAAATTGGTATACATGGTGCCCATAGACATTGAAAAAAAATAAAAGAGTCTCCAGTTATGAGAAAAACAAAAAGTTATGGTTTGATTGTCAACATTGTGCTACTGAACTAAGCCGGTGCCTTCATAGAGATTGAATATTGTTGTTTCTGTTAATTTTCTGATATTTATGGCAAAGCTTCCCAGAAATCTAAATTCAAGTACAAATTTGGTAGCCTGTCATTTGACTGATGCAAGGAAATTTTGTGGAACCTCAGTAGAGCTCCTGAGACACTCCACAAAGTTTCTCCCTTTCCTCCTGGGAAGGCATTAGATGAATTTGTTCTATTTGGCTTTTACCTAATGAAGTAAAACTGGAAGGGAAGCATTGTCACTTGGGAAAATGGTAAAACTTTGGTATGTACAAAAATGTTAACAGTAGTTTTCTAAAATGTGTATACAAAAAACCTCTCAGTATCTGGTATGTATGTAGATTGTCACCTTGTAATATTGTATACTTCAATTGTTTAATATCTACAGGAATTGTTTCTGAAAATATAGGGAGAAAAGGTCTCAACAGATTCCTATTGATGGAACTGTTGAGAGTAAAAACTTTCCTACAAAGGACTGAATAGACTTGGAAATACACCTCATATTTACTAAGTTTTCCTTGACATAATACTCATGCTTTTTTTGCATTTTGTTCTAAATCCACAAAGTTCTCTTGTTTTGGTGACCAGGATCTGCAGCAAGGTTGTAATTTTTTTTCCCCAACAAAGCTAACTTGTGTTTGCATTTTCTCTCCCCTTGATACCAACACAGCATAAAAATAGTGGTAGTAATCTTTTACTACTTATCTCAGAGTCTGTTTTTGCATAACTTCCATAGGGATTTTGTTTAAACTGAAAAAAATTGGACATAAGTTTCATTGTGTGGCTTTGTGTGGAGCTCCTCCAGAAAGTTGAAACAGAGCTGAACCAAGAAGAGGAGAACCTGTTTGCTTTGTTCGTAGGGTTCCAGAGACCTCCAAAGAAGGTGAGGAAGCTTGCCTCCATTGGCAGGACTGGACAACCCGGCCAACGAAAATGCCCTGGTACCCTCGAGAAGAGGAAAGCCCAGGTGGAGTCTGATGAGACCAACTTTGTACCTAAAGCCTACGTCGACTGGATGCCAATGGTTCGCTCTGATCCTATATGGAGTATTTCAACAAAGCCAGCTAAAATTGCTGCTTAGTTATTCTGCCCTGTGATTTTATGCAAAAATAGGAAAAATGATTTAAAAGTAGATTTAATTTGCAAACTTTTGCTATGCTGTTAAAGTTTGGGATCAAGGTTGAGAGAATTCGTTTTTGCATAAGTTGAACCATTTTAACATTTTTTCCCTGTGATTTTGATATATTTGCTATCTTGTTTTAGCCAATGCTCCAAATTTTTTTCTTTTGGCTTACATAATGGACTATTTTTCAAAATGAAAAACTGTCATACTGGACATTCATAGACAATGCTGCTGACTAATTGTTGCTTCTCTTACACACATTGTAACCCAAAAAAAGACTGTCTCCTAAGACTACACCCTGAGATTTGTGCCACCATAGATATGGTGGAATAAAAATTTAAAAGGGGAGATTGTAACAGGATGGTCCCCAGGAAAGGGGGAGGTCCCCTGCCCCACCAAAGGGAGGGTGGAGCTGAGCAGGAAGAGGAGAAGCTGGAGAAGAGACTGAGGAAGGAAGCAGGATGGAGCCAGGAGACCTGGAGGAGGCGCATGGAGCCTAGAGACACGTGAAGAAACTGCGCTTGTCTTTTGGTCGTGGACTGGGTGACACAGATGTGGGTGAGACCCGTGGGGAGGTGACAATGGCAGCTTTTATCTTGATGTTGATTTTGCTCTTTTCCTTCCAGGCTTGTCTGGTTGTTTCTGACCCTTTTCTGTGGGTCCCCACTGGAAGATGTTTTAGACTTGTGGTAGACTTTGGGGCCTTGTTCTGGGCCGATCCCATATGGATGGACTTTTACCCACGAGGGGATGGGTAACTTTGGGTGCTTCATTTAGAAACTAGACTCTTTGCCTTACCTGTATTGTTTCCTAGTTTAATTAAAGTTCCTTCCCATTAAAGTCTCCTATGTTTTGTGTTGATGCGGCGGATGGCAGAACCCATGTAGAATAGGCAGGTTTGCGGGGTTTGGGCTGCCCCTCTCCCTGTCCTATAACACCACCTAGAAACAAACAAATGAAAATAAGACTCCCTGCAATACTGGAATCCCTTTAGCGCCTGACTTAGTTATTACAGATATGCTTATTTTACTTTTACCCAGCAGTTGCCCACTGTGTGACACCTATCACCAGGTACTATAGTAAGCAGCAGGAATGCAACAACAAATAAGGGAGCTATGGTCTTCAATCAAGGTTCTTAAATTTAAGTGGTGGAGAAAAACAGGTAAATGGACAACTGTAATAAAGCTTTCAGTTTAATACAGGTCTGTCCACAATCATATATGCACTGCCAACCCAAGACAGGTAGGAATAATCTATAGAAAGATATAGATACATCCAAATTCTATCTGTTGAAAATCAGGGAGGCCACTAATAACCTGCAGCAGAACAAAGAAAGCAGTCACTCAACAAGTGTTTGAGGGTTCTTCTCCTCATTTTCTCAATCTAAGGCATAACAGAAACACCGATATCCCAACAGTTCAAGTTCTTAAGAGAACTAAAATCACCATATGGACTAGATTCCAACAATATCTTTCTTCCAAGTGTCAAACTCTATGCCGTGCTTCTATCCAATTTCAATCCAAGTTATCCCAGATAGACCGTCAGGGCTTCCCCAGGCAAAAATGATCTACACCCACCATCAACTCAGTTAATCTTTCAAAACACTCTTCTTGACCATACATTGGATAATAATGGGAATGTGGATAGTTAAATTTCAGAATCTGTCCATTTAAAATTGCTCATTTGCAAATTCAGAACCCCAAATTTTCAATTAAAAAAACTAATGGATGCAGATGAAAGAGAGTTTTATAGATAGCTACCTATTTATTGATAGAGCAGAGTTTAAAGTTTACTGGTCCTATATCTAACTTAGAAAAGAGAGAACTGAGACTAAATAACTTGTGTAATATTGCATAGTTAATAAAAATAGCACAGACTAAAATCATTATACTCTTAAAAATCACATTTTAAAGGACAATAAAAACTTTATGACTCCATCATCTGTAACCCATCACAAACATTTATAATGTTTACTAGGTTCAAGATACTCTCCTAAGGCTGCCCTGCCTTACCTCATTGCATCATGATAGATAGTAAATATAATAATGGATGTGGAGAGTAGTATAAACTGTTCAGCACTTAACAATTTAATTCATTGTAACAATATCTGAAATATTGGAATCATTACACCCTCCACTTCTATCAAGTTGTGATTAACAACATTTTCTGAAAATATTTAATAAATAAATGAACTAGTAAAACAATAAAAGCAACATAAAACTCCACTACAGAAATAACTTTCTCAGCTATGTATTCATAACTCCTTGTTTGCTTTGGTCTCTCATTTCAGTGTAATTGAATGGGCATTTTATTCACCTCCACTTTTCACTCAGCATGAAGTAGCATATTAGAAGTATTATAAATGATATACAGCAAGATAAACATATCAAAGTAGTGTATGCATCAAAGCCAAAAGACAAAAGCAATATACAGATTCAATGCTATTCCAATCAAAATTTCAATGTCATTCTTCAAAGAAATAGAACAATTATTGATGAAATTCATATGGAATCACCAAAAACCCCGAATAGCCAAAGCTCTCCTGAAAAAAAAAGAAGGGAATGGAGGCATCAGACTCCCAGACTTCAAACTATACTACAAAGCCATAATCATCAAAACTGCATGGTATTGGAACAAGAACAGACATACAGACCAATGGAATCGAATAGAAAATCCAGAAATAAACCCACAGATTTATGGTCAACTAATCTTTGACAAAGGAGCAAAGAATATGCATTGGAGCAAAGAAAGTTTGTTCAATAAATGGTGCTGGGAAAACTGGGTCGCTACATGCAAAAGAATGAAGTTTGACCACCACCTCACACCATACACAAAAATCAACTCAAAATGGATTAAAGAACTAGAGATAAGACCTGAAACCATAAAATATATAGAAGGAAATATAGGCGAAACACTACGTGATTTGCACATCAAAGACATCTTTACAGACACATCACCCAAAGCAGTGATAGTGAAGGCAAAGATAAACAGCTGGGACTACATCAAATTAAAGAGCTTTTGCACAGCAAAAGAGACAATAACAAAAACAAAGAGAAACCCCACCAACTGGGAGAACATTTTTGCACCCAACACTAATGATAAAGGACTGATCACAAAAATCTGCAAAGAGCTGATGAGACTCAACAACAACAAAGAAAATAATCCAGTCAAAAAATGGGCAGAAGAGCTTAAAAGAAACTTCTCTGAAGAGGAAATGCAAATGGCCAACAGGCATATGAAAAAATGTTCAACATCACTTGTCATCAGGGAAATGCAAATCAAAACTACCATGAGATACCATCTTACACCAGTGAGAATGGCACATATTAAAAAAACTAGCAACAACAAATGTTGGCGAGGGTGTGGAGAAAAAGGAACTCTTCTGCACTGTTGGTGGGAGTGCAAACTGGTCCAACCACTGTGGAAAGCTGTATGGAGATTTCTGGACCTACTAAACATAGAGCTTCCATATGATCCAGCAATTCCACTCCTAGGTATTTACCCAAAGGACACAGAAACATCCATTCCAAAGAACACCTGCACCCCTATGTTTATAGCAGCACTGTTTACAATAGCTAAGCTTTGGAAACAACCCAAATGCCCAAAAATAGATGACTGGATCAAGAAGATGTGGTACATATATACCATGGAATATTACTCAGCATTCAAAAAAGATAAACACATGCAATTTGCAGCAACATGGATGGCACTGGAAGGGATCATGCTCAGCGAAATAAGCCAAAAAGAAAAAGAAAAATACCGGATGGTCTCACTCATAGCAGGAATCTAGAGAAAACTTAAATAAGGGACCAGGAAAATGAATAACTACAAGAAAGTGAAAATCAAAATCAACAAAAAACTATGAACCAGAGACACTTTTAGGGGGGTGGGGGTGGGAGGGGAGGGATTGGGGTCAGAATGGGGAGGCTGCAATTGTATGGGGAATATAACAATAAAATTTATTAAAAAAAAAAATAAATAAAAACACAACAAAAAAAAAAAAAAAAAGCCAAAAGAAAGAGCTGCTCAGAATTTTGCATAATAATATGCATCAGAGATAAAGAATACAAAAAAATCTATGTTGGGAAAGGAAGGCAGAAATTTTTTCATATGTTATATTTAATGTTAATATATATATGTACTTTTACATAAAATAACAACATGGTATGTTAGATTTATAAATAAGGTGAGAAGACAAAACCATTTACCTTAGTTTTTAAGATGAGTTTTGGAAAAACTAAGTATACTTCCTATTTTCAAACAGGTACCAAATCAATTATCAGAGAATGTAATCAAACTTGCTCCAAAGTCCTTGAGGATACTACCTTGACTATATTTGCAGCTTATATCTTCACAGTTCTATACAGTCAAGTAATCTTGCTACGACCTCCAAAATTCAAGATTAAATTGGCAAATCCATCATAAAAAGGCGAAAGGAAGTATGTACTCAAAATTATACTACTTAACAGCAATGGCAAACATTGTAAACACTGACCAAATATTTCATAAGGTAATAACTTTGTTAATATTCAAATTAATTCAATGAAATGGGTAACATTAATATCAGCATGTTATAGTTGAAAGTAATAACTTACACAGAGGTTAAATATCTTGCCTAAAATCAGACATCTAGAGTCCACATGAATTATGTAAGTTTCAATAACTTTAACCAGTTGGCTCCAGAGTCATTCCTATACCATATATATATATATGCTTTCACAATGAACAGAAAAGTCTTCTCTTCACAAACAAGACTGCCATCTAATTCCAGAAGTTCTACCCATGCAAAGGTATCATTCCACTCATAAATTTCTCCCTTTCTTTACATACTCGATCATTCCTGTCCATTAAATCAACATTCAAACATATTTAATATATTGTATTCCCTAAAACCCTCATCAATCCACATCCTTTCCAAACAACTTCTAAACATTGTATCTCTTTTTTTTCTCCATCACAATCCCATTATATAAAGTAGTTATGTTATTGGCTATTTCTCCTTATCAATTGTCCACTGCTATTGCAACCCATATGTTTTATTGTGCCAGGTATTACATTCAAGTTTTTTATCCACTTTGAGTTGATTTTTGTATATGGTGTGAGACAGCATCTAGTTTCATTTTTTCATATGTTGCAGTATAGTTTTCCCAACACCATTTACTGAAGAAGCTTTCCTTGTTTCAGTGTATATTCTTTGCTCCCTTGTCATAGATTAGTTGACCATATATGAGTGGTTTTGTTTCTGGGCTTTCAACTTGATTCCATTGACCTGTATGTCTGTTTCTGTTGCAACACCATGCTGTTTGTATTATAATGACTTGGTAATATTATTTGAACTCTGGGAGTTTAATGACTCCGTTCTTCCCCATTTAGTCAGGAGAGCTTTTGCTGTAAAAAAAGAAACCTCCATGTTACATATCATAATATTTCAAAGTTTCAGAATTGAACTCGAAGTTATTCAGCACTGGAAGAACTATGAATGGCTGGATTCTCATAAGAAAAGAAAATCAACTGATATCAGCATCAAGATGATAAAATATTATAATTTGTTTAAAAATTTATATAATCTATTAAAATAATAAGCAAATATAAACATTCTTGAAAGAAATATTAAAATAAAAAAAATTCATCAAAGGGAAAAATACAACAAAAACCAAAATGGAAATTTAAGAACTTAAAAGTACAAAAACCATAATTAAAGAAAAAAAAACTCATCGGAAGGACTCAATAGTCAAATGGAAATGATAGTAAAAGAGTCAGTGAAATTGAAGATAAATTAATAGAAATTACCTAATCTAATCAACACAGGGGAAATATTTTAAAAACATGAACAGAGCTTCAGGAAATTGAGGGACCACAACAAAAGATCTAATATTTATGTCACTGATGTTCCAGAAGGAGAAGAGAGTATGTTGTTGAAAATGCAATTTACTAAATAATGACTGAAAACTTCACAATAAGGTGAATAATTCTTGAGTCTGTATTCATAAAAACAGGAAAAAGGGAGGGAGGAAGGGAGGGGAAAGTGGGAGAGACAAAGGATTGAAAGAGAGAGAGAGAGAGAAACAGAAGTACCTGTCTTCAGGACATCTTAGAATGAAAGAATTGGAATTTAGGAGACAAGGTTTATCTTTTACCTAAACTGCTTACTAGCTTTGTGGTTTGAAGAAAAGTAATAACCTCTCAGAGCTTCAGTGTTTACATTATGAAATGATGCACAAGGTTATCTACCAAGTACATTATCTGCCATAAAGTTGACAAGCAATATAAGTTAATTTAATATGTTGCATCGGGATACTCTGAAATATCTCAGCAATTGTCCTTTGCAGGACTTAGGAAAGTTTCCATCTGTCATGAAAGAAATCCTCTCTTGCCTTGGGCAGGGTAATTTATTAGCTAATTAAAGAGCAAAGGTGCAAGAAAGAATAAAATTTCTTATACTTCAGTAATGGAGTCATTTCTGGACAAAGATTGCAGGTTTAAAACTTGTATTAACCTCTGCTTCCTCCTAAAACTCTACTAAATTGAGAGTATAGAATGCCTCTGAAGGCATCAATGCTTGAGGATAAAATACTAGAAGACAGAAGAGATAAAACTTTAAAATATGAAAAGCAAATGAACTAGGCAGTATTGACCGCAAACTGAAAAAGTTGAATACTGAGTTGAAAGTCGGGTAAACTTACTAGCAACCTAATTTTTCTTTCAAGGTTCCCAGAAGTTTCAGTTATAGCTATTGACACTATTATAGTTAGAGACAGAGGGGAAAAATGGGGCTAATAACAAGAGAATTTTCTGAAAATATGTTCAACAAGTTCAACTGCATATCCTGCTTTTTGTTCTCTATAACTGGACAGCTCTCTATTCCCACTCCAAAATAACTCCTGAATATTTTTTAAAAATATAATCCTAAAGGTCTCCAAACTGGGAAAACTAAGGACAATTGAGACTTGGCTTCAGTGAACAGGGATCCTAAGTGAAATTTCCCACACTACAGTGTGATACCTATGCCTTCTTCCCTCATTCAGTTCCCAGAATTTCTGGAGCCAAAAAGATAAGTATGTTCTATGGGTAAGAAAGAGGTTCACGAATCTGTGGAACATTATCTGAAGATAATAACATCAGAGTTTCCAACAAATCAAGTACACAAATAGCTTCTCTATGCAGCTCAGAGGTTTAAAGCCTCACCCTCTCAATGGACATTTCTTTTTTAAAAAAATTTTTATTATTATTTTATTTTATATATTTTTACATCGTTTTTCATTTTTTTTTTACAATGTATGATTTCTCATCTCGGTTATAATCCCCGTGAAATTCTCACCACAAATTCACCTGTGGTACCATCACCATAGTCCCTTGTGCTCTTCCCTCCCTTGTTAATCACTTTGTTGTTGTTGTTCTTATCGTAAGTGAGTGAACAACATGGAGCAGATGGATAATTAAGGTTAGCAATGGTTGGTGCTTTACTAGATTGGTTAGAGGTAAGAACCATACAATTCCCACCCTCCTTGCTTTGATCCTACTCCCTCCCCCCCTACCCAGTGAGTCTCTGGTTTATAGTTGCTTATTGATTTTGATTTTTACTTCATTATAATTAGGTTTCAAAGTGTTGTAATAAAGGGTCAGAATCCTTCTCCTACAATGTGATGTTTGGTCTTGCCAGTTGACAGCACTGCCTGCACTGTAATGGGGAACATAAGACTGGGACATTTTCTAATGTTCTGTCTGCATCAATGCCCCCCCCCCAAAAAAAAGCATGCATATATGGACAAGATACACTGCTTGGACATCTTCCACCATTCCTTGACAACCAGGTCATAAACACATATATTCCTTCTGCTGTTTTAATACTTTTCAAATAATATAACATCTTTGAATTTCAACTCTATCACCAAAGTAAAATAAAAATATAATGTTTCTATGACTAAAAAATGTAACTTATGAAAGTGTCAAGTTCAGACATTAGTACAAAATTTAATTCAAAATGGTTGTTGAGGGCCTCCCCTGCTGGTGCAGGCAGTTGAGCGTAGCACTGTGAAGCTGTCCGCAGCCTCTGCAGTGCAGGTTCAATCCCGGCCGGCCGGTGAGAATCACACATGGCGCGGCAGACCTCTCCTGTCTTACCTGCTGCTCCCCTCAGCAGTGTACTTTTTTACTCTGCTTGTTCTGTTCCCCACTCTGTCTCCGGTGAATCCTCTCACCCTCCCATGTATCTGGCCTGTACCCTGGTTCTTGTATAAAAATAAATAAATCTTTTTTTAAAAAATGGTTGCTAAATGTGAATTGTATAAAATCCATTCCCATAAAATATTTCATGTCTTCAGTAAAGAAAATAGAGTTTAATCAAGAAAATTAGGGCCTCCCTGGTGGTGCAAAGGGTTAAGCATAGCACTATGAAGCTTTCCGCAGCATCTGCAGCACAAGTTTGATTCCTGGGTGGCCACAGAGATACCCACATGGCGAGCAAACCTCTCCTGTTTTGCCCGCTGCTCCCCTCAGCAGTGTATTTCACTCAGTCTGCCTGTTCTGTTCCTCGCTCTGTCTCTGAAGAATCTTCTTACCACCCCCCACACCTCTGGCTTGTACCCCAGTTCTTGTATGCATAAATAAATCTTTTTTAAAAATCAAGAAAATTAATGAACTTCTTAAATACAGAAGGTCAGAGCATACCAAACTAATCAAAGACAAGGAATATTATCTGTCCAGGTACTTTATTCCATTACCATTAATAGAATATTTTAAAAAAACACACAAGTAATGTCTTACATTTAAGCACAAGAGTCATGTACACTTTTAAAGCACACTAGAGGGCTGTAAGTAGGCATTTATTGTTCTGTTTATTGCTCCCTGTTCAGAGTTCTTATCTGTTCTAACTACTGCATGACAACATTGATATGGGTATCTTGGTAGTTGGTGTGGAATGGTAACATATACCTGAAAATGTGGGATCCTGTTTTCTGAATCAGATACAGTGTTGTGAAACAATGTTACCTTAATTTAAAAAAAAAAATCTAAAAAATCAAAATCACTACCTAAATTAAAGAACTTTTTTTTTTTTAACCAATAAGCAACTCTTTCAGTAAGGAACTTCTATTTATATTGCCTATGCAAGGAGTTAAGTAGGACATAGATAGATATAAAATGTAACATGGGACACACTCATGAAAACAATAGTGTGCTTTTCCAGCATGATCTAGACATTCAATGCAATCCCAATTAAAATCCCAGCAAGTTACTTTGGGAATACTGAAAAAATGATTCTAAAGTTTATGCAGACAGGGCAAAATCCCAGAAAAGCCAATATAATATTGAAGGAGAAGAGCAAAGTTAAAGGACTGACAGTATCTAACTTCAAAACTTACTAAAAACTAGTGTTTAATACAGTGATACTGACAAAAGAATAGACAAGCAGATCAATGAAACAGACTGGACAACCCAGAAATAGATTCCCATAAATACAGTGAATTGATCTTTGATGAAAGAACAAAGATAACACAGTCAAGTAAAAATAGTTTTTTCAACAAATGTACTGGGACAACTGGGAGTCTACATGAAAAAAAAGTCTAGACACAGATCTCACACTCTGCACAAAAATTAACTCAAGGTATAATACTAAATATTAAAAATATCATACAAAAAACCTAGGTGACTTTGGTTATGGCACTTAATTTTTCTGTGAACCTTCAACTTCTCTAAATATATAAACTTTTAACTAAAAATCAGTGTGGACCTATTCTGAAGTATGGATTGTGGGAGTAGTACTATCAGCTTTTAATATCAGAAATCAAACTATTGTGATCATTTATGTGCATCCAGTAATGAAATATATAATACCAATTCATGTATTGAACATTGTGAACTTAATTTCTGATGCAATGGTATAAAACTAGAAATTACCTAAAATTTTAAAAAAAGAAAGGAGAAAATCATAAATTTGGGGAGAATAGGCAACATGATATTGAATAACTTACTATTTGTGTCAATGCACAAATCATAGAAGAAATAAACAAATCTAAGACACATAAAATGAAGACTCAACTTAAAACTTATGTGATAAAGTAAAAGTGATAGGAAAGGGAAATTTATGGCAATGTATACAGATCTAGGAAAAAAAAAATCACTGAAAATTGAAGTTTACACTTAGTGAAACTAAAAAATAAGAAAAATAATGAGGCCAAAGTCAGAAGAAGGAAGGAAATAGTTAATATATAGAAAAATGCAATTCAAGAAATCAATAAATGCAAGATTTGATTTTTGAAAACATAACCAAAAGAGGTAAACTTTTAGCCAGACTCACAGAGAGAGAAAATTTTAAAAAATAAAATCAGAAAAAGAGGAAATTTTACAACAGACACAGAAAAGTATGAAAGCATTATGATCATGTATACAGCAAAATTTTAGACATAGAAAACTTGAGCGAATCAGTCATGAATATAATTAAAACAATAATTAGAAGCCTCAAAAAAAAAAAAGTTTAGGACCAAGAGGCTTCACTAGTGAATCCCACTAAACTTTCATAAAATTCATATCTATCTTTCTCAGATTCATTTTTTTAAAGTGAAAAGGATGAAACTTTCAGACACATTTTTTATGAAACTATGACTGTCCTGATTTAAAAATCAGACAAGGACATCAAAACAGAGAGAGGCAATATATGAAGGGAAAGTACTACAGACCAGTACTTTTGATGAACAAAGATACAAAAAAAACTCAACAAAATAATAGCAAACACAACTCAATAACATATTTTAAAAGTGCACCATGATCAAGTGGGATTTATTCCAGGATACAAGGATGGTTCAACAAAATCAAATCAATAAGCATCATACGTCACATAAACAAAATGAAGAACAAATGCATTTGGTCATCTTAATAGACAAAGAAAATACCTTAAACCAGATTCAGCACCCTTTATGAAAAAAAAATCAACGAAATGGGTTTAGAAGGAACATACCTCAAACAAAGGGCATATATACAAATTGACAGTCAACATTAAATTCAATGGAGAAAAACTGAAAGCTTTTATTAGGAACAAGACTAGAACTTCTCTCTCACTACTATTACTCATTTTTTTTAAAGATTTATTTATTTATTTGTTTGTTTATTTATTTATTTATACATACAAGCACTGGGTACAGTCAGAAGCACGGGAGGGTGAGAGAATTCACCAGAGCCAGAGCGGGGAGCAGAGCAGGCAGAAGGACCGAAGTACACTGCTGAGGGGAGCAGAGGGCGACAGGAGAGGTCTGCGCGCCATGTGGGACCCTCCTTCTGTGGCTGGGGAGCAGCTGGGGATTGAACCGGCGCTGCAGAGGCTGCGGGCAGCTTCGCAACCCAGCGCTCAACCGCTGCGCCACCGGGGAGGCCCCTATTACTCATTTTTTTAAGATTTATTTACACATACAAGAACTGGGGTGAAGGCCAGAGTTGTGGGGCGGGGGGTGAGAGGATTCACCAGAGACAGAGCAGGGAACCGAACAGGCAGACTGACTGAAACACATGCTGAGGGGAGCAGCGGGTGAGACCGGAATGATCTGCTTGCCATGTGGGTCACCTCCCTGGCTGGGGATTGAACTGGTGCTGCAGTGGCTGCAGATAGCTTCATAGTGCTGCATCTTAACCCCTTGCACCATCAGGGAGGCCCCGCTCACTACAATTATTCAATAGAGTATTGGAAGTCCTAACCAAAGCAATAGACTAGAAAATAAAGGACAATCAAATTAGCAAAATGAAATAAAACTATCAATATTTATAGATGGCATGCTCATATACACAGAAAACCCCCAAAACACCATGAAGATGTATTGTAAATAATGAACAGAGTAAAGTGGCAGGCTACAAAATTAATATACAAAATATGCTGCATTTCTATATGCAAATAATGAACTGGTAGAGAGATTAGGAAAACAATCCCATTTACAATCACATTAAAAAGAATTAAATACCTAGGAATAAATTTAACCAAGTCGTTGAGAATCCTGCACACTAAAGCTATAAGAATTTGTTGAGGGCCTCCCCGGTGGTGCAGCGGGTTGAGCGCAGTGCCGTGAAACTGTCCTCAGCCTCTGCAGCACTGGTTCGATTCCAGCCAGCCGGCGAGGGTCCCACATGGTGCAGCAGACCTCTCCTGTCTCGCCCGCTGCTCCCCTCAGCAGTGTATTTTCGTCAGTCTGCCTGTTCTGTTCCCCACTGTCTCTGGTGAATCCTCTCAACCCCCGGCATCTCTGGCCTGTACCCCAGTTCTTGCATGCATAAATAAATAAATATTTTTTTTTAAAAAGGAATTAAACTGCTATGGATCATGCCTTCAATATTTTTGCCCTTGGACAAAGATGACATATTTCTGTTTCTATAATTCCATTTGAAAATTGTAACAACTTATATAAATTGGCTGATCTTTACTCATTTCAACTTCCTTCTAGCTTGCTCTCTTATATTATGGAGATAAGGAAGGCAAAACATTTCTCAGACTCTGTGGCAGCTACATTGTAGCAGATGTCTTGCTTTTACCAGTAAGATACTCAGCCTCCAGATTTGGATGCAAAAATGACCAAGAGGAGAGAATTGGTATTTGCTGGTTGTGGTGGTAAGTTTCGTTAAACAAAAATAGCAAAAAGGATTTGATATATCAGGGGTAGCTTGAGTTGAGTCCTAGAACCTAATGCTTGTGTGGTGTCCACAGGGCCTGGCAATGCTTGCTGTGGTGCTTTCTGAAGAAGGGCTCCAATGAGGAGTCCCACAATCGTAGGGTGCTTGACTTCACTGGTCCTACCTAGTTATTTCCCTGGCCCATTTTAAGATTCTACAGGCTATTTAATGACCTTTATATCTATGTTCTCCAAGGTCTATGTTCTCCAATATCCACAGGAAACAACCCTGATAGAAAAGTGATGTGTTTTATTTTGTTTTCAGTTTTCTTTAATTTACGATTGTTAAGGAATTGCATGTGTCTTATAGATTTTCAGAGTATGATAATATGAACTAATGTGTAATTCCCCCTTTCCTTATTTCCTAGATTCAGTGCACTGTCCATGATATGAAACAAAAGGAGATTAATTAATGCACCAGTGTACAGCTGCCATACAAAATTCAGTGGTGAAAAGCAGAAAACGGTCCTATGGCATGTATGCAGAATATAACCAGGAATTAAATATTATCACAAAGGGATAAATATATCAGTTTAAAATACTGGCCTCGACTTTTCTGAAACTAGAATGAAGGTTATAACTGAGAAATTTATAGCTAAACAGAATCAGTTTATAAAGCGAATAGAAAATCATAGATTTGATTTCAAATATCAGCTCCACCATACTTAGTAGCTTGTTTTTCTTGGGAAAGATAATTTAGCTATCTGAATCTCAGTTCCATTGTTTTTAAAACTCAGGTAATAATAATTAGCCCTGTTTTTGATTAAACGTAATAAATACATATAAAGTACTTTTTTCACAAAATCTGGCAGATTCTATCATCATTATCTTCATTGTCATAATCATTAATATCATTGTGATCACAAAATATTTTGTACAACATGGCAAGCTAAAACTATTTTTCATCACAGTTTCAGTAATTCTCAAAATGCTTAATAACTTTTTAGCCCTTCCATTAATAAATCCATCATTATTTTAATACAAGATGTAAGAACATGAATTTTGCTTAGGTTTTGGTATCCAAAATAGAAAATAGGTAAGAATATCCTGAAAAGTGCTTTCTTATTAATTTCTACCTGTATATAGAAGGGGCAGGTTATATATTATACATTCTTATGAGAATATATAACAGAGAAGTTATTCTCACATTTGAGGTGATTTTGCTCCCCTAAGCACATGTGGAGATATCTAAAGCACAAATTTCATTGTCACATTTAACATTAGGGTGACCACAGGTTTCTAATGAGTAGAAACCAGAGACACTGATCTTTCACACATTGCACAGGAAAGTCCTTTATAACAAAGAATATTCAATGCAAAAATGCCCAATAGTGTTGAAAATTTCTTTAGGGGAGTGGTGATTATGAGCAAATCTGTAGCCAGATGGTTTGAGCCATAACCCAAGTTTTCTTGAGTTTACATGCTCTGTATCTGTTAGCAAGTGTTTTGTTTCTGTGATTCAATTCTCTCTAAAATGGGAATAATGACAATCTACCTAAAATGTTAGAGTGAGCAATGAGAACATTTATAAATGTACCAGCAAATAGGTGTCACTCAACAGCATTAGCTATTAATATTATTTCACATGTTATTTTAATTGTCTTGTGAAGTGTTTTAGTAAATAGCAAGAGCTTCTTGGAAAGTTTAAATCATTTGCACAAGATTACCTAGACAAGAGGAGAGAGTACAGAATTTAAATTCAGGTCTCTGAATCCCCTTTGCATGAGCAACACAACAGTCATGGAGCAGGTTTGCAAGGCAAGACTCTGCTACTTGAGCAGAAGTTCTTGTGCCATTTATTGAAATCATATAGGCTAGTTAAAGCTGATCATGCAACAATAGTATGAGGAATAAGGTCCGGAGGGTGGGCTTGGAATGGGGGACAAGGTTTTATGAGGAACAGAGAAAGGGACATTGCCACCATACATCAAGAGACATTTGCATCAGCAGAGTATTTGATGGCATCACAGACAGAATTATCCCAAGACCACCATGGAGATAATCACATAATCAGGTCAACAGCAGCCTAGGCTGCCCAGGCCTGCCTCCTGATACGGGTTATTCTCTGTAGGTCATCAAGGAATGCTCTGCTCTGATTTGCAGATAGCAAATAGGTCATAGTTGCCCGTGAATTGCCAGCCAGTAGCCCACTCATAGGAACCCACAATTAGCTAATGCTACTTACGCACAGCCACTTGCCAATTTCCAACTGCTAGAGTGACCAGGGTGGAAACTGCTACCAGTATCAGGAGCAGGAGGTACAAAGACCCAGACTATCATACAGAACTTTAGAATTTTATTGTAATCCTATTTCACCTGGCAGACTCCCTCTGAATTCACTATAATGTATTACACCAAGAATCTTTGGATTTCTTCTCACTTGGTCTTAAGTGCAAACTACCTGATCCAATTGACTTCCCTTTCAGAAAATCTAGATAGAAGTAGCTGGGCCTTGATCTCTTCTCTCTCAGAAACATAGATAAGCTATTTTCTACCCACTGATCAGTTCTGTGCACTAAGGAATGCTTAAGATTTCATCTATTCAGTAGAGCTGTTTTTTTTTTTTTCTCTTTTCTCCAGGAAGAGAATGTCTCCTAAAAATACTTAACATACCAAACTAAAGGTGAGCACTCAAGAGATTATCTATAGAGCTAATAACATCAGGTGTGACCTGATGACTCTGAGTGTCCACACCAATGTGTAAGCATAAATGACAGGATTTGGGATGGCAGGGTGTGAGCACAAATTTTAAAACTAGCTCTCAGAATAAAACCAGAAATATGTCTGATTTGTAGCATTTACTAAGTTCCACAATGCAAATATTTTCATCACAGCCTGCCAACATGATATGAAAACAGGTTGGAAAGATATGTAGATGATTTCCTTTCTAGCACAAGCCAACTTCAGCACTAATGAGTAATAAATAGTGTAGAGGGAAGGAAAACTAGCAACTTTTTAAAGAAAAATTAACAATTATATTTGAAATTATAAATTGATAGTGGGTATTGTAAAGCACCCTAATTATATGTATACATACACAACAAGAAGTTCATGTCTTCTGAGAATAGATTTCTTTATAGAAAGAATTGTGGCAGTCGGTTACCTTTATGAACTATTTCCAAAGTTAGAAAATACCTCGCAAAATGATGAACAGCATACCATTATTTCCATCATTTAAATCAGTATGTCTTTGCCTTTTCAAATAAGCAAACCAAAACAAATGAAGTAGAAAACTGAAGGTAGTTTTCTTGTTTGTATTCGATATATTAATCTGTACTTTCTTTTTTTAAATTTTTTTTTAATTTTTTTAATTGAGGTAATTTGGGGATACCCCCATCAGGTATAAACATGTAATGCACACACCACCAATTCACCCATATTCCACCACCATTGATTATTGTGTTTCCTTCCCTCTTTGTATTTATCACCTCTTCCTCCCTCCCCACCCTCGGTACTTCAGTTCTATAAAGATTAATTAGGTAACATAGATGAAAATTCTCACCTCTAACATAGAAGAAAATTAATAGATAGTAGTTGACACTAAATAGGAATTCTCATGACTCCCTTTTTGGAGCTGAGGTCTTCATGGTCTCTCTTTTCCAGAGATCCTTTCTCTACAGCATACTTTCTTGACAGTTATGTACAATAGATATACTACTTCTTAGTATTGGTTCATTAGGATTTTCAAATGCAAGTGTGAACAGGGAGCAGGCTAATGATGATTAAACATATCTTCAAATTTTCAAAGCAAAGTAGAATATTAATTTTTTGAATTTGTATTTATTTGTTTTCGAAGATTGTTGGTCATTTTTTCAAGAATTCACTGTGTACTTCCTATTTGGGAAATTATCAGGGTTAGCTTTTTAATTATGAAAGTCCAATAATTTAGTAATGAGGCTAAACATAAACAGAATGTTACCAAACTAGTTTCTTGGAGGATGCTTGAGATTTGGACATGTAGAAAAGAAAGTAATGGACTATATTTTTTCCTTTCCATTCTCTTTTCATAGTATCTGCCTTGAAACTTTCTTATTTCCACTTATCTTTTTCTCCATAGGTAACTAACCTGTCTTCTATTTGTAGGCTAATATTTTTGAACTTTATTAAGACATATTGTAATTGCAATTTCCTTAATTGCTTCCTAATTGGTTCCCTTCTCCCCTTGGTGTATTTTTCATGCATTATTAAATTCCAACTGGCTTTCTGGAACTCATTTTGCATTCCTTCCTTATTTTGAACAGTTCTTCCAAAGATAAGCTTATTGTCTCATGGTACTTTGGTTGCACAGGAAAGCACATGGGGGGGATTTGAAAGAATCACTGAAACCTAGATGCTTGCTGATATAACTAATAATGATGATGATGACAGTGACAACATCAAATATTCTGGTCGTTCGTTGTCATCTGCAAGCACCTTATATTATAGCAGCTCGCTTGATAAATATTTCCCTAACAGGTAATATATTCCCATTCACAATGGGAAGCATCTAAGAATCAGAATGGTTAAATATCTTTCTTAGAATCAAAAAGCTGATCTGACACTTAAGTTTCCTGATTCTAAGTCTGATCTCATCCCATCATCACTCACTACTTGTGTGTTAAACCAAATGGCAGGCTTATAACCAATTAACTTCATTAGGTCTTCTACATATTGCTCAAGAAATTATTTTTCTCTTCCATCCATGAAGTTTTTTAATTAGGAAAATGTGTCATGAAAATAAGTCATCTGGAGTCAGAAGATCTTGAGTCCCAGCCCTCAGCTGAGGAAACTGCTAACGCCACTTGATATTCAGTTTCCCTAGCTGTAGAACCAAGATTCTCATTCTCTTTCCTTTACAGATTTGTTGTAAATCTCCAATGTTTATAAGTTGTTTTTGTAAGAACAGAATTGCAAAGATGTGAGGTCATTGAGCTATGTGATTTTTAAGGTTCACTTCCAATTTAAAACTTCATAAATCTCTGAGTATCTTAAAATACCATGCCAACAAATACCTCAAAGACATAACACTTGAAGTAGTTATTAAAAATAGTTGAATTAAAAACCTTTTAAAAATCTGAAGGCAGTTAACAATGCAATAAAGATCCATTTTGAAACTCTCAGAAATTTTAAATGTTAGGTTACTTACTATTCATCACATGTATTTGAACATTAAGTATATATTACTATGAATTAGACAAAATTTTTAATGTGCTAATTCATAAATTTGAATCACACAAATATTCACATAATTGTTAGAAAACATTATTTAGGTAACAAGTATATTTAATGCCACCCTCATCTAAAATCACCTTTGATTTTCTCCATGTCTATGTATGCAACTTCCATATAGGATGAGCTGTATTCTAAACTACTATTGAAAATTTACCCTTAGAATGGCTTCCTAAACTCCTCTCTTTTCTGTGTCCTCATTTTTCCCTACCTCATTTTAACTTCATAGAGACATCCAATCTTTAACTCCTCCCTCATTTCCTAGTTAGTCTCTTGCTCTTTGCTGTCGGTACTGGATCCCATCAGGATTTATGTCAATTACCTTGAGACACACCTACATGTTGTTAAACACCTAGTCTTCTATCATCCAAAAGCTTTCACTCTGGATCACTAATAAAACTTATTTTTGTGCTGATTATTTCAAAATATAAATGAACAATTTGTTCTGAATAATGTCTCATATTTTTTACTTATTTTATTGTTTTTCTATAGTGTTTAACTTTGTCTTTTATCTCCCATAATTTGCTAATAGTTGTATCTAAAAGACTGATTCAATTCTGGTTCATTTTTGCAAAAGTAGATCATATTTTATAGATACACTGTATGCCTTCTATTATGTAACATTAGGAAACACATCAAATGTGTAAAGATAATGAAGCTCAAATGTCTTTAGTGTGGTCCATCTAGCACGGTTTCTTCCACATTCATACAGGTAAGCAGAAAATTCATTTATTAATCAATGTATTTATTAATTTTACTGATTTCCAGATTAATAAATTGGTGCCAAAATGACCTCCAAATATAACCTTTTTTTTGCTTTTTGATTTTATTACAGACTCATATTTTTTCTAGATTTGATATGTTTCAATTTTAGTTGTTATTCTATTTGATACTTAAGTTATCCCATCTTTAGCAAGTGAGACCTATTGTAAACAAATACTTGATATTCTTCAAACATCTTTAGGATTTTCTGATAAGTTTCCTTGCTTTCTGGGATAATAATATATTCCAGACTCATTGTGTTTATTTCCTGCCCCAGACCCAAATCCTCATTCTTGGTTTCCTTACAGAGGAAGACTAGAGAGATTTAGAGGATGCAAATGAGCACTGGTCATGTTTTTTGCCAACTGGGATTTCCATCACTTATAAGCCTATTTTTACTGGAAAAATGGTAAGGCATAAACATTTTAGAGAAAGTAAAGAATGAATTCATGTTGATATTTTCAAGTCAAATGTTAGATTATAAAACGTTTCAATAAATTCTTTTTTTTGTTTGTTTTTAGTTTACCAAACTGATTGGTAGCTAAGATATCAACAAAATCACTTATTGTTTATTGCTTTATCATCAGTAATAACATTTTAAAAGTAAGATTTCTTTGCAATTATGTTCATTTTCCAGTACTTAAAAAGTTAGGTTTTAGACTTATCTGAAAGAATTCATTCTGTTTATGATTATGCTGGCATTTAGATTCAACTATTCAGCTTTTGGAATTGCTTTACTTTCTCTCTAAATTACTTTTTCAAATAAGCAAAATATTTAAAACCCAATGTTTATGTCCACTACCTTCCTCATTTCCTTTTCTCCAGTCAATGAGAAACAAAATCCATTATCTCCTTCCTTCCTTCCTTTTGAATATTGTTTTACTGGCTTCTGTCTAAACATCTTGAGTCTCCTTTCAAAAGAATTCTCTCTTTTAGGATCCTACTGGATTCTTTCTCTCTGCCTGCAAAGGTATTCAAAAAAAATTTTTTAAGATTTATTTATTTATTTTATACAAGAACCAGGGTACAGTCCAGATGTATGGGAGAGTGAGAGGATTCACCAGAGACAGAGCGGGGAGCAGAACAGGCAGACTGATGAAATACACTGCTGAAGGGAGCAGCGGGTGAGACAAGAGAGGTCTGCCGCACCATGTGGGACCCTTGCCAGCAGGCCAGGTTTGAACCAGCGCTGCAGAGACTGTGGACAGCTTCACAGCGCTGCGCTCAACTGCCTGCGCCACCAGGGGAGGCCCAAGGGTATTCAAATTAATTGCAACAACAATAACAACAACAAAAAAAGATACTCCCTTGGCCCTGAAACACTTTAGACACTTGACAAACTGTTCATTGCAGAATTCATCCAAGCACTGGTGTACAACATTCATTGCCTGAATTTCCTCATATTTTGTGTTGTCTGCCAACTAAAATATGACATTTTGTGGGGCATTTCCTTTGAACAGAACCTGGAGGTGCTTAGTATGGTGACAGAAACTCTATAAAATTGCCAAAATTAATTGGATGCATCAGAAAAGTTCCACACTTTTCCTTACATATCTGAAGACAAATCTATTCCTGCCAACATATTGACACCTGCTTCATATCCTTAACAAACTAGCTGCACAAATTCTGACTGCCCTCCAACATTACTCCTGGGTGGTTATTTTATAGATTCCAGAATTCAGACACACTGCCTTGCAAACTGTATTTCTAGTATGATTTCTAATGCCAACAAACACTGCAGTATGGTAGGAAAAGTGTGCTCTTCAGAGGTAAGTAAATTCACATAACCAGATATGTGCTTTGAACTAGGCTCACAACCTTCCTGGATGTCATTTTTGTCATTAGAACATAACTGGTTCCTTGGGATAATCTTGAGATTTTATCTAGTGTATGCAAATGCCTCTATGTCTAACATCTAATTGTAACAGAATTGATGCTTCAGTCCTTCTCCCTTAAAAATTCAAGATGTTCAATGATACGAAATTTAGCAACAAACCCTCTGATAATTCCTAAATCTCTCCTGGTCTCTTTAATATATTTTGCATCTGAAAAAATATATTCTCCTGTCACTACCTGCAACTTATTATCCAAGATTATTCTCTGAAACATCTTGGTGTTATCTGCCAGGAGAATTCCTTAACACATGATACATTAATTGATGTCAGGACTGCTGTCCTAGTTTTGATTTCTAAATCATTTTCTTGTTTTCTTTTGAAGTGTTCAAGAAAGGAACAAAGATTACTCTTCAACCTGATTTTACTTGTCATAAAACAAAGTTTTATGCAAATTTTAATTTTCCTAGGAAGGTAATTTGATTCGAAATAAGGGACCAAGGTAGCTTCCTTTCTTTTCTGCCTTTCTGCCTTGTCCTCGATATCCTAAGCAGCCCCCAAATCCTATGCTAGACACTCAAGACAGGCATACATTACTTATGAGCAATCATCAAATTTGTTCAATTATTTCATCTCTCTTCTCATGTTCCTGGTCTATTACTTTCCCGACGTTCAGCACTATTTCACCAACAACATTCAGCCTTGCCTTCCCCTGACCCAAAATTCATGTTCTGTCTTGAACGACAAAATGGATCAAATATTTGGGTGCCTTTGCTTAGCATACTCAAGCAGAAGGAAGAAAAATAATGATGAGGGCATGTAAAATTAAAAGTAATGAAACTGAATTTCTTTGAGATTCTTACCCATAGTACCTAGAATTAGACTCCCATTAACTCATTTATTTAAAAAAAAAAGTCTGTGTTTGAAGAATCAAATAAGGTATAGCTTCTTATACTTTTTAAACTTTCCCCATACCTACAGACTGTATTAGGTGCCCCACCTTTATACTTCACTATCATATTTCTATTATAAGATGCAACATAATTCACCATAACTATTGTTTCATACTGCTAACATGATACGCAACACATTTCATCCCCTAAACTATACCTCATTCAGGATACGGACATGTTCTTTTTCATATACTTATCATTACTAATGCATTGCCCAGCACAAAGCAAACACCTGATGTTTAACAAACTTGACTAAATTCCAATCAAAAGTCAAGAGGGAGAATTAGGTCAGTAGGTCCACAAACATGCCACATGGAACAAATGTACAATTCATGCAAACAGCTCACTTTTTAATTGAAAAGAATTTCTAAGATGTCTTTATAAGTCACATTTTCTTTATCTGGAAACTAGGCATATGACAATGATAACGAAATTAAAGGAAATATGAAAGTGTAATAGGTGATACAGCATAGGTGCTTTATGATAGTAACTGTGAACTGCTGCTCGACTTAGAATTTCCCCAGAGATTTTTGTTAAACAAAAGAAAGCAAATGGAAAAGAAAAGAATATTTATTTTTTAAACATGTAAAGGCTTTGAGAATCTATTTTTTTAATATTGTGAGGCTATACTTGACAAATAGCATTATGATTGACAGATAACTTAGGCCTATAATTTGATGATCCATGTATATTTTGAGAAATAATTTCTGCCCTAAAGTTAACTGACATTTCCATTGTTTCACATAGGAACTATTTTTAGTTTTAGTTATAAGTTGTACTCTATTTTTAGAGCTAAAATTTATTCAAGTGTGTGTGTGTGTGTGTGTGTGTGCATGCACAAAACCGCATTTTTTTCATCTACTCATCCATTGATAGGCGCTTAGGTTGTTTCCATAGCTTGTCTACTATGAAAAATATTTCAAATAAAATGGAAATCCAAATACCTCTTCAAGGGGCTGATTTCATTTCCTCTGAGTACATACCCTCAAGTGGGACTGCTGGAGCATATGATGGTAGTTCTATTTTTTCTTCCAGGAAATTCCAACCTGTTTGAAAGTTGATTATCTCTGACTACTAGTTTAATTAGCTGATTTTAAAGTTAAAGTAGCATTGTGTTGCAGCATTATATAAATTTCAGGTGTACACCACTGCATATATGTACATCAACATTCAAATATACTACATTAAGTTCACCACTAAAAGTTCAATTCTGTCTTCCATAATACAATTTCCACTTTTTTCTCAATTATCTACCTTCCTTCTACCTTCCCTTCTGGTTACCAATAATTTATCTTACAGTCTTAAAGTTGGTTTTTTTTTTTAATTTCATTTTTTAATTTATTTTGTAGGTAGGTCATGTGTTTATTTTCTCTATATGCCACAAATGAGGGAAGTCATATGCCATTTGTCTTTTTACATATACCTCATTTCACTAAGCCTAATACCCACTAGGTCCATCTATGTTATTGCAAGTGGAAGGATTTCTTCTGTTTATAGCTGAATAGTATTCTACTGTGTATATATAAACAATATTTTCCTTATCCAATCAACTCTTGGTGGGCATCTATGTTGTTTCCAAAAATTGACTATTGTAAATACTACTGTGTATACCTCTGTAGCACCGGTTTGATCCCCGGCCACTGGCAAGGGCCCCACATGGTGCGACAGACCTCTCCTGTCGTGCCCGCTGCTCCCCTCAGTAGTATATTTCTTCAGTCTGCCTGTCCTATTCTGTTCCCTGCTCTAGCTCTAGTGAATTCTCTCACCCTCCTACGCTTCTGACAGTGTACCCAGTGCTTGTATAAATAAATAAATCTTTAAAAAAATTATTTATTTATGAATACAGAACTGGGGTATAGGCCAGAGATGCGGGTGGTGAGAGGATTTACCAGAGACAGAGTGGGGAACAGAACAGGCAGACTGACTAAAATACACTGCTGAGGGGAGCAGCGGGAGAGACAGGAGAGGTCTACTGAGCCATGTGGGTAGCTCCCTGGCTGAACGGGGATCAAATTCAGGCTGCGGAGACTGCAAATAGCTTCACAGTGGTGTGCTTAACAGCTTATGCCACTAGGGAGGCCCTTTTAATTTTCCTGTATGTTGAACTCAGTATCAGCAAATTCTGTTAATGTTGCTCTTAAATGAATTAAAAATCTGCACATGCCTACAACTTTCCTAGGTTTAAAAATAACATGACTTCTTACCAAAACTGTTGCCTTACTATGATAGCCTCTTTTCTTACCTCCCTGTTCTCTTGTCTCTTTAAAGTAAATATTCCACACATAAGAAGAATATACTTAAAAATATATATCAGACAATGGCATTACATTACCTTGCACAAAAATATCCAATGAAGTTAGTTTTACTGAATAAGTTTATTTTGTAAAATAAAACCTGAATTCCTTTATTTGAATAACTAGGTGTTTTATGACCTAATCTCAAACAATTCCCTTCTGTTCCAGTATCACTGACTGTTTTCTATTCCTCATGTATTACAAAAGCCGCTACCTTAGGTCATTGCAATAACCGTACTGTTAGCCAGAATCCTCTCCTCCCCACGTTTTGCCAGTGACTTGGAAAGACCAAATGTCAGAGTGTTTGATCACACAAATGGTTCTTTGAAGCTGTTACACTATAATTCATGGATATCCTCAGCTATCTGATTAGAAAGCAGTAAAAATAACTATGTAAGAAATAGTTAGGAGACTCTTGTCTAATGGATTGAATCCCTCAGATATACATGAGACACCCACAAAGCTTTTGAGAATGTTGTACCAACAGAAATGCTCTAGCTTGGATAAATAAAAGATTTTTAGTGTCTCATAATTCTACAGAGATTATACAGGTTGATAAATTTACTAAATTACAAAAACTTGCTACTCTTCCTGTAAAAGTAAGCATTACTCAGAGGGCTGAGGCACAAGCCCTGTAGACAAAACCACCCAAGCACAGAGAGTAAAACTGAACCAAAAGTCCGTGTTATTACAGCAGCAACAAGAGCTTAATGCCAAGTCAGCAACTAAAATTATTTTTTCATTCATTTTTTTCAGTGTCAGGTTCCTTCTTCTAGAAAGTGGTTTCCATGAGAGTCAAAGACCTTGCTGATCTTGTTCATGCTTGTATTTCTCACAACTAAAAAATTTCTAATAGTAGTATACTCAACTAAAATTTGTCAAATTAATGAATTAATATGCTAATGATACATTATTAATATGTTAATGTATAAAATAGTACAACTATGGAAATAGAAAATATATGCAAAGAATTACATGTCATTCCAGAATTTTTTACACAAATACACATTTATTTTGTAAAAGAGATTATGTATTGTATAGGATATTTTACAGCTTGCATTTAAAAAAAATAGATTATATTATCTCTCCATATCAATAGGCCTATTTCTGTACATCATAATTAATGGTTATGTAGACATCTATTTTGTGAATGTACACCATTGATTTTTAAAAATACCATAACATTGGACTTTGAAGGTTTTGTCTTTTTGTTTTTTCAAGTAATACTTGAATGAACATATTAATAGATTAATCTTCAAACATATCCCTAATTATTTTTTTCTTTGCATTTTTTAAATTTTATTTTATATATATTTTTACTACTATGCATTTTCTTTATCTACTAATTTACTACTGATATAGTAATATATATAAAACTATCCTAAAAATTATTTTAAGAGAAATCAGTCATGTGTAGGTGTTAATTTTACCACGATAAAAGTTAATATATGTGTGATATACCTCATAATGACCTTGCACATCAATGTGTCACAACACCAAATTTGAGTGACATCCCATCTGTTCCAAATCATGGACATTTTGGAATCATTAGCATTCTTTGGACCATTATTACCAACAGAAAGAAAATGGCATTTTGACAGAATTGCTTGGATTTGCTCAAAAATCCTGAAGTCTTTATTATAGAGTTGTTACCATTCTTGCATATTTTGTTGTAGGAAAGTTAAAAGGGTGGTGTGTCCCATTGTAAGAAATCCAGAGATAATCTAGAAGTTGTGTCATTTTAAAACTATACATATCTCTACACAAATGCAATTAAATTTTTTTTTTTCCAAATCTGGTAGCTCCACCTATGGGCCATTACTGTGATATAAAGCTATATTTTTGTGCATTCAGATCACACCAGGTGGCTTCTAAAATCAGATCAAATAATGATATATATTTTTCTTAAATTTTTCTCATATATATGAACTCAGAGGGAACATGAGACAAAAGTAGTCTTAAATGACATGTTCAGTCTTTGAGAAAATTATTTGGTTGTGAAAAGTAATCTAACTGAATATCCTCTAGTTAATTTATGGCATGCATGGAAGAATTTTTAAGTATGTAGAGAAAAGTTGGATTTAATAAGAAGCTAAATGTGATTTCTAATTGTACTTTGGATCATTTGGATTGTTTTAACAGAACAAGAAAAAAATGAAGAGAAATAAGCATGAGTTGGTGGTATTTAGAAGGGTTATTTACTAACCTCTTTCTGATTAATCCTGGTGGTTCTTATTTCTATACTTATTTCTATACTTATTCTATACTTATACTTCTATTCGTATTGCTATACTTTAAAAAGTACCCACTGAGTACCTATCAAGTGTCCTGTACTTAACAATTCCTAGTTAAAACCAAACAAGGAAAGATGTTCCTTATCCTCTCTCTCAATGACATTTCCACATCCAGCAACAAATCATTACTAAAAAACCTAGTGAAAGCAAGGAGGACTCCAACTGAAACACATGTCTAATTTACAGGCAAGATAATAATGGTTTGTGCATTAGTTATCAGTGGTTATGGGATTACCCCAAAATCAAACAGCTTAAAATAATGGGGGGCAGGGAGAGGAAGGATTAAGGTCAAAATAAGGGGGGTGCAATTGTATGGGGACTAAAACCAAAATGAAAATGCATACATTGTGCAAAAATGAAAAATGATGTAAGAATTATATAAAATAAAATATTAAAAAAAAATGAACTTAATTATCTTAGGGATCCAGGTATTGCTTAAATAAATGCCTCTGACTCAAGATCTCTCATAGGTTGCAATAAAATTGTCTACCACATGTGCAATTACCCTGAGGTCTTAACAGAGGAGGACTCCTGTAGCTGGGGGCAAGTTTCAGGTCTTCAGAATTTATTTACTGGAAACAACAATTATGAGATAGAAGTCTCTCCCTTGGTCAGCTGACAACCTAGCAGCTGACTTCCCTCAGAATGAACATGCAAGACAAAAGAAGTCATCCAATATGGGAAGCATGGTCTTTGGTGACCTCACATCTGAAGTGGCATCCCATAACTTTTGAAGTATTTTATTTGTTAAAAGAAGTAATGAGGTCCATCCTACTCTCAAAATGTATGAAACTATACAACTACATGAATGATTGGGGCCAGGATCATTGAAGTGCCTCTTAGAGGCTGCCTACTACAGTTTTCTACTCAGAGATTTGAGATTTCAAATATTGTAATGTTAATTTTATTTGCCAACTTGTCTAAGTTTTAGTGGCCAGTTGTCTGGTAAAACTAATCTAAACATTGCTGTAAGGGTACTTTTTCAGTGTGATTAGCATTTACGATCAGTTGACTTTAAGTAAAACAGATTACCCTCTGTAATGTGGGTGGGTCTCATCCAATTAGTTGAAAACTTTAAAAGCAAAGATTAAGCTTTCCCCAAAAAAAGGACTGGCTGGTACCAGAGTGCACCATAGTAACCCTACCTGGATTTCCAGCCTTCAGACACAAGATTTTAATATCAACTTTCATTCATTTTGTTTGTACTTTTATTCATTTTGTTTGTCAAATCAGATTTCTGATTGACAGCCCCCACAATCAGAGAGTCAATATGTTATAGTCTCTCTGTCTCTCTCTTTCTGTCTCTCTCTCATAATATCTATTCATCTTCTCTCTTTCTTTCATAGAAATGTAATAGCTAGAGATAGGTAGGTAAATGATATCTATGTGGATAGATAGACAAATGATAGATTAGATGCATGATAGATAGATAGATAGATAGATAGATAGATAGATAGATAGATAGATACATACATACATACATACATACATACATACATACATACGTACATACATATACATCCTATTGGTTCTTTGGAGGTTCATAATTCCTTTTTATTTACGAACACATATATATCAAAATAGTAATACTTGATCCAGTTGCTACTCAGGATTCTTGTGAAGCTAAAATAGAGTAACATATTTAAAAAGCATTAATTTTGGAGTCTCTTTACATATAGGATTTTTGGCATTGATGAAACTGTTTTATCTTCCTGAATGTACATGTCCATCTGAATTAAGATAATTGTACTTAATCATAGGATCAAAATAAAATCGTGCAAGAGAAAAATAGCTTGAATATGGCTGTCACTTGACCAATTTTAGGTACAACTGTTTTTACATTTACCAAATATTAGCTACATATTGTTTCTAATAAGATTATTGTTGCAACTACTATAATAGCTTGCAATATTTATATAGCAGAGATCCCATATACATAAAGGAAGCTAACATCAGTTTCCTTTTCACTCTTTCTAATGTGTTTCTTACCAACTGGAAACAAAAAATAACAGCAAATAAGCCATTTACAGGTAGACAGTATAAATCACTGTTAAAAATAATCAATTAATTAGATAATTTACCTTGAAACCAGTATGTTCTCACATTTGTTAATATGTTAATTATTGCATCCAAGCCTTTCAAATTTGTTTAGTAGATTTAGCCACATTTCAGCACAGATGTGCATTTGCCATATGTTTTTTTTTTTCCTTTCTTTTCTTTTTTTTATTGTATTTTTAATTCTATATATATATATTACATCTTTTTCATTTTTACACAATGTATGCATTTTCATCTTGGTTATAATCCCCATACAATTCCCACCCCCCCTTGTTTTGATGCCATATGTTTTAAATGTAAATATTAACCCTATTTCTTTGAGGGGGTTTTAGCTATTGAGTGTTCTGTTCTGGTTCACAGAGTATTCATGTTACCTTAGATTAGACCGTGGCTATAAGCATTAGCTTGTAAATCATGACCAAGTGTGATAAAATCCATAGAATTGTTAGGGGGAAAAGGCTGTCCTAAAGCTAATTCCATACAGGCTTTGTAGACTCCACCCTCCACTCCAGACCAAAGCCGAAAGACACTGGGAACTCCAAATCCCATCACCACCAAAGGGAAGGTGGCTGGGACCTGAGGGTGGGGTTAAGCAGCCAGGTTTGGTATAAAACCAGACACATGGGCTTTGGGGGATTCCCTTTTTGGCTCCCCACCAGCTCGAAGCTCAGCCAGCTCTGAGAGTGCCTTTGGGTTTCCAGGTCGGCAGATAGGGTAGGACGCATTAAAGACTTTATTTCCCTATTTTCTCCCTGAGTTGTACATTTCCTCAATTCCCTTTCCCTAAACAAACCTTTTATTAATTTTTTGTGTGTGCCTGTAGTGGAGTATTCATAAGTCCCTTTTAAGGACCCACAGCCAGGCAACCCATTATATCAGGTCTGCTTGGTGACAGAACGGGCAGAAAAGTGGGACTGTGAAAATCACTTTGCTGAGTCATTTTAAGTTAACATCCTATGCCTGGTGAACATATTCATGATAATGCCTCCTTGAGTATAGACTCTATGACTCCTATTTAGTAATTTTGTTGTCAATTTACACATATATGATATATTCAAAATTATCTTTACCATTTCTGATAGTGTGCATGTATAAATGATCAACACAGTACTGCATGGTGCAAACACCAGTGTGCTGAGGTTC
Source organism: Talpa occidentalis (assembly GCF_014898055.3). Classification (NCBI taxonomy): domain Eukaryota; kingdom Metazoa; phylum Chordata; class Mammalia; order Eulipotyphla; family Talpidae; genus Talpa; species Talpa occidentalis. The sequence continues at coordinate 46,409,291 of NW_023603184.1, forward strand.
AAACAAGGATTATACTGGTTTCTATTTATAACCCTCTCTGAGCCTTAGTTTTCCTATCAATATATTAAATTAGTAAGAGTACAAACTTCGTAGAGTTTAACTGAGGATAATATAAAACTTCAAATTATGTGTTGGGTGGGGGCAGTATGATCATACCATCTTCCAAATTAAATTACAACATTCCTTATTTCTTTTATCTGTGTCATTCATGATTATAGGTTGAAAAATTAATGACTACTTTTTTACCAAACCCCCAAATTTGCTAAAAAACACACTAGGAAATCTCTAAGAAAATGAGAAAAGTTAGGTAATTAAATGTAAATCTAAAGTATGAATCAGAAAAAGCTCGGGGCCAAATAAATTGTCAAGTAAGACGATTTAATTTTAAAGTATATAACTTCTCTCTAGTTATTTTTCATTATCAGTAATAGTTGATTCATCTCAAGACTAAAGTAATTCCATTAGGATCTGATCACTTGTCCTACCGCCTTCCCTTATGGTAATGAGTTTTGATTCGTGAAGTGATGGAATGAAAACAAATAAGAGAAGAGACTATTCAGTCCCAAACTCAATAATTGGAACTAAATGGGATGCTACTTTTGGATGTTCTTCTTTATCAGCTGTCAGAGAGATGAGGGTGCAGTTAGAACACAACTTCTGCAGTAACATATGTTCAAGAGACTAAGGAACTGAACACAAGCAGGCAGTCTTGAAATGCAAATTTTATCATGTGAAGAACTAAATATATATATATGAATACAAATTGATTAACAAAAATGCTATTTTAGGATAATTTGTAAAACATACTTCATGACTAATATCTCTAGAGTTGAAAACTAAAATGAAGATGAAATTCATTAGACTCTCTAAATGCCATGACAGGCTTTTATTTTAGCAGTTAGTCATAGACCACAAAAGCTTATGGCAGAAGATCCTGCACCACTGGAGTTTTGTCCTCCTCCTCACACTTTACTTATCCTCCAATCTGTTCATTCAAGGATATACAGTACCTACCTCTTTTCTTGCAGAAAAACATTATTCTCATTATTGCATAATAATCATCATGAAAAAGCAATAATCTTCATCAAGAATATACTATAATGACATTCAGAGATATCTCTAGAGACAGGGAAATATTCAGGAAAAGCTAACCATGTGCTAGGCCACTGCAGGCACCTTCAAGATTGAATAAAAAATGCAAGTTGCATTTTCTGTGATTCTTTCCTCCACACAGTAAACACACTGGGCAATAAGCCCAAAGGAACTTGAATATTCATTCTTTCTGTTTTAAACATCATACTGTCTTATTTAATCAAATGAGCTCTGTTCTTGGCATGCAACCTCATAAATCATAAATGAAAAAACAAGAGGAAGAGTCATAATTGTCTCCAAACTTAGATGTGTTCTTTAATAGAGTTAACCAGAGTATCCTAAATTGGAATCATGTTTGCCCCGTCGTTAATAAAGTAAATCTTTGTTTTCCATTTGTCTCGATATTTTCTGGCTTATACTTTTTGGCAGGAAACCAAAATAGGAGGAAATAGAAAATACAGAATTCAGGCAACAAATCTTCACCTCATATCATTAAAATGTCTGTTCCTCAAACTTGCAGAATACGGTAATGGGACATTTCTTATCATTCTATATTATCTTTTATCATAAATGTTTACAAAAAGAAGACTTCATATAATTGGAAGTGTTATTTTTCATATAATTGTTTCCCTGATTCTATGGAGCAGTGATGAGCTCTACATTTAGAAATTTAGAAAATTATTAATATGGTTAAATACATATTATTTTTCTGAATTTATGAAATATATCTCATTTATATTATTATAGCAACAGTGTCTTTTGGACAGTGTAGGCAGAATGTTGATACTTCTGATTCAATCATTTTACTTATATTCTTTAAAACAGTGGCCAAGTTGTTAACTTAATTTTAAAAGATAAAATATAAACTAAAAACTGTATCATAAATTTGTTTAATATATTAGAAAAAATTTTCTCAAGCAAAAAAATGATTCCCATCTTTACTGAATCTTTATTTCTTCAATTATATCAGCAAATAATAACTGAAGACAGAAGAAGTTTTATATCTTTGGTTAGAAAGTATATCGCCAAGAGACTTTCTCTTACATTGTATAATAAGAATATATCAGCCCTGGCCTGAACCACTGAGATCCCAACCCACTTTGGGAAGGGAGCCAGAGCATCCACACACCTCACAACCTTCAGCGACAGACCCCCATCTGTCTTCCTACTGCTACATGCCCTCATAAATGTTTATGGTGGGCCTCCCTGGTGATGCAAGGGGTTGAGATGCAACCTATGAAGCTATCAGCAACCACTGCAAAATGAGTTCGATCCCCGGCCAGGGAGCTACCCACATGGCGCAGCAGACCTCTCCTGTCTCTCCCGCTGCTCCCCTCGCAGTGTATTTCAGTCAGTCTGCCTGTTCTGTTCCCCACTCTGTCTCTGATGGATCCTCTCACCCCCCACTCCTCTGGCCTGTACCCCAGTTCTTGTATGCATAAATAAATAAATCTTTAACAACAACAAAAAATGTTTATGGTACTCAAAACTATGTGTTTATTTGGGGCTTCTGTGATCTATGTCTATTGCATATATTAAACTTTAAACATCATGTGGACAAGAAGTAGGTTTGTAATTCATACTGTACTTAGCTCCAGGAACTTATGCACATCACAGAAATAGAATTAGTCATAGAATCAAAGTTTCTTAGGAAATAATAAATGACCTTTCCACTCCTACTTGGTATAATCTAATGTTCTTGGCCTTTATCATCAGTAATCTTTTCTAGGAAACCATGCCCTCAGACCAAATTCATTTTAGTTCCCTTGAAATTCACTAATTAGTTTATAATTTTTAACCTTCTTTCTCACTCTGTATCCTTCACAGTTGATATATTTCTCTGTTCTAATGGGCATATTTATTTCACACTTTCAGGGCCAGACTACATTGCTTCTCTCAGAATCAAAGCTATTGATCTTCCAACTAAACACCTGAAGCCATTTTTATCGTTAATGGTTTTTTGCTACACCTCTAGAATGTCAATTTTTACATCTAATGGGCACCTTTTGTCTGAGGATCTAAGCCAGAGGTCTCCAATTGATAGCCTTCAGACTGAAGCAAGTCTACTGTCATTTTTTCATGAACCTGGTATGCCACTGTATTGGCAAGTGCCAATAGTAGGAAATAATTGACAGAAATACCTGATGCAGAAAACTGAGGGTAAATCAAACATGAATTCCTCATTTGATTTATATAGAATAAAATCAGCATAGTCAGGTAGCCAGCAAAAAGTTATGCAGAGTCTCCAACACAGAGAAAAAGATTTCCAAAGCCTCAATGTTTCAAATGACATCTGTGCAAGCAAGAATCACATCAGAGAAGATAAACAGCTGCAACTACATCAAACTAAAAAGCTCCTCTACAGCAAGAGACAGTATCCAAAATGAAGAGATTGCCTAATGAAAGGCATAAAATATTTGCACACCATACAACCGATAAGGGACTGATATCAAAGATCTACAAAGACCTTACACAATTCAACAAAAACAAAGCAAACAATCCAGTCAAAAAAAAAAAAAAAAAGTCAGGCAAAAGAGCTAAAAAAAAAAAAAAAAAAGCACTTCTCAAAAGAAGAAATGGAAATGGCCATATATGGAAAAATGCTCAAGATCAATTATTATCAGGGAAATACAAATCAATACCACAATGAGATACAACTTCACACTGGTGAAAATGGCCTATATTACAAAAACTAGAAGTAGAAAATGCTGCTGAGGACGTGGAGGAAAGGCACTCTCCTACACTGCTGGTGGGAATGTAAATTGTTCTGGCCACTACAGAAAGTGTATGGAGATTCCGCAAAACACTAAAAATGAATCTAATACATGACCCAGTGATTCCACTCCTAGGACACTATCAAAAACACAAAAAACACTAATTTGAAAGGAAACCTGTACCCCTATGTTTATTGCAGCACTATTTACAATAGCTAAGATGTGGATATAACCAAATGTTCCAACAGATGAATAGATCAAGAAGATGTGTTACATATGCACAATGGAATGCTAATCAGCCATCAAAAAAGACAAACTTATGCCATTTACAGAACCTTGGATGGAGTGGTGTTGGGTAAGGAAAAATGTCAGGCTTTTTTGCCCTCCCGCTATCAGGATAGATGATGGATCCTTGAGGTCATGAATGCATGCCTGATGGCGGGCACCTGGAGTAGGGTGTGGGCCTAGGTAGATGGGATTCACCTGCACTAAGACTGTGCTTTTCAGGGCGGCGTCACAGGGACACAAGAAGCTGAGAAAGCAGCAGCAGAAGCTGAAGAGAAGCCGAGATCACCAGAGAGCCCAGATAGAGTGAGAATTTGCTGTGGGCTGGGAGGCCTGCCACCCTCCCGGCCCCCCAGCACCCCTGCCTGCCATATGCCTGGTGAACACCAATAAAAGACCTGCAAAAATACACTGAGGACTCTGACTCCTCCTTTACCCGGTCTGCATGGGATCAGAAAACCTGCACTGTGGCTGTTCTGCCTTTACAAGTGGGAAGGGATTATGGTAAGCAAAATAAGTCAAAAGGAAAAAGGTACATATCATATGGTTTCACTTATATGTGGATTATAGAGAAACTGAACAAAGGGTCAGGAAAAAGACAAAACTTGCAAGCTGACCACAGATCTGAGTCATGCAGCAGGGGAGGGGGAGGGAGAGAGGTCAAAGCAGAGTCATAGGTGCTATGGTGGCAAGAGAACTACGGGGACTACATCTGAGGGAAGAAATAAATACCGTTCAAAAATTAACAATGATGTAAGAAAATAAGCTTCATTAAGATAAATAAATAAAAATGAGGGCCTCCCTGGTAGCACAAGGGGTTAAGCACTGCACTATGAAGCTGTTTTCAGCCTCTGCAGCATGAGTTCAATCCCCGACCTACCAGGGAGCAACCACAAGGCACAGAAGACCTCTCCTGACTCGCCCGCTGCTCCCCTCAGCAGTGTATTTCAGTCAGTCTGCCTGTTCTGTTCCCCACTCTGTCTCTGGTGAATCCTCTCACCTTCCCGCATCTCTGGCCTATACCCAGCTCTTGTATGCATAAATAAATAAAATTATTTAAAAAGATAAATAAAAATCACATCAGAACTGTTGGAAACAAAGCAATCATCTTTAGCATAGAAGCTAATCTATATGTGTGCCAAGGACCATTGATCTAGAGTTTCCAGCAATCACAGAGCTCTGCAATTGACAATATAAACACATGCCATGCAAAACATAGCCAAGCTCTCCTATATCACACTATTTCCCAGGTTAAATCAGAAATGGTCTATTATTACAAAAGTCAATGCTACAGGTTAAGACATCTCTGGAGAATAACAGTGATCTCTACTTCTGAGACCCTTCTATTTGTCCCATCTTGCTATTGTTATTTCTGTTTAGTTTACAATATGTCTAAATAAGAATATTGCACACAAAATTTCAGATACTTATTTCTCTTAAGTACTCAGAAGCTAACAATGGACATTCTTTCTCCATGACTATAAAGTAGCAACTTTCCATTTGAAAAGAAAAATACATTCTCCAAGTTATCTTATTTCCCACCTCCCACTGTTGCATTTCCACGGCCAGCTGCATTCATTTCCATTATCTCCCAGGATGCTATATAGGCCTTTGCTTTTTTGAGTCCTGATCTAAATTGTAATCTCTCTGTGGGCAGTAACTTTGCTGTACCTAGTTCAGATTTTTCCACATCACCTAACACATGGTGTTGCCTATAAACACTGAAAAAGTAGACTTAGTTAAGAACAGTAGACATGGAGTTCAAATTCCAGTTCTCCCCTTATGCTTGTGTGAATGTTTCTTCTTTTGTCAAGTAAAAACAGCTATAACACCCATTTGATTGGGCTACTGTGAATAATTTAACATTATGCAAAGTATCAGAAATATAGTAGGCACTCAATAGATGCTCATATTTCATTTTTATTTTTAGTTGATTGATTGTGAAAAACATGCAAAGAAAAATGAAGCCTAGATCATCAGGCTAGCAGGAGACACATTAAACAGATGGCAAGGCAACAAGGCGATGAGGCATGAGAGAGCAATTTGAAGAAGTCAGGAATGGTGAGGTTTAATCAATATGGAAATGTAAGCACAAAAGGGCCTGGATGATGCTGAATACATTTTCTTCTTCAGTAATGAGAACAAAAGCCACCTCAGCAGCCTGTGCAGATTTCCCCGTTTATTACACCAAGGCTATTCTTGCCTTGTGACTATCTTATAATTTACGTGGCAAACGGAAACCAAGACCCTTAGGCATCAACACCCAGATCACGAGGTGCAACACCCAGAAACTATCAGACTGCTATAGGGAGTGTCAGGGGCACACACCATCCACACACAAGGATGAGCCCCTCCCTGAAGATGATAAAACCTAATGCATCCCTCATAATGGGGCAGCACTCCATCTGCCCACCTGTGACTATGCAGAACCTGAAACAGGGACACAGAGGCTAAGGTTGGTGCAATTTCACAGGCCAGATAGGCAGGCCCACATGCATACCCTTCATATCTGCTCCCTGTAACAATAACTATGTTAATTTACTTATTATTTATTGCAATATGCATTGTTTATGCTACTGTATATTGAACACTTGCTAGGAGTTAAGCTTTGTGGTGAATGATTTGTGTATTTTGTCACAAAAAAAGTCTCAAAAACTCTATTATAAGTTGGAATATGTACTCATTTTAGTCCCTTTTATAAATAAGGAATCTAAGACTTAGAAATTAAATTGAAGTTTCTCCAATGAATGGAAATTGTTGGATCTGTTAGGGGGAAAGTCTGTCCTGCGCTAATCCCATACAGGCTTTGTGGACTCCACCCCCACTCCAGACCAAAGCCATCAAGACATTGGGAAAGACAAATCCCGTCACTACCAAAGGGAAGGTGGCTGGGACCTGAGGGTGGAGTTAAGCAGCCAGGTTGGACATAAAAACCAAACACATGGGCCTTGGGCGGGCTCGCTGTCTCTCGCCTCCTGGCTTCACGGCTCCTGGCTTACAGCCAGCTCTCAGAGTGCCATTTGGGATTCCAGATCGGCAGATTGGGTAGGACTCATTTAAAACTTTGTCTCCCACTTTTCTCCCTGAGCTGTACATTTCCTCATTTCCCTTTCCCTTGTAAATAAACCTTTATTAACCTTTCGCATGTGCCTGCAGTAGAGCATTGATAAGTCCTTTTAAGCGCGTGGGTGAGGACCCACAGTCAGGCACCCCATTTTGTATTGGGGCTGCCCTATAACAGATCCATTATTTGAACCAACATCTGTCTGACTTCAGAGTCCTTACTTCTAACTACAAGAATGAAATAAAGAAAAACAACCTTTTTTCTTCTACGGGAAAAACCATCCAGGGCACCCAAAGACTGAGTATCTGTGAGTCATTCAAATTTTAGTTTATATTCTTCTAATTTTCAAGAATACACTTTAAGTGTATATTCTTAACTTTTAAGGAATAATGAAAATTATTCTTTGGAGCCCACTGTCATTGTTATCAGCATATGTGGCCTAACATTGGTATTGAGCATTATCAGATTTAGTCACTTTGTCTTTGATTGGTTTGTGATGTACTAAGGTAATAAAAGCAAGGATAAAAATTGGAATGCTTACAAAGGAAAGAGACCTTAGAAGATACTGATAGAGGATAAGAACAGAAAAACTGGAAAGGAGATACAAGGTCAAGAACCTAACTCACAAAAGGAGGTGGGGGTAGAAGAGATTAGCGTAATCCATTAACCACTTACAGAAACCAAGACCCTTAGGCATCAACGCCCAGATCATGAGGCTTAACACCCAGAAACTATCAGACTGCTATAGGGAGTGTCAGGGGCACACACCATCCATCCACAAAGATGAGCCCTCCCTGAAGATGATAAAACCTAACACAGGCCCCACAATGGGGCAGCTCTCCCTCTGCTCACCTGTGACTATGCAGGTGCTCCTCACCACCAACTCTCTCCCTCTGCAGGGCAGCAGCCTCCTGCCTGCCTGTGACCTGCACCTGCTGGAACTTCTCTGCACTGACCTCTCTCAGCGGAGGCTGCTCTCCTCAAGTCTGCCCACCTGCAACCATGCAGGCCTCTCTCAGCAAACCTGTCCCCTTCAGAGCAGCTCTTTTTGCCCGCTTGTGTCTATGCAAGTGTCTCTTCTAATAAACATGCTCTTTAAATATAACTACCGTCTCTGTCTTGTGGAGAAACTCGCCTCGCACCGCCAAAAGGGGAGCTCTGCGGAAAACTTTTCCAGAGTGAACCCAAGGACCCCACACTCCAAAAACCCCATTTAAACCAAACATAAAACATCTTGATTTCAGGCTTTTAGCCCCCAGAATAATGAGAAAATAAAACTGTGTTGCTCAAGCCATGGGACTATGTTATGTTGTTATGGCAACCTTAGCAAACTAAGCACCCCTGATCCTGACACAGGGCTGCCAGGGGCACTAAAACTGGCCAAGGACACTGCCCAAATAGTTTACTGGTAGCAGTCTAAGTTCTTCACCTGCAGGCACAATTGCAAGACTACTCAGATTCAGAGAACAATCATGGGTTTATATAACAAGGAAAAAACAAAGAGTTGCTGAGGCCAAAAATGGCCGTTGACCTTGTTATAGGGCAGCCCCAATAAAAACGGGGTGCCTGACTGTGGGTCCTCACCCACGCACTTAAAAGGACTTATCAATGCTCTACTGCAGGCACACGTGAAAGGTTAATAAAAGGTTTATTTACAAGGGAAGGGGAAATGAGGAAATGTACAGCTCAGGGAGAAAAGTGGGAGACAAAGTTTTAAATGAGTCCTACCCGATCTGCCGATCAGGAATCCCAAAATGACACTCTGAGAGCTGGCCGCAAGCCAGGAGCCGTGAAGCCAGGAGGCAAGCGATAGCGAGCCAGCCCAAGGCCCACGTGTTTGGTTTTTATATCCAACCTGGCTGCTTAACTCCACCATCAGGTCCCAGCCACCCTCCCTTTGGTGGTGACAGGATTTGTCTTTCCCAATGTCTTGATGGCTTTAGTCTGGAGTGGGGGTGGGGTCCACAAAGCCTGTATGGGATTAGCTCAGGACATCCTTTCCCCCTAACAATTCCCCCCTTTCACTTTTTGCCACCATTTCCATGGTGATGAAGATCAAACATATGGATGCTGGGATACAGTCTCAGATGAAAATTTTCCAGGGTTCCAGTCTGAAAGAAAACGAGTCCCTCCAGGTATTGTCCATTGTGGAAAGCAAAAGTCCTCCAGTCCTGGAAAATCAGTTCATCAGTCTAAGCCGAAAGAAAACATCTGAGGCGTTAGCTAGAACAAGACAGCAAATATGTCAAAATCACAGGGAAAAAAATCTTAAAATGGTTCAACTTATGTAAAAACAAATTCTCTCAACCTTGATCCCAAATTTTTGAACAGCATAGCAAAAGTTTGCAAACTAAAGGTACTTTTAAACCACATTGCCTATTTTTGCATAAAATCACAGGGCAGAATAACTAAGCAGCAATTTTAGCTGGCTTTGTTGAAATACTCCATATAGGATTCAGAGCAAACTATTGACATCCGGTCCGTGTAGGCTTCAGGAACAAGTTGGTCTCATCAGACTCCACCTGGGCTTTCCTCTTCTCGAGGGTACCAGGGACTTTTCGTTGGCTGGGCTGTCCAGTCCTGCCAATGGAGGCAAGCTTCCTCACCTTCTTTGGAGGTCTCTGGAACCCTATGAACAAAGCAAACAGGTTCTCCTCTTCTTGGTTCAGCTCTGTTTCAACTTTCTGGAAGAACCTCACACAAAGCCACACAATGAAACTTATGTCCAATTTTTTTCAGTTTAAGCAAACAAAATCCCTATGGAAGTTATGCAGAAACAGACGCCGAGATAAGTAGTAAAAGATTACTACCACTATTTTTATGCTTTGTTGGTATTATGGGGAGAGAAAATGCAAACACAATTTAGCTTTGCTGGAAAAAAAATTGCAACCTTGCTGCAGATCCTGGTCACCAAAACAAGAAAACTTTGTGGATTCAAAACAAAATGCAAAAAAAAAAAAAATTATCAGTATTATGTCAAAGAAAACATAGTAAATATCAGGTGTATTTCCAGGTCTATTCAGTCCTTAGTAGGAAAGTTTTACTCTCAACAGTTCCATCAATAGGAATCTGTTGAGACCTTTTCTCCCTATATTTCCAGAAACAATTCCTGCAGATATTAAGCAATTGAAGTATACAATATTACAAGGTGGCAATCATCATTGACAATTTACATTCATATCAGGTCAGGGTGTTACCCGTTTTCCCAAGTGACAATGCTTCCCTTCTAGTTTTACTCTACTAGGTAAGCCAAATAGAACAAATTCATCTAATGCTTTTCCCAGGAGAAAAGGGAGAAACTTCGTGGAGTGTCTCAGGAGCTCTACTGAGGTTCCACAAAATTTCGTTGCATCAGCCAAATGACAGGCTACCAAATTTGTACTTGAATTTAGATTTCTGGGAAGCTTTGCCATAAATATCAGAAAAATAACAGAAACAACAATGTTCAATCTCTATGAAGGCACCGGCTTAGTTCAGTAGTACAATGTTGACAATGAAACCATAACCTTTGTGTTTCCTCATAACTGGAGACTTTTTTTTTCTTTTCTTCAATGTCTATGGGCAACATGTGTACCAATTTGTCAACCACTGGAGGTCAAGACAAGGACACAAGGAAAGGACATACAGACATACAACACATAGACACAAAGAGCTCTTTAGTTACCATTTATCATGTGTGGGATATCTCACACATCTGCTGTTTCACTCATAGGCCAAAGTAACAAAAACAAGCAGAGAAAAGAAAAAAATCTCAAAGTTAAAAACAAAAGTTAAAAAGAAATACCAAAATCAAGATTGAACGCCTTTCTGTGTAAAAAAAAAAAAAAAATACTGGCAGCATATGCATGATCCTAGACGTTATTTTATTTCACGTCTTCTAAACTTTGAAAGGAAGCAGATTGGTTAGAGCATGTTAGTTTTCTCAGGGTTTCTTCAGAAAAAGTGAGTCCTTGGGTATCCTGCAACAATAACTGGAAAAGAAGTCAGTAATATTCAAGTTTTTGTCTTTTTCTTAAATATCTCAAGTCCTCAATGGGTTCACAAGACCAATGGGACTTTGTCTCTGGGTCAGTTCCTCCTGGGGCTTTCTTAACTCTGGAATGATGTACCCAGGGCTTTATGCCTGCAAGTTTCAGAGAAGTATGTGTGCTCAACTAGACATCATAGGGACCAGTCCATTTTTCTGACAGCTGGTTTTGAGCATCCCTGCTCTGCCAAGTCTTCAGTAAGACCTGATCTCCAGGTCTGAAGGGATGCAACGGTTGATCAGGAGGCATAGAGATCCTCGAGTTTGCAAAGTTATGAATTACTGCCAGAACCTCCTGGATGTGTTTCACATATTGTGTGATCCAGCAATCTTGTGCTATTTCCGGACTGGCTTTCAGAACTGAGGCCTGGAAAGGTCTTCCAAACACAATCTCAAAGGGGCTTAATTGTAGCCCACTTCTAGGTGCCACTCTTATGCGGAGGAGGGCAAGGGATAGCACCTGGTCCCAAAGAAGTTGTGTTTCTTGGCACAGTTTTGCCAAGGTTTTCTTCAAGGTATGGTTCATCTTTTTTGTTTGCCCAGAAGACTGCGGTCTCCATGCAGCATGCAATTTCCAGTTGATCTGTAACGCACTGCTTACTGCATGAGTGACGTCAGAGACAAATGCCGGCCCATTATCACTCTGGATAGAGTCCGGCAACCCAAAGCGAGGGATTATCTCTTTCAGTAGCTGCTTTGCAACATCGGAAGCTTTTTCCGTCTTTGTGGGAAATGCTTCCACCCATCCCAAGAACGTGTCCACAAAACCAATAAGTATTTGAAGTTTCCTGTTGTTCTAGGCATTTGTGTAAAGTCCACCTGCCAGTTCTCAAAAGGACACTTGCCCCGATATTGAATCCCAATGGCTTTAGGGTGGGAGTCAGTCTTGGGGTTATTCCTGGCACATAATTCACAACCTCGGGTGATCTGTTGTGCTATTTTGTGTAAATACGGGCCCTTCAAATATGGGCGCACTGTTTCTAATAAGGCATCTCTCCCATAGTGAGATCCTTCGTGAAGATGTTTTAGCACCTGATATACCTGGGCCTCCGGGAGGAGTATCATCCCATGGGAGTTTACTTCCAAGTGGAGCTGGGGTCAAACTCAGTAAATCCCCATGCACGAGCTCTCTCCTCATCCTGCTCGGTGTATTCAGGAGCATACTGAGTCAGGTCCACAAGAGGGATGAGTGCACCCTGGAGGGCAGAATGGGCAGCGGCCTTAGCCACTCGATCGGCTGCCCTGTTGCCCTTTGCCATGTCAGACCCACCCTTTTGATGGCCAGGATAGTGCATCACTGCAACAGCTGATGGTAAAGCTACTGCCCTTAACCGGGCCAGGATTTCTAATGGGTGTTTGACGTCCTTGTTACTGGCAGTAAGGAGTCCCCGCTCCTTCCAAATGGCCCCATGCATTTGGAGAATCATAAAAGAGTACTTGGAGTCAGTATATATATTGACTCTTTTACCTTTCGAGAGTTCCAATGCACAGGTCAGGGCTATTAATTCAGCTTTTTGTGCTGATGTACCTGCCGGAAGAGCCTTGGCTTCCACTGTGTTCTGGAGCGTCACCACTGCGTATCCCGCACATCAACGGCCTTGTTCCATGAAGCTGCTGCCATCTGTAAATAGCTCCCACTCTGGGTCTGGCAGAGGCTGGTTAGTCAGATCTGGTCGGCTAGCATACACTGTGTCTATGGTTTCTAAACAGTTGTGGATTAAAGTGTCATCCTCAGGTCCATCTGCATTGCTTGGAAGCAGTGTGGCAGGATTTAGGGAGTTAGAAACCTGCAGCTTCACATTAGGATTGTCCAACAGAGCTGCTTGATATCTTCCCATTCGCTCGGCAGTCAACCAAAGTCCACCCTTCTGCTCCAGCAATGTCAAGACCTGATGTGGCACACACACAGTGATGGGCTGACCCAATGTAAACTTCTCCGCCTCGTGTAGGAGGTCACAAGTGGCAGCTACAGCACGCAAACATGGAGGCCATCCCTTAGTGGTGTGGTCCAATTGTTTGGACAGATATGCAACGGGCTGCATTTCTGGCCCCAACAATTGGATCAGTACTCCAAGGCCAACACCCTGTCTCTCATGTACATAAAGTTTGAATGGCTTCCTAAGATCTGGAAGCCCTAATGCTGGTGCTGAGATCAACTTTATTTTTATTTCATCAAAGGCCTTTTGACATTCTGGGGTCCAAGACAAAGGTTCAGAGTCCAGGCCTTTGAGAGCATCATACAAGGGTTTTGCTATTAATCCAAAGTTAGGAATCCAAATCCTGCAAAACCCAGCCATAACCAAAAATCTGCGCAACTGTCGCCAGTTGCTGGGGACTTTAAGGGCTGAAATTACTTGTTTCCTTTCCGTCATCAAGCTCCGTCTGCCTTTCTTAATTTCAAACCCCAAATATGTCACCGTTTGTTTACAGATCTGTGCCTTTTGAGGTGACACCTTACAGCCACATTCTGCCAGGTGGTTTAGTACCACTATGGTATTTTCCAGACAATATTTGTAGTCTGGACTTGCAATCAATAAATCATCTACGTATTGCAACAAGACGCCCTGGTTTAATTGAACCTTCCTGAGATCCCTGGCCAGTATTTCCCCAAAAATAGTTGGGGAGTTCTTAAACCCCTGTGGAAGCACAGTCCGGCAATACTAGAGAGTGCTCTTGGACTTAGGGTCTTGCCACTCAAAGGCAAAAAGCGGTTGATCCTGGACATCTGTTGGGATACAGAAAAAGGCATCCTTCAGGTCTAATACCGAAAACCACCCAAAGTCACCAGGTATGGCAGTTAATAAGGTATAGGGATTAGGCACAGTGGGATGTAAATCCCGAACAATGTCATTAATGGCCCTTAAATCTTGGACAAAACGGTACTCGCCTGTATGGGGTTTCTTCACTGGCAGAATTGGAGTGTTGTACGGTGAGCGACAGGGCCGAATGAGTCCAGATTGAAGGAACCTTTTCAATACTGGCTCAATTGCCCACAAGGCCTCCTCCTTTAAGGGGTATTGCTTCCTCCTCGGGGTTCTGCTCCCGTCTATCACTTCTATCTTTACAGGCTCTGCATTTTTGCACATCCTAGGGTTCCATCAGCCCATACCTATTTACTTACTTACACTTTCAACAATTTCTGGAGGTAAAATTTCACCTTTCGGTGGAACATCTTGAGTAAGCAACATCTGGAACCACAGAGCATGCTCTGGAGGCACCTGTAGGTGAAGCCTCTGATGTTTTGGTAAGAATATATTTCATGCGTTGAGCTTACTTAAAAGGTCACGACCAAGTAGAGGGATTGGACACTCTTCCATGTATAGGAAGCTGTGCTGGAGCTGTGTGGTGCCCAGCCGGCACTCCAAAGGTTGTAGGAAGGCTTTCTGTTGTGGCCTTCCCATAATCCCAGTGACTGCTACAGTCTCTTTGCTCATTTTAATTAATTTTGAATTCAAAACTGAGTATGTCGCTCCAGTGTCCACCAAGAAATCAATGAGACAATCCCCCACAGCGAATGTTACCCGGGGCTCTGAGGGGGTTATTCTAATGGGCTTCTCTAGATCTAGTGGAGCCCCCGGGCACCCCTATTCTGCATCTGAACTTTCTCCATGAACTATCATTTGTCACCTTTCCTCTGCACTTGGCTCTAGATTCCTTCTACTCTGTCTATATTCCCCCCTATCTTCACCTGAGGCTCTACCCTGTGCTGTCATTTGTCTCCTTTCCTCTGTACTGGTCTCTCGATTCCTTCTCTGTCTGTATTCCCTATCATCATCTGAGCCTCTACTCTGTGCTAACATTTGTCTTCTTTCCTCTCTCTTTGGTTCCTGGTTCTGTGTGCTCCTTCTATATTCCCTCCTGTAACCCCTACGTGAATCATCATATCTTGGTGTTCTCTATCTTCTATCCTGCCTTCTATAATTATTGCATCTGCCGCTTCCCTGTAATCTGGGACAACTGTACTTCCAATGTCTCTCTTCCCTACAGAAAGCACACTGATTTCTTCCTAGGGGTTCACGTCTCTGTCCATTATTGTTTCCCTGAAACCCTGTTCTGTGTTCTCTTTGTAAGAAAGCAGTCGCAGGTTTCGGTCTCCTGTCCTCTCTATTATTATAAACCCTAAATGCCAAGTCCACTACCTGGGACGGACTCATCTCTGTGACACTGTCCACCTTAGCTAACTTTTTCTTTATGTCTGGGGCACTATGGGTAATGAAAGCCATAGTGATCAGATGAGCATTTTCTGGGGCATCTGGGTTTATATCCGTGTGGTTAGTGTAAGTTTGAATAATCTTCTCAAGGAACTCTGACAGATCCTCATTAGCTCCTTGTTTGAGTTGCAATATTTTGTTAAAGTTTTTTTGTTTGGGGATTCCCTGCTGCAGTCCTACCAATAAACATTTTTTTAAAAAACTGTTTTTTTAATGGTGATGATGAGAATTTCATTTTTTTTTAATAGAGGCATGTTTTTATTTATTTATTTGTTTGTTTGTTTGTTTGTTTATACGTGCACTGGATACAGTCAGAAGTGTGGGAGGGTGAGAGAATTCACCAGAGCCAGAGCGGGAGCAGAGCAGGTAGAAGGACCGAAGTGCACTGCTGAGGGGAGTAGAGGGCAGCAGGAGAGGTCTGCGCACCATGGGGGACCCTCCTCAGGTGGCCGGGGAGCAGCCGGGGATCGAACCGGCACCTCAGAGGCTGAGGGCAGCTTCGCAACCCAGCGCTCAACCGTTGCGCCACCGGGGAGGCCCCCAATGAACAATTTTTATACAGATCCAACATCGCCGTTCCTCCATTGTTAGGGTCCCATCCAGGATCTTTCTCTGGGACAACAACCTCTGGCTCTGGGGACTGCCTATCCTGTTGGTGGAGATGGTCAGCCTCCTCCCTGGCTTTCCTGAATACCATCCTCTGCTCATCCAGAGTTAATAAAGTATGCAGCATGGATTGTATATCTGCCCATTTAGGGCGGTGGGAGACGAAGATAGAGGCAAACAAGTTTGCCATCCTCTTAGGAGCCTGCCGGTACGAGGGAACAGAGCTCCTCCAATTTAGGAGGTCCGCAGTACTGAAAGGATGGTGCGACCAAAAGTACCCAGCAGGTCTCCCATGTTCATTTAAGCCACTCATTGTCATCTGGCGAAGGGGAAACTGTCCTGCCTCAGGGTGATCTTTCCTGCCAAAATGGGTGCCAAGTCTAGTGTGGGGAGGAGATGCCATTTTAGTGTCCTCCCCAGAGGGCAGTGGAGGCTGTGAAGCCTCAGGAGTCTGCAAGGGAGGGGCCTTGTCATATGGAAGAGGACTTTGTCCTGATGTATTTAAAGTATTTAAAATATGATGCTCTTCCTCTTCTAACTCTGCCCTCTGGCAGTCCTCATGGAAAGGGTTTGTAGTTGTATGGCCACGTTAAAAGCCTGAATTTGTTGTTGCATGGCTAAGAGCCTGAATGTGTTGTTGCACATTCTCAGTATGTGAAGTAGAACATCTACCTCTCACAGAAACAAGAATGTAGCAAATTGTGCTTACACATATTACCAAAAAAACACCCAGAAGCACAGACTGTAAAGGGATGGCTTGTAAACCACCCATGTATGTACATAATAGTAAAATCACGTGCCATACACCAGGCTTCATCAAATTATTTACATTAATAAAACTGGTGGTGATATTTAATGGAAGAAGGCTACTTAAATTCAAGGCCAGAAGGAAAATGAAAGAACTCAAGCTAGGGATGAAACTGTATAGGCTCATGGTTGAGGCCATATTTGAGTCAAAAACGCACCCACAAGGGCTGTACGCACAGGGAAAAAACAGACTTTTCAGGACTTGAGACAAATATTACACTGCAAGTCCTGCAGAACTAGTGTGCTTATGGTGACCAAGGATTGTTACTTTGGGTTGGTCAACCCTGGGTGTAGCTTGGAAACCACGCTGGGCACCAAACTATTATAGGGCAGCCCCGATAAAAACGGGATGCCTCACTGTGGGTCCTCACCCACGCGCTTAAAAGGACTTATCAATGCTCTACTGCAGGCACACGTGAAAGGTTAATAAAAGGTTTATTTACAAGGGAAGGGGAAATGAGGAAATGTACACCTCAGGGAGAAAAGTGGGAGACAAAGTTTTAAGTGAGTCCTACCCGATCTGCCGATCAGGAATCCCAAAATGGCGCTCTGAGAGCTGGCCGCAAGCCAGGAGCTGTGAAGCCAGGAGGCGAGCGACAGAGAGCCAGCCCAAGGCCCACGTTTTTATACCCAACCTGGTTTTTATACCCAACCTGGCTGCTTAACTCCACTATCAGGTCCCAGCCACCCTCCCTTTGGTGGTGACGGGATTTGTCTTTCCCAATGTCTTGATGGCTTTAGTCTGGAGTGGGGGTGGGGTCCACAAAGCCTGTATGGGATTAGCTCAGGACATCATTTCCCCCTAACAACCTCACCCAAAGTTGCGCTCAGTGTTTTCAAGTCCTAAAGTAAACACATCTAAGCCGGTGTCTTCCCTCCACTGAGGATGCAGAGCTCCTCTCCTCAACAATAGGCCATGCTCCCCAGATGGCATCTTCCTGCCACTCTGGACCTGGAGCACACAGCAGTCAGACTATAGACCAGGTTTCAACTCACAAAGACAACAAAAGACACAACTAAATACGCTCTCGGGAGGAGCTGCCGAGATGCCCCAGCACAGGCCCAGACAAGGGACGCTCAAAACAGCAGCTACAGCGGCTGAGCAACCTGAACAAGCGGCCACACTCACCTCACGCAGCTCAGCCAGGCATCGTCTTCTCGGCCAAGTGATAACAGCAGCAGAACCGTGAACAGTTCCAGTTGCTCGGCTAACTGCAAAGTCTCTGAACTTTTTCTCTCGGAGGTTGGCTGCTAGAAGCCTATCCACGTCCTTCAGAGGCCTGCAACAGCCTTCTAGAAAATCAGTGTGGTGGGGGCCAAAATTGCTGACCCCGGAATCACTAAAGATCCAAAAAAAAGGCTGAATCCCAAACACTAAATCCTGAGGGCTGCTTCTGCAGAGGCCATCCCTTATACTTCTTATCAATCTCCATCCCAAAATTCAATACTTTGTTAGCATTTTCCCTGGGGCTCTCTATCCTCACCAGCACGCCCTGCCTGGGGGGCACCACCTGCAACAGTCTTTGGCTTCAGCCACCAGTTACAAACCCATACCATAGAAATGAAAGAAAGAAAATATATATATATATATATTAGATATAAAATAAATAAATGAATGAATAAATGGCTACCCTATATTCCATCAGTATTAACCGGTATATTACTTTTATCTTTTTTTATCCCCCTGCTTTTAGAAAGGCTTGTAAGGGGATTAGTTAACCTAAGCACACCTGAAATAAAAATCCAGTAATTATCTCCCCCTCTACAATACTCCTACAAGTGTTCCTCCAACTACAAGTCTGATACTGACAGAGAACATATTGCCTGCTAATGCAGCCTAGTGATCCCTAGAAGTCCTGACTTTTAGAAAGCAGTTTATAAAGTTGGGATGGAGTCTATATTCCATTTATTGATACCAATTCTATTTTCTAGAGTTTTTTCAAATCTCCATGTACTGAAATGGAAATAGGAGAAAATTAATAAGGAGAATTAATAAAAAGGGGGGGAAACATGTAGATGCAAAAACTGGAGGGATCCCTATAAAACCACTGCCTTTGGCAAATCACCCAAGAGCGCGGTATTATTAGTGACCTTCTATAGCCATTGGTTTAAGCAAGCAAATAGCTATTTGGATAACTACTTTGAATTGTTCAATTTTGAAAACTTTTTATTTTATTTTATTTTATTTTATTTTGTTTTATTTTAAAGATTTATTTATACAAGCACTGAGGTATAGGCCAGAGGCACGGGACGGTGAGAGGATTCACCAGAGACAGAGCGGGGAACAGAACAGGCAGACTGACGAAATACACTGCTGAGGGTAGCAGTGGGCGAGACAGGAGAGGTCTGCTGTGCCATGTGGGTAGCTCCCTGGCCGGCCAGGAATCGAACCAGTACTGCAGAGGCTGCGGACAGCTTCACAGCACTGCACTCAACCAGCTGCACCAGGGAGCTGTGCCAGGGAGGTCCCCAATTTTGAAAAAATTTTTAACCAATTAAAACTGAGTTTGGAATTCAATGCCATTCTCTGGATTTTGTGGTTATTCCCAAAAACAAGTACCAGAGTCCCCACTAGTCAACTATGTACCCTTCCTGAACCAATCTTGTCATGAGTCAACATTAATTTATCAGCAAATGTTTATTGAACATTGATCATGTGCCAGGAACCATGATGTTGTGCTGACAATGAAGCAGTTAGGAAAATAAGATTCCTGCCAATGTTGGAGTTTACATTCTAGTAGCATGAGCTAACAATAAATAATAAATACATCAATTTAAAGTACTTTTTAAAAAGAAAAGGCATTCAAAGGGATTAAGAGTGAAGTGAGGTGGATGGGAATGTCTTTTTATGCGATAAAGTCAGGATTGTCCCTTGAGGAGTTACCATTTGAACAAAGACTAACAGAAAGTAAAAGAAGAAAAGAACTGTTGAGCTACAGGCAGAGAGGATGATACATAGTTCTTTTTTTTTTTTAAATAATAAATTTTATTTTTATATTCCCCATACAATTGCAGCCTCCCCATTCTGACCCCAATCCCTCCCCTCCCGCCCTCACCCCCCAAAAAGTGTCTCTGGTTCATAGTTTTTTGTTGATTTTGATTTTCACTTTCTTATAGTTATTCATTTTCCTGGTCCCTTATTTAAGTTTTCTAGATTCCTGCTATGAGTGAGACCATCCGGTATTTTTCTTTTTCTTTTTGGCTTATTTCGCTGAGCATGATCCCTTCCAGCGCCATCCATGTTGCTGCAAATTGCATGTGTTTATCTTTTTTGAATGCTGAGTAATATTCCATGGTATATATGTACCACATCTTCTTGATCCAGTCATCTATTTTTGGGCATTTGGGCTGTTTCCAAAGCTTAGCTATTGTAAACAGTGCTGCAATAAACATAGGGGTGCAGGTGTTCTTTGGAATTGATGTTTCTGTGTCCTTTGGGTAAATACCTAGGAGTGGAATTGCTGGATCATATGGAAGCTCTATGTTTAGTAGGCCCAGAAATCTCCACACAGCTCTCCATAGTGGTTGGACCAGTTTGCACTCCCACCAACAGTGCAGAAGAGTTCCTTTTTCTCCACACCCTCGCCAACATTTGTTGTTGCTAGTTTTTTTAATATGTGCCATTCTCACTGGTGTAAGATGGTATCTCATGGTAGTTTTGATTTGCATTTCCCTGATGACAAGTGATGTTGAACATTTTTTCATATGCCTGTTGGCCATTCTTGAGGTGAGAGAGAGCATGAAATAATCAAGAAACAGAATGGAAGAAGTTCAGTTAAAAGTGGTCAAAGATAGGGCCTCCCTGGTGGCTCCAGGGGTTAAGCACCTCACCGTGAAGCTATCCGCAGCCTCCACAGCACAAGTTGGAGCCCCAGCTGGCCATAGTACTACCCAGATGGCCCAGCAGACCTCTTGTCTTGCCTGCTGCTCCCCTCAGCAGTGTATTTCAGTTGGTCTGCCTGTACTGTTCCCCGCTCTGTCTCTGGTGAATCCACTCACCCTTCTGTGCATCTCACCTGTACCCCAGTTCTTGTATAAATAAAATCTTAATAAATAAATAAATTAATTAATTAAAAATAAGAGAAATGTACTGGGGTAAGATATGGAAACAAATTGTGTAAGACCTTAAAAACCTGAGTACACATTTATTATTTATCCCTGGAAGGTTTTGGGCCTAGGAAAACCATTCTGCTGCTTTATAGAAATAATTGTAAAATATGGAACAAAGGCAGGGATTTTAATTGAAAAGGTATTGGGGCACCCAAATTAAAGTTGTGTTGACTTGGACAATGAGAGAAACACAGGATGGTGGCAATGATCAGATTTGGGATATATTTTAAGCCAGAAACAACAGAATTTCCTTATGGATTTGGATTTCCACTAGTTTTCTAGGGCTGCCATGAAAAATCTCACAGACTGGATGATTTAAACAACTATAATTTCTTTTCTCCCAGTTATAGAGAATGGAAGTTGATGATCAAGGCATTAGCATTCTTGGTTTCTTTCTTTTTTTTAAGACTTTTTTATTTATGCATACAATAACTGGGGTGCAGGCCAGAGGTGTGGGAGGTGAGAGGATTCACCAGATACAGAATAGGAAACAGAACAGGCAGAATAACTGAAATACACTACTGAGTGGAGCAGCAGGCAAGTCAGTAGAGGTCTGCTGCACCATGTGGGTAGCTCCCTGGCCAGGGATGGAACTCGGGCTTCAGTGGCTGCAGATAGCTTTACAGGTTGCATCTTAACCCCTTGCACCACTAGGGAGGTCCCAGTCTTAGTTTCTTCTGAACCTCTTTTTTGGACTGTGAATTTGTGTGAAATTTCCTAATTTCATCTCCTTATATGGACACCAGTCATATTGAATTAAGGTTAACCTACATAATTACCTCTTTCAATAAAGTCCTATTTCTAAAAACAGTCAAAGTCTGAGGTGGTAGGGGTTAGGGATTCAACATACACATTTTTTGGATACACAATTCAGCTAATAAAAAATGTAATATGTCATTTTTTCTATCCTCAGTACTAAGAAGATAGGAGCTATCATTTACTAAAAAAAGGAAGACCAGGGGACATAGAATGATTTTAAGGTAGAAATCATCCAGATGATATGTTGAGTAGGATATGATACTGGAATTTATGGAAAGGTTAAACATAAAAACATACATTGGGATGCTTGACAGCAAATTTAAAATATGCTTAACAGTATTTAAAGTATGGAATGGTTGAAATTGCCTAGAGAATGTATTACAATAGAGAATTATATAAGCAAGCAGACTGAGACCTAAGCTATTCCAAAAAAATAAAATTAGCTAGAGTAAAGGAAACTAAGAAGAGATCAAGATAGAAGGAAGTGGGGCCTTCCTTCGTGCTTCCTAAGACGCAGCACTATGAAGCTCTCTGTAGCTACTGCAGCAAGAGTTCAATCCCTGATCAGGGAGGTGATCCATATGGCACTGTCTTGCCCACTGCTCCCCTCAGCAGCGTCTTTCAATATATCTGCCTGTTCTGCTCCCGACTCTTGTCTCTGGTGAAACCTCTCATGCCCCTGCATCTCTGGCCTATACACCAACTCTTGAATACATAAATAAATAAATCTTAAAAAAAAGAGAGAGAGAGAGAGAAGAAAGTCCCACCACAATGGATATACCTGAGAAGTATAGTGAGCAATATGATTCAAGAAGAAAGGGAGGAAGGATCAAATATATCAAAGTACAAGGTGAGACAAGAAAGATGACAACTGCAAGCAGATCATAGGCTTTTTCCACCCGAAGGTTATTAGTGACTTTGACAATAGCAATATTGATGACATTGTAAAGATGAAATATTTCTACCTTGTTATCTAGAGCATGTGGAATAAACAGCTCTTACCTGCACATCCACCTGGGCTCAGTTGTCTTCTGAATCTCCCATGATTAATTCCATCTCCAGTTCCACAGCTTGATTAGGGACCTCATAGCTCACTCTCTTGCCACTTCACTCTTGCCGTGGAATGAAGGCCGCTGATGCCTTTATTGGGGTTCTACTCTGAATCAAATGAACCCTATCAACAATTCTCCCAGCCACTCAAACCAAGAATCCCAAGTAGCCACCTAAAAACACCAATTGTGAATTTAAACTCTTTTTTGCCAGCCAATAGGCATCATTAACTGAGTTGATACAAAAAACTTGTGCTAATATATGAATATCTGGTGTATAAGTTTGCTAAATCTCTTCAAAATTATTATTTTAAATGGATATTCTTTAACTTTATGCAAATTATAATTCAATAATTTTAATTAAAATATATTACATACACATATACATATATGTGCATTTATATACATACATATAAATGTGTGCATATTTATAGACACATGTGTATGCATGTAGATATTATATATAAATTAGAATTATAGATTTGTGCAAAATTTTGTATCTATATACTTGATGTAAGAACTGTACACCTAAACTGCATCCTATTTGTCTATAGAATTGTTTTATTAAATTGTACTTTATTTTTATGGTTTTTTTTTCCTAAGCCCCCAAAGGATATAGCAAAAATATAAGTAACCTTATCAACTCAAGTTGTATTTTCTGGAGAGATGCTTTTGTTTTTCTCCAATTTTATTGAAGTATGATTGACAAGTAGAAGTGTATATATTTAAGCTATGCCTCGTAATGTTTTGATACATGTGTGCATTGTCATTTTTTTTTAGGTTGAATGAGTTTTTCACCATGTTATATATAATATCCTTTTTATGAGGATAAAGATGAGAAATATCAGTATTATGATAGCTGTGTACAAATAATATGTTTGTTTTTACCCTGTGGACTCTAAATCACACAACGGACCATATTTTTTTCTTTTCTTGGGTTACTTCTACCAAATTCAGAACTTTTAAAACAATGGTTTTCATGGTATACATTCTATATATTGGCACAACTTTTTAGTTCTTTTCTTTTTTTCTCCAAAAGATTAAAGTCTTCTGTGTGGACATTGATATATTATTTCAAAAAGGAATAAAGAAAAGGAAGTAAAAACAGATTCTTTAAAATATGTCAGCTAAAGACAATAAAAGCAAATAAACCAATAATTAAACTCCAAATGCTCAATTCCCTTTAATAAAATCAAGACATAAAAATTCATCATAGAATCCAGGCACAGAAAAAGTGGAATCTGCTTTATGCCATGATTATTCCTGAGAAATTTGAGTTGCGGGTCAAAGGGAGACAACATAAGGGAAAAATATGTTACTGGAAAGATTCTAAACCTCATTTTGCAAATCAAAGGAAAGAATAATAAGAAGTAACTTCAAGTTATTCACTGTAGGAAAGAAGAATTTTAAAATGCCCATTTCACTGTTTCATTTTAAGTATTAATTAAAATAATGTGTATAATCGTTATGCTAGTCTGGGTGTTAAAAATGTTAATAGAAACAAAATCACACAAACAGCATCTAACAGGTCAACGGTGGCTTACTCATGAGCAGAGAAAGGCAAATAGAACCACAGGCAAGTATACCACTTATGGGGCTGGAGATGAAAAGATAACATATACCTATTTCTATATTTTCTCTTTCAAGCAATTTCTGATTGCTATTCAGTGTTCATTCCTTTTGCAGCTGTTCACTAGCCATCGTGTTTATACGTTATCTTGTTGACATGTTTCTCCCATCTTCCCCCATATACCTTTTTTAATCATCCCCAGTAGACTCCCATATACACAAGCAAAATTCTCTTCATCTTTTTTTTTTTTTTTTTTAATTTCTCATTTGCTTCCAGCATATGTTCAGAGGGAGGGGGAAATCCAAGACTTTCTGTAAATCTGGTGAGGAAAACTGCAAAGCATGCTCCAATTTTTTCTCTCTAGTCCACAGGAGGTAGAGCCATCATGTTCAAATACTGGTTAGTTTGACGAAGAGTAAGTGAACATCTTTCACAAGCTAACTGCTCTGTCCCTAATGGTTGCAAAGCAACGTCACAATCACTCCCTTGACAATCCTCAGCATTATCCTGAGGTGACCTCATTAGTGTCTCCACTTCACATAAGGAAATCTAATTTAGACTAATTGAGGCAGGGTGATATTTCTAGCCAATAAAGTTAGACAATTTTCTGCCACTTTTTGCAGTATGTCAATCTAAAAGAACTGTTCTGTGATAATGTAACTAACTCCTAGAAGTGCTGGCACAAACTTTATTAAAAATTGTATGCATATGAAGAAGGAAGAAATGAAACAAGAGAAATGAAGCAGAGAAATGAAACAAGAATTTTAAAAAGTGAGCTGTAAGAGAATATGGAAGCAAGGTAATCTTAGGACAAATACCTCCACCAGCACTGTGCCATCTTGACCCCACATGAAATTGGAAAGAATGAACCTGGGAGTTCCCCATTTTAAGCTTAGAGGGGACTAGTTGTGGCACTAAATTAGCTGTGCCCACCAGTTCTCAAAATAGACAAATAAAACCATTTGAAGGAAAATATCAATTTGTTCCCTCAGGGTGCACTCAGATTAAGTTGGACCAATAAAATATTAATAAACACAAAAGGAAGCAAATCACCATCAATTCAGCAGAATAAGAAATAATGAATTCTTTAGATGATCAAAGATCTCAGATATGAAATGAAACAGTATGAAAAATGTGTATTCAATGTTTAATGAAATAAAGTCAAGGTAGAATCAAGAACCTAGAAAGTAAGACTAAACTATTCTAAAGCAGGAGAAGTAGTAGGAGATAGTACCAGAAGTTCGAGAACATGATAGGGCAGGACATAGCCAGAGAGACCTGTGGTGTGCCCACCAGTCAGGCAATTGAACAGGGGCAGTGAGGAGGCGAGGAAATATTATGACAAGTGCTACAGCAAGTGCAGCAGCCTTTAGTACATATTGGAATGCAGATAAGCAACTGAAATTTTTTTTCCAATTTTTTATGTTTGGAAATGCCTATATCAAGTTTCTTTTCTTCATTGGATATAGACTTTTTCAACTTAACCAATACCTTTCTTTCAACATTGTAATAATGTCATTTCACAGACTTCTGTTTGATTTTTGCATGGACATATTTGCTAAGTTTTCAGTGTTTTTACTGGAGTGTATCTATTCTTTTAATCACACTTGGAAAATGTCCAGTGAATAATTTTTGAAATAAGTTGTTCTAACAATTCTTCTCCTAGTTTGTAACCAATAGAAATGGTACCATAGCTGCAACAAAATAAAATAAATAAATAAAATAAAAAAGAAGCATAATAATTGCAAAGATCTGGAAAGAAGCCAGGTGGATGGATGAACACATTGTTGCATACTTAAACAACGGAATGCTACTACAAATGAAATGATTGGTAAACACAGTAATATTCATGAATCTGAAAAATAATATGGTGAAAATAAGTAGCCAGGTATAAAGTAAT
Source organism: Talpa occidentalis (assembly GCF_014898055.3). Lineage (NCBI taxonomy): Eukaryota > Metazoa > Chordata > Mammalia > Eulipotyphla > Talpidae > Talpa > Talpa occidentalis. The sequence continues at coordinate 46,435,485 of NW_023603184.1, forward strand.
ATAGTTCATACGATGCCATTTATGTAAAATTTTAGAACAAAACAGACAAGCTAATATTTGGTTATAAATATTAGAACCATGTTGCCCAGTAAAGAGTCATAGACTAGAAAAAGGAACAACAGAATTTAGGATTTACTAGGATATAGAAATATCTTAGATCCTAATTCGGATGGTGATTGCAAAAGTGTGTACATCTGTCAAAACTCATCAAACCAAATACTTATATTTTTGGATTATACAGTAAGGTATGTAGGTACATATATGCAAGCTTTCCTAAAAAAAAAAAGGTAATAATTAAGGCTGAGCAACTGATTAAACATATATGTAAAGAGAATAGTTGAGAAATGAAAACTAGATCAGAAGAAATTACATGCATTGAACATTTGATCCTTGTCAAAAGATCCTTGAAATTTGATCTTACCAACAATGTTTTTGCTTAGAAAATAGCCCTGCATTCAAATAACCCATAACATTTATTTATATCTTGGTTTACAGAATTCATACATAAAAAATACTTCTCTTGGTCTAATTATTTGGTTGTGTTTATGACACACGGGATTAAGTACATGAATTGAGTTTTGAATCATGCAGAATACCAAGATTTATATTAACTATATGTGGAGTCCTACAATAAGAGAAATGCAAGACAGCAAGTTGAAGATAGAATTTCACAATGTGTGGTGCATTAATAAGTCAAAAATCATTTGGTTGAATGTGGCTGGAGAATTCAATGAGGGTAAAATTTGAAAGAAGGAACTTGGTCAAGCCACTGTATAAATCAGGTAACAAATACAGAAACATATACACTTACAGAGCACTTTACAGAGCATCTAGCTTCACCAGGAATGAGAACAGAGGAGACAATCTTACCACATAATATTGTGTGTAGTAGCCACCGTGACTAGGACACTAGGCAACTAATGAAGCCCACTACAATCATCCAACTGCCCAGAGTTAAGGAAAAATTCTTCCCTTGAATCAATTTTCAATAAAGGTACCATTACAGTAGATTGTAGGAAGAATCTGCTGCTCTTTGGAGAGGTTTTAGTGGGTGCAATTATCAAGCTTACTTGCCAATTGATCTCTTGGCTGGTGACTGACTACTTATTGTCTGATGCAGTCTAACCAAACCAGTGCCAAATCTATAAGACACTTTGTAGTATAGCTTGAAGTTTGGAAGTGTGATACCTCCTTTCTCTTTTGTTTTCATCAGTAGGGTTTTGGCTATTTGTGGGGTTTTTTTGTGGTTCCATATGAATTTCATCAGTATTTGTTCTATTTCTTTGAAGAATGTCATTGAAATTTTTATTGGAATAGTGTTGAATCTGTATATTGCTTTTGATAAGATGGACAACCCCAAATGCCCAAAAATAGATGACTGGATCAAGAAAATGTGGCATGCTGCACTCCCCCCCTGCAGTGACCTTCAGGGCTAATGGCTGTTGCCATGGTCCCTGAGGTCCGGCGTGGGCAAGGAACCATGCGCGCAGGGGGAGTACAGCAAACTCCCTAAGATGCAGAGAAGCCGAATGCCTGCCAAGAAATAATGACCACCAGAAGCTGCCACAAAGATGATTAAAAGAAATGCTGACCACCTGGAAACTTATCTCGCTTTCTCAAGGCCCACAAACTTTATTCTGCTACAACTGTCTCTCTAAAATCTTTCCTTTTTCTGGTCATTGATTGCTAATTAAAAAACATATGTAATTTAATAATTAGACTAATGCAAATGAAACATTACTAAACACTGTGTTATAATAGAATTGTTGGTTTAATAATCTTTCTATTATGTGCTTAACCTTAGTACCTTTGATATTAACTGCATTATAATATAAATTTACCTATGACAATTAATTATGAGTAAACATAAGTAAGTAATAGTAGTAGTAGTTAGTACAAGAATATAGAAAGAATTTATAGCCTGTCCAATTAGGAATGAGGCTAGGTCCAGATGTAACTTCGGACATAAATCACTGCCCTGTCAATTAAGCTAAGTCTATGAGCAAACTGATCTCTTTGATGTTCACTGTTCCTATGCTTTTAGAAAAACATATATATACTGACCACTAGCTTAATAAAGACGCACTCAGATTTTCACTCTCTTGAAGTGTGTCTGTGTGTCATTTATTCATCAAATCCCTGACCACCCTGCGCAATCTCTCAACCCTGAGACGGCCTCATCGTCCATCGCTGTGCTGGTCTGCGGCAGTGGCATATATACACAATGGAATATTATTCAGCAATCAAAAAAAGATAAACTCATGCCATTCACAGCATCATGGATGGAATTAGAAGGAATTATGCTCAGTGAAATAAACCAGAAGGAAAAAGAAAAATATCAGATGGTTTCACTTATAGCAGGAATATAGGGGAACCAAATAAGACATCAGTGTAAAAAAACAATAACAGTACAAAACACAACAAAGCAAAAATGTACAATTATAAATGAGAGACACCCTGCAGGGGAGGAGGAGGGAGAGGGATCAGAGGGAAGAAGGGAGGAGCACAGGGGACCGAGGTGATGGTGCACGGGTGCCTTGGGGAAAGAACCTCTATGAGGACTACACCTGAGGGGATGGGGGTAAGCAAATATTGTTTATAAATAAACAATGATGTAAAAAACTAATATAAAAATAAAATAATATTTCATGTGCTAGGAGTTAAGTAAAAAATTAAAAATCTATATGACACTAGTAAGGTTTTCTCTACCAGTAACCAGAAAGCATTGCTCACATGGAAAAAAACAGTGACTTCTACTGCCTCCCCAAATGACCTTTACTTGACAAAGCTCAGTGGAATAGAACAGAAACAGTACACTCCCAAAAATAAAAGCCAAAGCACTGAGATGTTTGGTCCACACATTGCCATTCCTTTAAGAGAGACAGAGAAGTAAAAGACACTGGCACTATGAAGAGAGGAGAGTCTGCAGTACTCAGTGCACAACTATTCATTATTTGGATAACATTACAATCATTTAAGATGAGATAAGAAAACATTAAAACAGGGCCTCCCTGGTGGCCTAAGGGTTAAGACTCAGCACTATCATCGCTAAGGCCTGAGTTCGATCCCTGGCCAAGGAGCTGACCCACATATGGCACAGCAGACTTTTCCTGTCTCGCCCACTGCTCCTCTCAGCAGCGGATTTCAGTAGATCCACCTGCTCTGCTCCCCACTCTGTCTCTGGTGAATCTTCTCACCTACCGCCCATGCTTCTAACCTACACCCCAGTTCTTCTATGCATAAATATATGAATCTTTTTTAAAAAAGAAAACATTAAAACAACACTTGTATTAAAGAAGATGTAGGTTTGAATAGACTAAAAGGACAGACAAAGAACCAAATACTACCATTGCAGGTAATTTGAAGAATTTTCCATCATATTCATAGTGTAGAGGTTATGTTAATACTACCAGGAAAAAAACTCACTAGATGGCAAATAGTGGAATTCAAAACATAAATCAACTTCTAAACCCAACTTCATTGCAGACTTGGAATTCTAGAGGAGTATAAGGTGACCAGATCTGAAGAACTATTTCTTATGTACTGTCCATTGTTAAGGATGACAAAAGAATTCTTACTTACACAAATTATAAATTTGATATTTAAGTGTCAGTCATTATTCAGTCATGGATCCTTCAAGATGATACCCATGCAATTCACTCAATTATTTACTGTACATAGTGTAGCATTGGATTATACTATGCCATTGATTCATGCAATTGCAATTAAAAAAAACCTAGAAAATACATATAGACATCTATAATATATCTATATTACATAGATACATATCTGTATCTATAACACTTTATATCTATAAAAGGCACTTGCATTTGCACAGGAAAGAAATCATGACTTTATTATGCATGATGGATTTTGAGATTATAAATATGAATGTGATTAACTATTCCACTAAATACACAAGTAAAAGCATGCTTCCTTTGCTTTTCACAATCACAATGCCCAAAAAATACAGGTTTAACGTGAATGTATGACAACAAAAACTAATACCTGTAATATGCATTCATATCGTTTCAATTTAAGCACAGTGGCAAGATGGAGTAACAAATTTCAAAACCTTGATGGTAGTACATTATCCCTCAATTTGGAGATGTAATGAAGTGTTAAAAGACAAACAGGGGGCTTCCCTGGCAGCACTATGAAGCTATTTGCTGCCACTGTGGCACGAGTTCAATCCCCGGCCAGGGCAGTGAACCACATGGCACAGCAGACCTCTCCTGACTCGCCTGCTGCTCCTCTCAGCAGTGTATTTCAGTCAGTCTTCCTGTTCTGCTCCCCACTCTGTCTCTGGTGAATCCTCTCACCCCTCACACCTCTGGCCTGTACCCCACTTCTTGAATGTAAAAATAAATAAATCTTTTTTTAAAAAGACAAACAACAAAGGAAAGAATAAGTTATCACCAGTTCTTGGTGGTCACACTCAAATATGGCCACTGATAAAAATGGCAACACCAACAATATCAAATTCATTTAAATGAAATTCTTAACTGGTACAAAAAATATAAAACCAGTAATCAATCATATATACTTGAGAGCAATTTCTTATTGACTTGAGATTAAACTTGATGAACTTGAGGATAAGGAAGAACAAGAGTCTGAAATCCACCATGAGTTACAATAAATTCAACATAAATAAAATTTTAATGACATTAAAATTTTGTATTATCAAATGAATTATGAGCCAAATGTACTACTGTACATTTTTGATAGTACCAACTTTCAAGGAATTTTAGGCATGGACCAAATGTCTCAAAGGACGTTTTAGACAGAATTGAATGTTCTATAAAGACTGACACATTAACTTTAGGGAAACTGGTTTCTGACTTTTGGCTTCTGAACTATAAAAGTATACATTTATTTTTTATCTTAAATCACTAAATTTTGGTAATTTATTACATCATCAAATAGAATACATAAATAATAAAAATTATTCAACTTATCCAAAAGATAGAAAAATAATAGGGGGAGGGGGAAAATTATGGAAATGGTGAAACAAAGAGAAAGCATAAAATAATATAGATACTCCACCTACATGTCACGATATTAAATATTAAGGAATTACGTTCCTATATGGAAAAGACAAAGGTTGCTAAATCATCAACAGTAAGTTTATAGCTAGGGAGAAAAAGATAAATTAGACCATCTCTGTTTAAATTATTTATCAACAAATGTAAATAGACTTAAACATTATTTACTATACAAAGCAGAGAGTGGCAGAGTGACAAATAATGAGACTGAAGAGTTGATAAGAAATCAATAATAGGGCCTCCCCGGTGGTGCAGCGGTTGAGCGCTGGGTTGCGAAGCTGCCCGCGGCCTCTGCGGCGCCGGTTCAATCCCCGGCTGCTCCCCGGCCACCAGAGGAGGGTCCCACATGGCGCGCAGACCTCTCCTGCCGCCCGCTGCTCCCCTCAGCAGTGTCTTCGGTCCTTCTGCCTGCTCTGCTCCCCACTCTGGCTCTGGTGAATTCTCTCACCCTCCCACGCTTCTGACTGTACCCAGTGCTTGTATAAACAAAACAAACAAATAAACAAATAAATAAAACATGCCTCTATAAAAAAAAAATAAAGTTCTTTAAAAAAAAAAAGAAATCAATAATACAGAAATCTCTAAGTCATGCTAAGAAAGTCAGTGGAAAACCATGGAGATTTTCACCAGGGCAATGATATAATTGGGAAAGGCAGTCCAAAGAATGTGACCACTGGTGTACTGCCTGAGGGCAATCAGAAGATTTTTATTCTGGGATCCTGTATTCCAGAAGCTGCTCCAAGGATACAATCTTGAGACTATGTGTTATAATGTGCAATGTGTTGTTGAAACTAGGTGTCTTACATAAGTGGCTGGACATAGCTAAAGCTCTATACAGTTATTACTTACTATCCTTGACTGAAACGGAAGTATTAAGAAATGGACTAAACTAAACCAGTATAACTAAACAGATCTTTAAATGTCAGCATTTTTGAATGTCATTTTACCATCATGTTGATAAAAAATCTCCTGGATCACATTAAACAAAATTATTGTATTCAAAGGCCTGCTGTATAAGCTTTATGATTTGGCAGGGTGTGGGATTATGGTGGAAAACTATTTGTCTTACCATGGCACAGGCAACATCAATTCTCTTGTTCACTGAAATTACCACCTACAAATCTGCTTTTTCCTTCTTGTTCTCTCTACCCTCTGCATTGGGGTATCAAATTATACAATACTTGGGTTGTGATCCACCAGCTTTGATCAGAAATATAATCCTTGCTGCTACTACAAAAAGGTGTAAGGAAAGTGAGTGTGGAAATTAAGGTGTAAGTCTTTGAAGAGAGAAAAAAAAAGACCTGAATTAAGGCAATGACAAATAAATGAATAATTTGTTTACTTCACATTCTATTTCAGTATCCAAATCAATCCAACCCCCATCATCATTCACTATAAGCATGCAGCACTGCCCTTGCGCTCCCTGCACTGGCCCATCGTTGATGGCAAAATCCCATCACATGATTCTTTTACGTAGACATTTTGCCTAGTGCCAGGTAAACAGGATCAATACCCAAGACATTTGCTTTTGCTCAGTCACATGAATCAGGGGAGCTGCTACTGAGTGGACACATGCCTTGCCTCCTGTTTTTGCTGGCTTCCTCCTAACTTGGCAAAAGTCTGTGGCCTTGAAAATAAGGGACTTGGGCTAAAAACACTGAAGAGCATCTGTGCTGTGTATACAACACTGTTTTGAAATCTCTTGTCCCTGCTTTAAAGAGCTTGACAGCAGCCAGAACCAACTGTTTTTGTTAATGAAACCACAAAGGCTAAAGCAAAAAAAGAAACCAAACAACCTACAACTTCCTTTCAAGATACCCGGTGTTGAGAATTGACTTCATTGCTCATAAACCCTCTCACAGTAAATTTGAGTACTTACCATGCACCAGGTACTCTAGGGCAGGAAGATGAATCAAGTACAAATCCAACATGAAATGAGTTCACATTTTAACAGGTAAGAAAGAAATAATAGGGCCTCCCTGGTGGGCTAGGGGTTAAGGCTCGGCTCTACCACTGCTAAGCCCTGAGTTCCATCCTTGGCCAGGGAAGTGACCCACATGGTGCAGCAGACCTCTCCTGTCTCCCCCGCTGCTCCCCTCAGCAGTGGATTTCAGTCAGTCTGCCTGTTCTGTTCCCCGCTCTGTCTCTGGTGAATCCTCTCATCCCCCCACACTTCTGGCCTGTACCCCAGTTCTTCTACACAAAAATAAATAAAATCTTTTTTTAAAAAAAAGAGAGATAATAAACAAATGATAGAGACAGATAAATGATGGGGAGAGGGAGAAAGAGAGCTTGGGGAGAGAACTGGTCAAAAAAAAGGATTCTCAAATGAAAGAGTAGAAAAGAGTTTTGTCAGAGTAAAGGGAGAAGCTAGATCATCAGTTTCTACCTAGGGTGCCAGGGGGCACACAGAAGGAGTCTGTTCGAGCCGTGTATTGAAAAATGAAGGGGTGTAAGAGAGAAGAGAATGGGAGGAAATTCCAAATGTGTCCAATAAGAGGCAACACAGGAGTCAGGCGGACAAGGACACACAATCAGTATTAAGTAGGGTACAGGCCAGATTGGAGGCCATGGTGCAGTAACCAAGGTATCATCCCCTTCAGGAAGTCCAGGGACTTCCTCATGTGCTTTTCATAAGGAAAAGATATTTTGAATATGTTCCTTTAATTTATAATCATTTTGCATCTAAGTCATAAAGTCAATGATCTCTGACTCAGTTGTTCCTGTATTTTCTTTTTTTTCCCTTTTTTTAAAAAGATGTATTTATTTATGCATACAGGAACCGGGGTACAGGCCAGAGGTGTGGGTTGTGAGAGGATTCACCAGAGATAGAGCGGGGAACAGAACAGGCAGACTGACTGAAATATATTGCTGAGGGGAGCAGCGGGCGAGACAGGAGAGGTCTGTTGCGCCATGTGGGTTGCTCCCTGGCCTGCCAGGGATCAAACTCGGCTACGAGGCTGTGGACAGCCTCACAGAGCTGCACTTAAGCCCCTACGCTCCCAGGGAGGCCCTCCTGTATTGTCAACCCATTTCTGGAACTTCCTAATATTTTTCGGCTCCTTAGAGTTCCCAAGAAAGAAGAATATGAAAACTTTACCCTCTCTCTTTATCAACTGGTACCTGGGAAACACCACATCTTTTTCAGAGGAAATAGAATGTGTTGTTCTGGGTGAATAGTGCTTTAAATAGGGAGGTAATATGGGAAGATTTCATCATAAACTCAATAAAGCCTTTTGTTTTTCCTGCTTACAATGATCAGTGTTTCTTAATCCCCAATATAGAAGTTATAATAAAATTTATGGCACGAATTGGCAAACATAACAAGACCCCTACTGAAGCGGTAGTATGGGATCTACAACATAAGCCTTCAAATAGGTATTTGAGTCAAGTCACAGATGGCCTGAGAGCTCCAGTGCCTGTCAACTGACCAGCCATGTGCTGAATGCAAAATGTGAATAATTGTCGCTGTGATAACTGGAGAGCTCTTCTTTGGATTTCAAATGTACTTCAGTCTACTTAGCAATATGGTCATCCAGCTCTTCATGAATATAACATAAAAATTTTGTTATTGGAAATTTCCAAACCAGTAGTCATTATTTTACCACTACAAAAACAGTTGCAAATTGTTCCAGTCACTTGGAAAGTAGAAAAAAATTAAAAAATGTCAAGCACCCCATACCCTAAAGTGAGGTAATAGGATACACTGAGGCATAAAATATCAGCATTTGACTAGGAAGAGAGAAAAATAATCAAGTGATGGTATGATTAATGATAACTGCCATAAAGAACACAAATGAGTAGGTGGATTTAGGAATATAATGTTAGTTGTATAAAATGAAGATAGATCATTGAGAATAACTCACATTTGAGACTTGATGAAATAAAAGAGAAAACAATGCTCATACTTGAAGGAAGTAATTCACATGCAAATGGTGCAGCAGAAAGTCAACTGGGTGAGTAAGGAAGAATGTTATAGCAAATAAGATCAGAGACCAGGTTATGCAGGATTTAGGAGGCCAAATTAAAAGTATTTTGTACTCGGAAAAAAAAAAATCAGCATTTGACCCTCACCCACATATGAAATACATAGAGTAAAAGAACTGTTCCAGAGATTTCGATAGTAATCTGCACTTTGGACATTTTCCCCAATGATCACTGGGGGTAAATCTGTCTGAGCTACTCGGTAGAAGCACCTCTCATCGACACTGATCCCGCTTTCGGATGTATCCATGGTTACTGCCCACTGTCAGCATCCAGTGGCTGGAGATTGAATTCTTCAAGGGAAAAGTTTAAACTGAGCTTGTGGTACAATAAATTTAAAAAGACACAGAATATAGACTCACTCCTAAAGACATGAGGAAAAAGGGCAGGTGTTTGAGTTGATAAAGCAAAGCTTCCATCTGGAGATTTGCGAGAGGAGAATAAAAACTGAGCCTTTTAACTACAGTGATGGGCTAGTGAGAACACTTAACATGAGAGCATACACCATGATCTTTTATTCAGGTGTCAAAAGGTGACTTTTCCTTCATCCTGTTACTGAGAAAGACCTCCAGGGTGAATTTCAAGGCTGGCAAGTGGGGCACACACTTCTAGGTAGAATCCCTACCCAGGACATACTAGGAGACTATGAGATCAGTTCGTTAGTGCTCACCCATCATGCACATCCCAGCTTCATCATGGGAAAATTAATGAGTGTGACAGCAAGTAAATAAATGCTTGGAGAGAATCATCAGTGCTAGGGGGCAGTTACAAGGATGGAAGGGGGGATACTTCTCCAGATGAGGGGACTTCATGTGAAGGGCCTGCAGGTATTCTGGAATTTGAAGGACCTGGGATTGGCTTCCGACTCACCTGAATGTGAAAAGCTTTGGCTAAAAGAGGGCTGCAGTGAGAGCATGTGTATTTCCCGGAAAGTAGGACAGAGGTATTAGATGAGCCCCTACTGAAGCTGCAGGAAAGCTGAGTGGCAAATGCTGAAAGGCATCAGGCAGAGGAGGAGTCATAAACAACCAACATGAAGAGGCAAGAGACAGCATGTGGCACACACAAAACACATCATGAGAACAAATAAAAGCCATTTTTATCATTTTCTGAATCTCACAGTCAGTGTCAGTTGTAAATCAGCTGGCTCTTAGCTTCAAATGCCCCCTTCAATATATGTTCTCTGGTAAACAATGAGATTTCTTTCAGCATTTTTCTTTAAAGTTAAGGCTTTTACTTCGGGATACTGGAGGGACATTACAGGAGGAAGAGACTGCCCTGTGGTTTCCACCAGGGGTCAGGGGTACTTGGTGCGGGTGTGAAATCATCGGTGAGGGAACTACCCCAGTCATAAACCCAGAATGCGGTCCCTCAATGGCCTGCCGCCATTTCGTTCTGGAAATCAGAGCCCCACTCAGCCCACACACTAAGGGCCTCCAGCCCAAACCTGTGCTGGTTTGCCACTGCAACCCCACACGCACCGTGCTACCACCCTATGCACACTCTGGAAGGTCACCCATTACCTGCCAGCACCTCCCCCAGCTCCAGATTGACCAAACCAGGTAACCTCTGTTATCCAGGGGTTCAAAACATTCCTTCTCTCCAAGAATGTCTGACCTCCTTCCAAAGTCATCTTCCCTGAGCCCAAGGGTTTCATAGTTTTCTCACACTTATTCTTCTTTTTTTTTTTTTTTTGTGGGACCCTCGCCGGTGGCCGGGGATCGAACTGGCACTGCAGAGGCTGCGGGCAGCCTCACAACCCAGCACTCAACTGCTGCGCCACCAGGGGAAGCCCTACAATTATTCTTTAATAATTTTTAATAATTCTTTTATGGTTACTCTTTAATCATACTTAATAATTATTTTATTAAATAAACTTCCCATGTTTAAACTACTGGTGGTTTCTATCTCCTAATAATACCCAGACAGCTACAGACATTGAGGCAATCCTATAATTGCATGAATTTTTCCCTCCTTTTTTCTGTCCCCAACCCAATTCTCTCCAACTCTGGAGAAGCCAGATGAACCCAATGTGTGGATGTGGAAGAATGATAGAACAGGGAAGAGAAACTTGATGAAATAAAGAAACCTCAAGTCTGCCCCACTAGAATGCCTACAGACCTGATTCAGTACACTTAACAATAATCTAATTCTGACATGGGAATTTATCAGAGCCACTAGAATTTTACCCTGCAAAGCTCTTGGTTGCATGAACTGTCAGCAAAAAAGACTGTCAATCCTCAATAATATAATTTTAATAGTACTGAGAGATTTGTTATAGTCAATGACAAAAGAAGGTATAAAGAAAATATACCAGCATTTAGTCAGAAAGTAGCAACTTTATTCAGAGTCAGAATCTTTAATTAAACCAAATCCCATGATTTTAAAGATTAAATCCTAGAGTCAAAGAAGCCAATATAAATCATTAAATTTCCAGAGTATGAAAGTTATTAAATAAAGAACCACACAATTTTATTAGACTTAACGTATCTACTGGTCCTTAACCCCATTCCTGAAGTTTCAGTTGCCTCAGCAACATCCCTGTAGCTTATTCTCAATCAGTCAGGAACAGAGAACACTTTCTCTCCCAAAGGGAGCTCATCCCAATTTCAAAGAGCACATATGTTCAGAAAATGCCTCCTTTGAATTGGGAGAAACAAAATGGAAGTGGCGATTCCTCATGACAACACTTCAATACTTGAAGGTCGTTATTATTTTCCAGGAGATGTTCTTTTCTCCAAGCTAAAGAATCACCTCTTTTTCTCATGTTTCTTGGCTTAGTGATTTCTCAGTCATAGTCAATCTTCTTTGTACACACACCAGTTATAAATGTCTTTTTTCTATTTCCTTAACATATTTTCCTCTATATGCAATGAAAATCTTACACTATGGTTGGCACAGTACACAGCCTAAATGCAAGAAGAGAACCAAGCTGTCATCACAAAGAATCATTTTTTATCTTCTTCTATGAGAATAACTAGACCACTGTTCACACTATACTCATTAGTTTGGGGTGGTTTTAACCACCTTCCCTACTGCCTGGTCCATATTGCCAGGTTAGTCCTCATCCCAAGCTCCTGATGCATTTACTCTACTACCCACTCATCATCCCTTCTGATAGCCCAGCTATGCCTCTCCTTCAACAGACTAAGCACTAAAATCCCCATTGTCTCATAGTAATGTCCTCCTCCTTCTGTATACTCCACGTAAATTAAGAGCACTACCATCACCCCAGTTACATTAGATAGCTAAAATGGATACAGAGATAAGTGTTAAATATATATTTTCTGTTTGCCACCCTTTAAAAACTTCTTGAAAGTATTCCCTTTCATGTTCTCATACTGTTTTATTGCCAATGATATTCTTCATAAAATTTCTTCTATGTTTCTATTAAACTCACCCCCAACCCATTATTATCTACTCTTCATTTAATATATCACCTAGTCGTCACCTCTTCCAGAAACTCAGAAGGTAACACAGTCGAGACCATGATTGAGTCCAAAATAAGTATATCAACCAAATCCTCCTCCAAACCATCTCTTTTCTGCCCACACAGCACCCACTCCTCTCCCCTTACCCTAAATAGCATTTGATTTCTTCTTTGATTTTGGACTGATTCTTTTTACATTTTTTTAGCCACTTCTTAAAACTTCTTGGTTTGCTTCCCACCTACATTGGCAGTGAACTTATTATAATATATACTCAATTCCCAGTGTGAACACCTGAAATATGTAAAGCCAAATACAATATCATTTCTATTAAAAACAGGCCATTTCGAAATGAAATCTTTTCATAGACCCATAACAAGATTTGAGACAAAAAAAAAAAATGTTGTCAAAGTGGGGCCCAGACTTGTTATTAAGAAAGATTTGAAGTGAATCTTGGAAGGCAACCAACAGCCTCCACCCCGTCTTGAAATAAGCTAATTAAGGAAAAATTGTCCAAAACTCCATGACTGGCAAAGCAGGATAGAGGTTGTTTTTAGACAGTTTCTCTAAAGATGACCCAGCTCAGCTTTCTCCTGTGAGGCGTACATCTGTTCAATAGCAAATTTGAACAACATTTGCCTTGACAAATTCTAGAAGCGTGGTCATTTCCAAACCCACCTTTTTTCTCTGCTACAGGTAAATTCTTACTTGTTTGCTATTACATATTTAGAAAACTTCTTCTTAAGTGTATTATCCTAGCAATTATTGATACTTAGTTAATCAATACATAAAAAGATGCTGCAGGTTTTGACCAGGGTGGTGATAAAGGATGTTCCTTGCATCACTACCAATAAGAACATCTAACATTTAACCAATGGGACACTATATTGGGATTCCTGTGGTTCAGAGTGTTACTGATGCCATTAAACATCAGACACACATGTTGAACATTTAAGACCAACACAAAATGCACCAAAGGAGACATGGAGTATGTTCATGCTTCAGTGTGCACACAGTAGTGGAGAGAAACACTTGGAGGCTGGGGTATGGAATGAAGAGATGGCAGGGATGTCAGCTCAGCCTGGGGAGGATAGAGCAGACATGGTGTCAAGGTACACCCCATTCACTGAGGGGAAACCTATAGGAAGCAGCTGGGCTATGCCAAACAGGATGTACGCCTGGTATGGAAAGAGCAGAGAAAGTGCTATTGATTACACTACTTCTCCCAAATGCTTGAGTTTAGTATTTACAGTGAACAGACAGAAGAGTCTCATATCTGGAACCCAGAGAGAAGGGACAACAAGGGTGTCACAAACACAAGCCAGTCCCCTCGCCCAGCACAACAGCGACATGAGTTGGACCCCTCCAATCTCCTCGCATGCCCTGCTGATACAGCAACTGCAAAAGCAGGTCTCAGTACCTACAGAGCCAGCAAAAGCCAATCAAATGAAATCAAATCAAGCCACAGTTCCACCTGTGGGGAAATTAAAGTAGTTCAACTGTCTAAGTTACTGCTACAAATATTTTAAATGAAATAGGAAAATTAAAGTAACAGAATGGTCAAACAATACACAACACTGATTTCAGGAATGTCTTTGAGGACTAGACTCCAGCAAAAAGGGAAACAAAAGCAAAAATAAACAAATGGAACTTCATCAAACTACAAAGCTTCAGCACAACAAAAGAATCTCATTAAAATGAAAAGATACTTTCTCCTGGTCCCTTATTTAGGTTTTCTAAATTCCTGCTATGAGTGAGACCATCCGGTATTTTCCTTTTTCTTTCTGACTTATTTGGCTGCGCATGATCCCTTCTAGCTCCATCCATGTTGCTGCAAACTACATGTGTTTATCTTTTTTGATGGCTGAGTAATATTCCATTGTGTATATGTACCACATCTTCTTGATCCAGTCATCTATTTTTTGGGCATTTGGGTGGTTTCCATAGCTTAGCTATTATAAATAGTGCTGCTATAAACATAGGGGTGCAGGTGCCCTTTGGAATTGTTTCTGTGTTCTTTGGGTAAATACCTAGGAGTGGAATTGCTGGATTATATGGAAGCTAATTATAATAAAGTAAAAATTAAAATCAACAAGCAACTGTGGACCGGAGATGCACTGCAGAGGGGCAGGGAGAGGAAGGATTAGGGTCAAAATAAGGGGGGTGGGAATTGTATGGGGAATATAACCAAAATGAAAATGCATACATTGTGCAAAAATGAAAAATGATGTAAGAATTATATAACATAAATATTAAAAAAAATGAAAAGACACTTGACTGAGAGATATTTGTACAACATACATCTAGCCAGAGGCTAATATGCAAGATTCACAGAGAAATCATACAACTCAAACAAAAAGAAAACAAATAGCCCAATCAAAAAATAAGCAGAAAAGTTAGATACTTTCACAAAGAAGATATGGAGGACTGATAAGCACATGAAAAAATATTCATCATCACTTTACATCAGGAAAATCTGTATCAAAACCACAATAAGGTACCACTCACACCGTTGAGAATGACCCATATCAAAAGGTCAAAACAGTAAGTGAGGGGCCTCCCCTGGTGGCGCAGGCAGTTGAGCGCAGCACTATGAAGTTGTCCACAGTCTCTGTAGTGCAGGTTCGATCCCAGCGGGCCAGGGAGATTCCTACATGGTGTAGCAGACCTCTCCTGCCTTGCCCACTGCTCCCCTCAGCAGTGTGTTTCGTCAGTCTGCCTGTTCTGTTCCCCGCTCTGTCTCTGGTGAATCCTCTCACCCTCCCGCACATCTGGCCTGTACCCCAGTTCTTGTATGCATGAATAAATAAATCTTTAAAAAAAAAACAGTAAGTGATAGTGGAGGGATGGAGGAAAAAGGAAGAAGATAAAAGAACAAAATGAAGGTCAACTTTTCATGAAATTCATGGTTAGCACTAAGACAATCAGTCGTCTAGAGAAATTTCTGAAAGCATATTGATAGTAATTTCAACCTATAAAGTACAGCAACATATGGTCACTAAAGACACAACTTTATAAGTATTCAGGGTATATCTTAGGTTGCTTTTATACAACAGGTAATATTTTACCAACTCAAACTGACATCCATTCAAAGACCAAAAATTCAACATTGAATAATGTAACGTTGCTAATTTAATTTTGACAGTTTTGGAAAAGTTTATGACTTTAGTATATTCAGAGGGAATTTTTCATATTCTTTCTACAAGAAAGAATAAAAATAAAGTTTATCAAAACCTTACTGTTCCAAATACTATGCAGAATTATAGAATTTAATTGTATACCCCTGACTCCCCATCTGTCTTTTCTTTTTCCCTTAGGATAAAATAACCTGGAATATTTTAGGTAAAAAAAAATTGTCCTTCAGCTTGTTAATTTGGAGGCGCCACAATTCAGAGTGATACATGGCAGCCGTGAATAAGGGATGTCTCGGAAGTAGTGAAATGGCTTGAACCACTTTAGAAATTAATGGACTGACTGTGATATACTGGCGCCTCTTTCATGCATCTATAATTGGAGTGCCAATTTATTTCCAATCATTTCAAGCACTGTAATTATAGAGCATCATAGTTGCCTATTTAACATTCATACGGGAAGCTGTCACATGAATACTGGTCAGGGACCTATATTTTGCAACTGAGATACATGAAAAAAAAAATTTAAGAAAATATAAAAAGGTATGGTTTGTCTTTCAAGACCTGAGCCTTAGCCAAAGTGGGAAGAATTAAATGAGACTGTAGAGTTGATGAATTTTTAAATCATAAAAGTTTCCTTGAAACATTCAACATACCAACATTCAATAGGTGGAGAGAAGAAAAATAAAGAATGGCAACAGTGAATATTGTGTTGGTGTTGTGATGCCATTTTTTTACAGTATATGAATTTTTACAGCACATGAATTTTACTTTATTTTAAAATTCAAGAATTCAGCTGCAGTTAGAAACAGCATGATGTACCCTTAATTTAATAAGATAAAAGCTTGAAATAAGTGCAAGTATAATAAACTACAATGGTGTGGCTTTTATTATGATACAGGGGTTAAAGTTAATCATTTATCTGTCTCTTACTAATAGTATAGAAATTAAAATACCATCAAATCTTGTGATGCCATTTCAATGA
This sequence comes from Talpa occidentalis, assembly GCF_014898055.3. Lineage (NCBI taxonomy): Eukaryota > Metazoa > Chordata > Mammalia > Eulipotyphla > Talpidae > Talpa > Talpa occidentalis. The sequence continues at coordinate 46,452,058 of NW_023603184.1, forward strand.
ACATTCCTTGAGCATCTACTCTGTCTAGCATTCTGATTGCAGCTGAAAATAGTGAAATAACAGTAAAACAACACACATTCAAAATGTTAACATAGTATGAACTGGTTAGGTCGTGCACACCAGCAGATAAGTTTTAAATGGTATCCACTAATACGATTGTTTTCATTTCATACCTGCTGATGCAAAGGTGTAGACTGAATGAAAGGAGTATTTGTTAAAATTTTCTCATAACTCCAAAAACCAAAACTAGTTTGAAACTTCAGTTTCAAGCAAAGTTTTAAATGAAATAATTAAGCCAAGTTTTGAGCACTACTGCAGGCTGAGGGGTCCTCTACATCTGTTTCCATAATTGTACTGTCATAACCACTGTAAGACACTTCTATAACCACTTGTCCACATAATTCTAAAGCAAGGCAAGAAACATCTCTTAATCAATGGAGTATCCTCAGTGTCAATCATAATATCAGGTTCATATTAGCAATCAATAAATGATTTTCCAAAAACTGAATTATTAAATACATGAACAAAATTTACTTTCATAACATTAGTCATATTTCTTTCCCCCTCCATTTCTACCACTTATGAATGATCTTTAATCTAACTTCACCGAGTCTCTATCTAGACCCTAGTAAATGTTTCAACCTTCCCAAAATACCTTTATGCCCTCAGCAAAATTTTCTCCAAATTTTTTGATTACTCTCCATTGTATGAAAAATAAAATATTCTCTCCATCATATATACAGTGTCCTTCACCATTCATTTTTTATCTGCCTCTATGAAGTTATTCCTACCAATGTGGAGGAAAGTTGTTCTGTAAAAAGCAATTAATAAAATGTGTTATTTTTGAGTAATGGTATTTGCAAACTTTTCATTTCAATTCATCAAATATTTAATACCTATTTAAATACCATTTTTATACTCACCATGAAAGTTACAATAATGGGAGTTTTATGGGAATATAAAATTTTAATAGTGATAACAATTTTAACATTGAGTTAGAAAATAATTATATGTTATTAAATCAATAAGGAAAGAGAAAGCTTATATGAGAGAGTATGAAAAAGAAAAGTTTGCCAGAGGATAGGTAGAAGGAGGTGGGGAATTTTTTTAACCAAATTACATAACCACAGCTCTCATTCTTCCATAGCAAAATTACGAGGTACTCTGGGCCCAATCACGGCACAAACATTCTTATGAATTTGACTAGAAAATATCAATCTAGGGAAGCTTTTCAGAGCTAAGTCGTTAACACTGAGAAATAATGGTGGATTTATATGAGGAATTAAAACAGTGGTTGTTGACACCAATTTATATGAGACACTTTATCATTACTTTTAGAAAAGTACAATGGCAATTATGAAACATGGTTAATATAAATAAATCTATATTTGAGCTTATACAGACTGATGATCTAATTAAAAAAGAAAGTTACAAATTTCCTTTGATAATGGAAAATAAAGGAAATGAACAATTATTTAGCCTCTATATGGGTCCCCAACTCAGCTAGATATGTTGCATACATTATTTCACTTCATCTTTACAATAACCCTAAAATCAGGGTTATTATCAGAGTTGAAGAAAAGAGTTCAGCAAAATTAAAGATGATGGCCCAGGGTGAATCAGATTTTAGACTCAAAGCTGGGATTTGAGTCTTAGAGCTGAAAAGTTACATTTTCTTTTATTTCACTAGACTTTTTCAGAAGACACAAAGTGAAATCTGAGCATTTCAGATTCTTGTGCAGTAGTAAGCTTGAGTGGTAGATTATATTATAGAAAGGAACTGTAACTGGTGGCTGAGGTCATGGACTGTTATATATGGATAGATAGCCCCAGGGGAAACGCTAAAAAGTATCACATTTTGGGATGGGGCTACCAATAAGAATATAAGGGGCTGCAGAAAGGGGCACAGATGGACTCAGTCTTGGGAATTCAACATTCTTGAATCTTCAGCATTGGGGTCAGCAGATTACAGCCCCCACCACACCAGTCTCCCAGAAGGCTATTGTGGGACTTTGAAGGTGAAGGCCTCTGGCAGCCAACCTCATAGAGGAAAAGTTTGGAGGCTTTGCAATTAGTCAACAATTAAAACTTCCTGGTTTTGGGCCTCCCTGGTGGCTCAAGCAGTTAAGCACCGTACTATGAAGCAATCTGTAGCCTCTGCAGGACAAGTTCGATCCCTGGTAGGGGCGATACCCACATGGCAGTGCAGCAGACCTCTCCTGGCTCGCCCGCTGCTCCCCTCAGCAGGGTGTTTTGGTCAATCTGCCTGTTCTGTTCCCCACTCTGTCTCTGGTGAATCCTCTCACACCCCGCATCTCTGGCCTGTACCCCAGCTCTTGTATGCATAAATAAATAAATCTTTAAAAAAAAAAAAAAAAAAACTGTTCCCAGTTTTGCTGTGGTTACCTCCTCCCAGAGAATGCAAAGGCCTGGAGCCAGGTGCCTCAATGAGCTGCGTGAGTGTGGCCATTTGTCAGGTCATTCTGCCGCTGCAGCTGCTATCTCTGGTGTTACTTGTCTGGTGCTGTGCTGAGGCACCACAGCAGCTCTGGGAGTATCTCCTGTCGTTTCTTCTGCTGTCTTCGTGAGTTGGAACCTGGCCTGGAGTCTGGCTGCCAAGTGCTCCAGGTCCTCAGTGGCGGGAAGATGCAATTTTAGCTGCTTTTGTTTAGGACCAAAAAACACAGGACACTGCTTCAGGTGAGGTAAACAGCCATTTTTGATCTCAGTAATTCTTTGTTTTTCCCTAGTTTGTTAAATAAATCCCATTGTTTTTGTTCCATGAGCTTGAGTAGTCTTGCGATTGTGCGCATGGGTGAAGAACACAAGAGAGTGATGGGTTAACTATTTAGAAAGTGTCCTTGGACAGTTCAGTGCCCCTTTACTGCCCTGTATCAGAACCTTGAAAAGAAACCTTTTCTGTGGACTATGCATCCAGTGACACTACCACTAAAACTTCCAGCTGTTCTGTTGAGACAGTCACTCTAAATAAATTTAAATAAAATTGAACTATCAGTGTACAAGCAGCAATTTAATTTAAACCTTTTTTTCAAAGTTTTCCATTCTTACAAAAACATATCAGACTTTCACTTGACATAGATACATTACATATTTTAAATTTTCAAAACAGAACTAATAAGACATAGAACTTCATTAGGCACCAAGATTGTGAAAAAAAGAAAAGTTGGTAGCTACTTATATAAAAAGAAAATATTAAAAGGGTCATTGCTGTGTTCACTGGAAAAAAATTCTACTTGAAACAATACTTATTTTGAAAGTACTATAAGATTAGGAGACAGGGAATATTCTTAACAGATATCCCACCATGTCTATATGTTATATTGATGTCTCTCATGCTACATTGTTAGCAGGATGTGATAATATGGGAGGATGAATAAATAAATGACAGCATTAGAATGCTAATTAACATATTTATATCTAAATGAATTACAAATATGTATTTGGTTATTTATTGGTGAATTTTTAAAATCAAACCAATGGAAAAAAATTCGGAAGAAAAGATTATCAAATCAAATTAGAAGTATGCTACTGAGAACAATAGAATGAAACATTTCACCAGTCTTGTAAAACAAGCCAAATTACCATGTTGAAATTTAATGAAGATAAATGTAAACAACCCACTGAGACTCTAAAAATCAAATACACAGTGAATGATGATTAAGACAGTAAGTAATTGCTATTTATGTATAAAAATCCTAGACAAAAGATGACAGTAAGCTCCATATGAGTTGGTATTGTGACATCAAAATATCTAACTTAATCTTAACCTAGGGTAGCAGAAATGTTGGATCCAAATGAAAGAAATGACAGTCCCACTGGGCTTTATATTGATCCACATAAAGTGTTATTTATACTAATTGACAAATATTAAGTGAGGTATACTGAAAAACAAAAGTAGGAAAAAGATCAAAGGATAAACAATTGAAGAATGCCTAAGGAAAATTCTCAAGTTGTCGTTACATATTAGAAAGACTATAACATGGAAATCAGATTACCTAATCACAAAGAACAGATATCAAACTAAAGAATATATGAAACAAAAATGTTTCCATTACAGATACCAAGAGAAGGAAATAGATTTCAATGGGTTCTTTGAAAGGTAGGGAATTCCTACTCATTAACACAGATGGACAACATCAGCTTTCCCTCAGATGGGTAGTCTGCCCTTGTGAGCGGACTCCATCATGGAGAACATTCCAGAATGAACCCTCTCTACAGGCAGAGAGGAGGTCCATGTACCCTACAGCTTCATTACTCCATTCTCAGGCCCATTCTAATCACACATCTTCTCAGTACTATTTCTTGGGAGATAAAGGAAGTAATGGCTGTTTTCCTTACACCTCAGTGGAGGGTGTGGTATTCTGCTAGCCTTATTTGATTAACACATTGATGTATTCTCCTCAAACTTGTTATTCAAATTTTCTTAGAACATATGGACACAAAACTTCCTCTAGAGGGTTTCAGTCTGCCCAGAATTACACCCAAAGAAACAGGAAACCAGTCCCTGTGTTTTACATTCCTTGGAAACTTATCAGAGAATATCTACCCGCCTTCTTAATCCTTTATTAAGGTTTGAAACTGAGGGTGAATTCTCTAACCTCTACCTTCCTATACCCACTAATCACCAACCTCTACCTTCCTCCGCATGCCAGAAAAATTTTCCATTTCCCATGTGATAGGAACTTGCTTGTGTAAAATCTTTTCCTTTATTGACTGTAGGGTTCTTGCTGTTGTTAAAAAACAAAACTGTGCTCCAGAATTCATGCCTTGGTTTTCTTCATGGGTGAATCTCAACACTAGGACATGGTAGATAGGGAGAATTTTTTATTTTTCTCTCTCTACAAACGAGAGTCCTAGAAGGAAAAATGAAATAGACAAGCAAAAAAAAAAAAAAAAATTATAAGACATTGTCTTGGTGCCTCCCTTGTGGCGCAAGGAGTTAAGCACAGCATTATGAAGCTACCCACAGCCTCTGCAGCACAAGTTGGGTCCCCGGCTAGCCAGGGAACTACCCACATGGTGCAGCAGACCTCTCCTCCCTCACCTGCTGCTCCCCTTAGCAGTGTATTTCAGTCAGTCTGCCTGTTCTGTTCCCTACTCTGTCTCTGGTGAATCCTCTCAACCCCTGCACCTCTGGCCTGTACCCCAGTTCTTGTATGCATAAATAAATAAATCTTTAAGAAAAAAAAATAGTGTCTTTAGTTCATTTTCCCATTAAGGATTTTTAAAAGTCAAATCAACAAATTCTCTGTAGTAGACTATTGAATCCTATTTAGATTTGATGAGTGGATAACAACAATATGAAAGTAAGATTATGGATTGCTAGAAATATTGGAAAAATATTTTTATTATGTAAGGAGCTGAATTATATCAAATGTTTTTCTTTACATATATTGAGTTGATCATAAGGCCTGTGTCCTTTCTATAAACATGTTAAATTTTATTAAGTGATTTTTGAGATGTTAAGTCAACTTTACATTTCTGAAAAAAAATCCCAAATGAGGGACCTCCCTGGAGGTGAGCTGTTAGGCTATCACCAGCCACTGTGGCATGGGTTCAATCCCCAGCCAGGGAGCTAACCCACATGGTGCAGCAGACCTCTCCTGTCTTGCCTGCTGCTCCCCTCAGCAGTGTATTTCAGTCAATCTGCCTGTTCTGCTCCCCACATTCTCTGGTGAATCCTCTCACCCTTCACACCTCTGGCCTACACCCCAGTTCTTGATGCATAAATAAATATAAATCTTTTAAAAATCGCAAATGATCATATAGTATTCAATTTAGAATTTTTGCCTCTGTGTTCATTTTTCCTAGTTCTTACGGCACAATGTACATTTGATAGTCTTATCCCCCTTTCATAGATGAAGGATCTGAGGCTTGCAGAGGTTACAATTTACTTGAGGTCACACAGCAAGCAAATACAGCACTTGGATTTTAATCCAGAATTCTTTGATTACAAAACTTAGACTCTTTACAGTATATTACACACAGCTGGCAATTTTCTGTTCTAGAAAGGTCAAGGATGAATCAAGTACAGGTTCTTTACTTGAAACACCCATGACATGCTCCAATTCTATTTTCCTCATGTGTTCTTACAAGATGACAACAGCATGTCAAATGAGTTGAAAGAGAGAATGATTAATGCATGGAGCAAGGACATGGGCTTTTGAATTTTGGTTCTTTCTGTAACTAGCTATGTGATAAAAGCCTCACTGAACCTTTATTTTCTTATCTAAAAAATATAAAACTAAGACTTCTGGTTTCCAGTCCAGCAATTAAGAAGTTTAGAAGTCATTACTCCTTCCTAACAATAAATAAAAAACTGAAAAACTGAAAACGTTATCAATTCTCATTAAATCCATTAGAAAAGTGAGGTCATAAGCAAACCACCACCCCTATAATTGGAACAACAAGAAGGTGGCTACAGAGTATACTGGCATGTTGATATATTGTGTCTTTCAAACTAGCATAAATGGATTCTGGTGAATATTTTCTTCTGGGTTTCAGAATACTGATGTCTTGTCTTATCTCTAGCATGGTAGAAGAGGCCAGAGAGCTTTCTGGTGGTCTTTATTAGAAAAGTACTAGTGTCTTTCATAAGAACTCTGCCACCAGGACCTAATCACATTCCTGGGGTCCCAGCTCCTAACATCATCACATTTAGCATTAGGATTCCAACATATGAATATATAGGGAACATAAATATTCAGACCATAGCAAGGACCAGTCATGAAGAGAGAAAATTTTTTGTGAATTTTATCTGCAGGACATCTACCAGGTCCTCACTAAATTTTTCCTGTATTTTATATTTTTTATAAATGAGCCTGCATTAAATTTATAATAGAAAAACTGTTATTTTATAAAACCCCCTTATGGTCTTAAAGAAGACTAAATCCAAAATATTTACAGTTACTCATTTTCACCTTCATTGTTAAAAGAAAAGAGGCTACTATTTCCCTTCCTGTCAGAATTCTGTTCTTAACATGGTCTGACCTAAAAAGAAATTATCTCATCAGATCTTCACTACTGGGTTTTATCAGACCTAACTGATCCAGAAAAAAAGTACCCAAACTTAGTGCACTCTCATCTTCCAAATGGGTGAAGGAAAATACCAAACTCCAACCCACTCTGGTCATCCTGACTCAACTAAGAGAGAGAGAAAATGAGACACACTTACAAAGCTTATAGGTCCTGACTATAGGCTCACAAAGACTAAAACTGAATCATAGATCTATAGAAGGATTCACACACATACACACACACACACACACACACACACACACACATCTTACCACTGTATTAGTAAAGGGAAGTTTACTACAGATCTTTTCACCAATTACATTATCCTCAGCTTTCAACAAAAAATTACAAAGCATACTAAAAGGCAGAAAGACACAGGTTGAAGAGAAAAAGCAAGCATCAAAAATAGACACCAATATAGCAGGGGTGGTGAATTTATCATACCAGGAATCTAAAACAACCATGATTAGTATATTAAGGGCTCTACCATCATTCCAGGCCCTGGGACCCACACCACCAGGCCCCAGCTCTATGGGGTGTTAGCAAGTCCCCAGTTAAGTGATCCCATTACAGGGCAACCCTGATATAAAACAGGTTGCCTGACTGTGGGTCCTCACCCACGTGCTTAAAGGGGACTGAAACTGCAGGCACACACAAAAGGTTAACAAAGTTTTATTTGCAAGGGTAAGAGAAATGAGGAAATGTATAACTCGGGGAGAAAAGAGGGAGATAATTTCTTAAATGCATCCTACCCCTTCCGCCAACCTGGCATCCCAAATGACCCGCCTGGCTGAGAGAACAAGCCAAGTGCCCGAGACCCCACTCACATGACTGCTTTTATTAACAAACAGAGAAAATGGCTGCTTAACTCCGCCCTTAGGTCCTCACAACTTCCCTTTGGGGATCATGGGATTTGTAGTTCCCAGTGTCTTGATGGAGTGGGGTGGTGTCCACAAAGCCTGTATGGAGTTTGCTCAGGACATCCTTTCTCCTTAATAGTCCCAGCTACACTTGCAAGATTTACCCACAGTTGCACAAGATAGGGAAAGGGTGGCACGGATAGCAGTGTTCAGAGTCCCTTCATGGAGACAGACACTCATACCCAATGATATTCCTTTCTTCTTTGCTGAAAGAGAAAGGACTAGTCATGTAACAAGAACTCTAAGGCTCCTGCAGCCTGCCACCACCAAATGCCAATAAGTAGAGACAGGATTTGAATCTTTAAAGTGAACTTCATTCAGAAGACCGGCAATCTATAGAGACTGAGTTGGTAGGCTAACATCCTAAAGAACCACCTTAACATTTTATCTTCAGCTGGATTTTTATAGTGAGTTAGACAAAGACAGTTATTCATCAGTGCACAAGCCTCCACTCTGGTCAGGAATTCATGTGCCCCTCCCCCAGAGCTCACTGTTGCTCTTCTGGACATCTGGACTCAGGTATGTCCCAGTTCACTGAGTCTGGTATCTGATAGTTCTGGTTCTCAGCACTCCCCCAGGCATAGCCTGAGCTGGAAAATTAACTCAAGAGTAGACAGACCAAAAGTACTGTGTGTACATGCAGATTTCTTGCTTGCTGCACTCCCTAGCTCCTATCAGTCAGTGACAATATTAGATGTTTAAGGGGGAAAAAAATCTCTGTGCAAATTTGTCCATTTCAACTTAAAACTAAATTGAACATATTTCTTTGTTGGGACATTTCTTAGGAGCTTGAAGATGCAGGTGCACAGTAAGAATCACCAAGATTGAGTGTATCAGTGCTGCAAAATTTATTTGAGCAGTTGTCTTGGAACAGGTGGTCCCTGGAATTAGGGAACCATAGTTCTAATATACTATGTCATTATTGGCTTATTGTCGTTACTGTTCTCTTAATCACAGAAATAGTCAGGGTAGAGACAAGGGTGTGAGAGTAGATTGTGTCCAAGAATTTGCCATTCTTTCACTCTAAATTCTCCTTTACACTACTTCCTGTTACAGGGCAGGGAGAGGGCCACCCCAGAAACCCCAAACCTGCGTGCTCTAAATAGGTTCTGCCCTCTGTCGCATCAAGATAAAACATGTAAGACCTTTAATGGAAATGAACTTTAATACAATTAGTCTGTAATACATAAAGGACAGAAAATATAGTTTTTAAATCAAGCACCCAAAGTTACCCGTCTCCTCGTGGGTAAAAGTCCACCCAAATAGGATTGGCCCAGAGCAAGGCCCCAAAGCCTGCCACAAGTCTAAAGCAACTTCCAGCGGGACCTATAGAAATGGGTCAGAAACAGTCAGATAAGTCTGGGAGGAAAAGAGCAAAATCAAAATCAAGATAAAAGCTGCCATTGTCAACCTCCCCACGGGTCTCACCCACATCTGTGTCAGCCAGTCCAGGACCATGAAGCGAGTGCAGCTTCTTCACATGTCTCTCTGCTCCATGTGCCTCCCCCAGGGCTCCTTCTTGCTCTCTATCCTGCTTCCTTCCTATTCCAGTCTCCTCTCCAGTTTCTTCTTCTCCCTGCTCAGCTCCATCCTCTGTTGGGTGGGGCAGGGAACCTGGAAACTCCATGCCTTTGGGTGGTCCCTTTCGCGGGGACCACCCTGTTACACAACTATGTGCCAGTGGGAACCTCCAGGAACTACTGGGGAGACAGCAGATAAAGCAAACTTCCAATTCTCTTCCCACTTCTCTTTTTGATAACCATTCATATAAAGCTGAAGTGTTATTATATATTTAACAAGGTTAGAAGCAGGGATTTTGAAAAAGCTATTGCACAGGAAGTAAAATATAAGGTCCTGGAGCTGCTCGTAGTTAGCTGTGTGGCTTTGATGAATGCACTTCACCTCTCTGGGCTTCAGATTCCTCATTTTATTTCGGGGTATTTAGAGTAAAGAAAGGAGTTATTGGGCTAAAGTTTCCACTCTAATGACGTTCTGACGAGGTGGTGGATTTACTGTCTATCAGACTGTCAGGTAAGAAATCATTTCTCACATACGCACCAGCTGCAGGAGGCATGAATATTGACAACCCATATATCAGCATTGCACTTTGCTATTGTCCAACCTTTTTACAGCCATTACTCATTTGACCCCTGAAATAACCAATATAGAGCAGGGATAATTATCCTTTTCACAGACCAGAAAACCAGTTTCAGATATTTGTCCAAGGTCCCCCAGCTGTTAAGTGACATATGGGCTTGAACTCTAGTCTTCTGACTAAGAGTCCATGTGAATTTAATGACACAGTGTTTCTTTTCCATCCTGAAATGCCAACAGGGAGTAATTTTGTCCAGCCGCCATTGCTGTCAGACAATCACTCTAGGGAAAGTGGTACTCATTATTTTCTTGAAGGAAAAACACAATGTTAACTCAGACAACATAATAATTTTATGGTTTGGATAAAAAAAATTTGCTTCTGTCAAATTCAATTTATATCACAAGACTAAATAAAAATTTTATGTACTAGGTGAAGGAAAAATAAAAAGAAAATGGCTGAGTGGGCGAGCTTAAATTATCTCCCATTTGAATGAGTTCATTTCCCAGAGAGTTTCATCAGGCTTTTTAATTAAGAGCAAATTGTTCCTCTGGAGTCAGTAATTTGCCAATGACCTCTTCTTAACACTCCCATATAAAGTGACAGAAATGACAATGGAACTTTCAAATTAAAAACATAGAGCTCTTACAGATCCTAGGGCCTTGAGTTCAGTAACTGAGAGAGAGATAGCAGGTGACTTGGGCAAACAATAGCATTTTATCCAATTTTCTCTCCTAAAATAAAAGCTCAGAGATGTTTAAGAGGTTTTAAATTTGGCAAGAATTGACAATAGAAACTGGAGGTATTCAGTAACATAGACAAAGTGTGTGTTTATATACCATTATATGAGCATGACAGACATTCAAAAGGATGCTTCCAAAAGTGTTACATGCTATTATAGAAGCAGTAGATGGAACTAGGGCAGAGGGAGAGTAAGGTAGGGAAAGGGAGAAGGAGGCAAAAAAAGGGAAAAAAAGAACTAAAGGTGCTCTAGCACCTGCACTCCTATGTTTATAGCAGCACTGTTTACAATAGCTAAGCTTTGGAAACAACCCAAATGCCCAAAAATAGATGACTGGATCAAGAAGATGTGGTACATATATACCATGGAATATTACTCAGCATTCAAAAAAGATAAACACATGCAATTTGCAGCAACATGGATGGCACTGGAAGGGATCATGCTCAGCGAAATAAGCCAAAAAGAAAAAGAAAAATACCGGATGGTCTCACTCATAGCAGGAATCTAGAAAACTTAAATAAGGGACCAGGAAAATGAATATAAGAAAGTGAAAATCAAAATCAACAAAAAACTATGAACCAGAGACACTTTTTTGGGGGTGGGGGGCGGGAGGGGAAGGATTGGGGTCAGAATGGGGCGTTTGCAATTGTATGGGGGAATATAAAAATAAAATTTAATATTTAAAAAAAAAAAAGAACTAAAGGTAGCATAAAATATATCATACCTTTTATCCTTTTAATGCAAGCCTTTATATGCATATATACAAATCAAAATATTAAGAGGAATAATACTGTGTAAGGCATATGAGATACTAGAATATTTGAGAGCTCTGAAGAACAAATACTGTCATGGAGTTGTAGATGAAGTGGGAGAGCTAAGCCAAGGCCTGAGGAAGAGAGGCAAAATGCAGAATGTTACGGTGCCTAGATCTTATCCTGAGGTCAAGGGAGTTTCACTGGGGGGCTGTAACCAGAAGAGTGACTGGCGCAAATTTGGGTTTTAGGAAAGTCATTCTACCAACGGTGTTATGGTTGGGTAGGATTGAGGAGATGGGAACTAATGATCTAAGTAAGAAACCATCAGTTTCCATAGCAGAATATTGGTAATGGGACCAGTTCAAGTACAGACTTGAAATAAATAGCTGCTATAACTATAATTATTGCTATAATCACCACATTACCGTTTACTATGATCACTAAGCTATAACTATCACTATTAGCAAACTGCTAGTAATTAATCAGCAATTACTGTGTACCAAGCACTATATCAAGAACTGTGTTGTTTTTTTTTCTCTTAACTAAAGCTGAAGCATAGACCCCTGCCTGCAGATTGTTGTACAGAGCACCGGGTGAGGCATGAGGAAGTGACCTGGGGAAAGAAGACAATCAAACAGCAACATAACTCACAAACACGGTGTGCAATATGAACTGCCTAAAGCAAATTATTTTAACACCAGTCGTCTTAATCAGAAGTAATGTCCCAAGAAAAGACCAATCAGTGTTTGGCCAGTAAATCTCCCAGAATTGTGCATCTCAAATGTAAGATCATTAACTTAAAGCAACTCAGCTAGTTTACCAATACGAGCCCTGCCCAGAACTTATGTATTAATATATACCTTGAAACCACTTCATAACTAACTTCAACCATTGAAAGGAATGTAAAATAGTGTTATCACTATGGATGATGGTCCTTCAAAATATTACAAATAGATTTACCATATGATCCAGAAACCTAGTTCTGGGTAAATATGCAAGTTGATGAAGAGATAATTGCATACACCCAAGAAGTAGAAGTAACCAAACTACCCATCAGTGGATGGATGAGTAAAATGTTATACACACAATGAAGTACTACTTAGCCGTAAAAATGAATGAAATCCTGACACCTCTACACTATGGATGGACCTGGAAGAAATTATGCTAAGTGAGATAAATCAGTCATAAAAAATATTGTAAGAGTCCATTCATATGAGGTTTATAAGGTAGTCAAATTGACTGGTAGTTACCAGGACCTCGGGGAAGGGAAACCAGAGGAACTGTTTAATGGGTACTGTTTGTTTTGTAAGATGAAAGAATGTTGAGGTCCATCACACAACAATGTAAATGTACTTTACTGCACTGCACATTTAAAAAGGCAACATGATAAAATTTTGTTATATGTTCTTTACCACAATTAAAAATAAAATAACTTTCATTTAATTAACACCCCTCCTCACCTCTTTCTGTAGCCACCTCCTTTGGAGACAGTGCTAAGACTCTGTTCACATGGTGCTTTCCTGTCTTCAGAAGTTTATTTTTCCAGTTCTGCATGATAAGCAAGCTTCTCTAATGGCCTCTGAAGGCTTTTGACATGTGCCAAATACATCAGGCTGGTCACAAGTCCTCAAGTGCAGTGGTCAAGAACATGGGCTTGAAAGGTCGCCACATTCGAGACCTTTGAAGCCCCAGCTCTGCCACTCAATAGCTGTGCAATTTGGGGGAATTTATGAAACCTCACTAATCCTTATTACTTTACTAAGAGACTGGGAACAGGGTACTTGTGTCATCGAGCCATTATGGGTATCCAATGATAATAAATTAAAATGGCAGGTGCCATGTCTGGCTCACAGTATGTAGGTGCTTAATAGATGCAGCAGATGTTGTTGCTCTGTGTCCACTAATAGCATCCTTCCCACCACTTCCATCACCCTAAATGAAAAGTAGAAAGGATCTCTGCCCCCCTCCACCATGATGCTGTCTTCCTTTCATTTCCTTAAGCCCCTTTATGAAGCCTTTAAGTTATGTCAGCCTCTGGGAGTGCGATGTGAGGTATGCCATCTTGAAGCTTCATTTCTGGTCAAAGGAAAAAATACAACCTATTAACACAGAAGTAAACTAGCAGTGTGGGGTAGAATGGAGTGAGCACAAGACCACTTACCTTCTGGGTTCTGAATGAAAACATCCTTTGTTATAGAGCAGTTTTTAAACCCCATCTGCAGGAAAATTAATATGACAATAATAATAAATTGCTTTATTCTGGAAGCCTGGAAATAAGCTAGTCAACACAGAACCCATTGGCTTAAGTTTTTTTTTCTTCATAACACCTTTATTCTGTTAAAAATGATTCCTCCAGTTCAAACCCTTGTTGAGAAGAGGGTCCAGAAAAGTGTGTTTAGTCTTGGCACTTTCCCTCTCTGTTCACCCAAAAGAGAGAAGAAAATCAGTTTGTGATATGCCTAATGCTAACTACCTTTACATACGATATCTCATTTCCCATTTCTCTCTCTGCAAAATGAAACCAGCTTTCTAATTTTCCCTGTGATGAAGCAAGACCCAATTTCCACAGCCTGACCCAGGCTGAAGAGCTGGGGGATGTGGGAATACAGGTTTGTATCTTTGGAACCCTGTGTCAGTTCCAATCTCCCACTCTGACAGGAACTGTGACTGTTCTTCAATGGCAGATATCTTAATATTCTCAAATACTTAAGAAAGAAACCAGATCCAAAGAAAATTTTCCTGAAGACACTTTTAAAAATTGAAAAGTTGGGGCCTCCCTGGTGGCGCAAGGGGTTAAAGCACAGCACTGTGAAGCTATCTTCAGCCTCTGCAGCACGAGTTCGATCCCCGGCCAGCCAGGGAGCAACCACATGGCGCAGCCGACCTCTCCTGACTTGCCCACTGCTCCCCTCAGCAGTGTATTTTAGTCAGTCTGACTGTTCTGCTCCCCACTCTGGCTCTGGCGAATTCTCTCCCCTCACACACACACCTCTGGCCTGCACCCCAGCTCTTGTATGCATAAATAAATAAATCTTTAAAAAAATAATAAAAAATAAAAATTGGAAAGTTGGGATACTCAATAACCCAAAGAAGATTGAATTTGCAAGTTTCTCACATTAATTGACTAGATATCAAAAGAAAGACTGCTATAAATATCACAGCAAGTTAAACTTTCTTTCAAGACAGTTTCTGAATCCCATGCCCATGAATATCAAAGTGGGAACTGCAAATGATATCCATATAATGCTGTGTTAACATTCACTGCTCGGTCTCCTGCTTCAGTGGTGGGAAAGATTGATATATCATTTGGTTAATACAAAGTGTAATTCATTTCCAAAGTGGTGTGTTTCCTTTACAACATCAAATCTAGCAACTCTATGAAAATGCTGTTCTGTCAACTGGAATAATACCATTAATGGACTTGTGTCTGAAATATCAAATATGCAATCTGCTGCAAAACTCGCAATCTTGCTGCTCAGAACGTCATCTGGGCCACCTACCAGATTACACATAAAAAATGAGAAGAATTCATTCTAAGACCTAATCTCAGTAAGCCACAACTAGCCACCAGAATCTTCAAGATTAGTTCTAGCTTGTCTTTGTCCTACTTTGAAATTATCACTCCAAAATACTCACAGAACATGCAAGGACAGGAATTAATTTACCAGCCTTGAAGTATTCTGCCCTGAACAAACAATATTCCCCAGAATTACGGACTCCCCCAGAAAGAAAATTATGCTAAATTCCAACCCTGGGACCCTCACTGGGTAATGCCTAGCTGCTCCAAAGCCAACATGCTGGCTAGCAAGGAGACTTTGCCATCTTGCTATAATGACCTGTTCCTTTTAGACTGTTTTATGCAATTAGTCTTTATGCTTCTCAAGACCAGTGAAAACTAGCCAAAAAATATTTCCTCTTCCTAGTAGCAATAAACTCAGTTTTTCTTTCATGATCTCATCCCTGACTGTTCTCATTCTGATTCTTTATTTGTTCCTACATCATCGTTAAATTTTTGACGGTATATAATTGCTCCCCTCAGGTAGGGTCGTCAAAGTTCTCCCACCACCCAAACACCCATAGTCCATCACCTTAGTTGCTTGTGCTCTTCTCCCCGACTCATCTTCACCCTTTGCACCTCCTGGGTACCCCAGCGTTATGGTCAGTTTTCAAGGTTTGTCTTTGCCTGACCCTTTGTTTGGTTTCTCTATATTCCACAAATAAGTGAAACCATCTGATATTTACCTTTCTCCTCCTGACTTACTTTGCTTTTCATAACCCCTTGCAGCTCCATCCGTGTTGCTGCAAATGGCAAGAGTTTATCTTTTTTATCACTTAGCAGTCTCTTGCATATGTATACCATATATTCTTGATTCACTCATGTGTTTTGGGACTTTAGGTTGTTTCCACATCTTGGCTGTTGTAGATACTGCTGCAATAAACATAAGAGTGCAGGTTTCCTTTTGAATTTGTGTTTTTGTGGTCTTAGCCTATATTTCAAGGAGTGGAATAGCTGAGTCATGTGCAGATCCATTTTTAATGTTTTGAGGAATCTCCACACAGTTTTCCAAAAGACTTCTGCTGTCAGTGGCACAGGTAGGGCAACTCATTTGTTCTGTGTGCATAATTGACATCATGCTGATTCTTTTTCGACTCAACTACCAAGATTCATCTGTGACTCCCATCTTTCCCAATAGAAACTCAGGTTCAACTTAGGTCTGTGTATAGTTGACCCATGCAGTTCATTCATCAAAGAAGCTATTGAATACCTATTTATGCCAGCATTCTTCTAGATACAAAGAAAAGCAAAATTCAGAGTAGAAAAATAAATATATATGTGTGTACATATTTCATGTAGCTTATATTCTATGGGGTGTAGCAGATATTAAACCAAATGAATACATTTTATAAAGTGATGAATTCTAAAGAGAAAGATTAGCACAGGAAAGTAGATGGAGGAAGAAATCAATGACAAATAAGGTTTTGCACTGGAAGTAATATTTTAGAAAATACCTAAATGAATGAAGGAGTAGGTTGTCTGGAGCTGCCTCAAATAAGGATAACCTTCTAGGGCCTCCCTGGTGGCGCAGCGGTTGAGCGCTGGGTTGTGAAGCTGCCCGCAGCCTCTGCAGCGCTGGTTTGATCCCCGGCTGCTCCCCGGCCACCAGAGGAGGGTCCCACATGGCGCGCAGGCCTCTCCTGCCGCCCGCTGCTCCCCTCAGCATTGTACTTTTGTCCTTCTGCCTGCTTTGCTACCCGCTCTAGTAAATTCTCTCACACACCCCACCCGTGCTTCTGACTATACCCAGTGCTTGTATAAATAAATAAAATAAATAAATAAAAATAAATCTTTAAAAAAATTTAAAAAAAAAATAAGGATAACCTTCTAGATGGAAGAATCTGGAAAGTATAAATGTTAGAGTCATGAGAAATAAAGATAAAATTCAATTCAGTTGATTTCTTCTGATCTTGATAAATTCACAATGGCATAGAATTCAGAATCATGTCATTGGCCCTAAACTGATAATCAAGATTCAAGATCTTTTCCCAGATTCTCAAGTATTTGAACACATAGCCAAGAACAAAAATAGCAAGGTCATATAAAGCCTCGTGTTTTCCTCCTATTTATCATATTTCTCTACTTCCAAAATATATTTTAAAAATTGAGTAAAAATGCTCCCCAAAAAGGACATGGAGTAATGTGTGAAAACTGAAAAAAGAGTATCATTGCACTTTGCCTTGCTGACAAAGGTAAAATATGTATGAATGGGTCATACAGCATAAATCAATGTTCTCAAAATATATTACAATTTTCAAGTATTTTAAATTTTCTATCCTCCTTTTTCCATTATGGAATTGGAAATTAACTTAACACTAAGTAATAATATAAGGAAACAATGTAAAAATATAAAGGCATAACATTTTTAAGTGGCATAAACAATAGTAATTGACCAAAAACCATCAATCTAAGAAACACTGATCAAAATCTAATAATCATTCTCTACACCAAAGTTTCAGAAATACCAACTGTCTCTCTAGGTGTGCATGACCAGTCAAGTCTAACAAATTGCTCAGGGTAACATGGCAACCAGAATTCCTAGCAGATCACTGATTTAGAGTTGTCAGTAGAAATCTAAAACCTGAGAATTAAAGTCTAAAACCATGCCAATTAAAGGATACAAATACTCTCTAATCATATATAAAAATTAAAGTCATTTGTTCACTAGAATTGAAAAAAAAAGATTTTATTTTTACCAATTTTCAAGTAACAAAATGCATACTTAGTTGACTAAGAGATCATTAGCAAAGGATAGATCTGAGGCATATGGAAAGGGGAGGGAGAGGGGAAGGGTCAAAACAGGGGAGGGTAAAGCACATGGGACTATAGTGATGGTTCATGGGTGATGTGGTGGTGGTAGAATTATGGGGATTACACCTGAGGGGAGAAACCAAATATTGTACAGTATTGAACAACAATGAAATTTTTATTTATTTTTTTTTTAAAAAATGAGATCATGGCAACTTCAAATCACATGTAATCCAAAAGATCTTTTTAGAATATTTTTGTCAAACTTATTTCCTACTAGTACATAGTCCCAACCTCATGTCCAGCTGGAGAACTCAGAAAACCTTGTTATCTGTTCAATCATTTCCAGCATCATCTGTGTAATCCATGGAGACTACCAATTAAATCAATAATAGTGGATTAACCAATTAAGTCTATAGTCCTATAAAAGAATTTCAGGATGAATTAAATTTCTCATGAGAAGATTTAGTTTTCAACAGCATTGTAAATTCTTAATAATAGCTCATACATATAGATGAGGAAACTTACTGGTAAGACTACTTCAAGATAAACAGAGTGCAGTCAAAAAAGAAGTAGGATTTAGCTGTCAAAAATTATAACCAAATGGCTCCCAGATTCCCCAGATAACTCTACTTTGGAGTCCAACTTCAGAATCCAGATATGGCTATGAATATTCCTTGCTTTTTTATTTTAACTCATTCCTAAAATACTTGCTGTTAAGTGAAACGCCATTAAATAAAAGAATATATTAGTTTTAATATAAAAACTTTGATATTTCATCTCAACCAAAAACATTGAAACAATGATCACAGGTAGAAGAAATTCAACCACTGAACAATAGAAATAAGTTTACACACCTCAGGAAGCTTGAGATAGGTCCTCTTTGATTGTGAAAGTTCATGCAGTGAAAACTTTGATGTCTTGCAATAGAGAAAGGGAAGCTCTGAGTGTGTGTGCGTGTGTGTAGCAGATAGTGGGGCACAGGCAAGAGAGTCCTTCTGGAAGGTGAAGAGAGCACTGTTTCAGACTAATATTCAACAGCAGAATTCAGGAAGATTTTTCTTCTCCTAGAAGAGCCTGCAGAGGTGGAAACTTGGAGGACATCCGGGGAAGATGCGTGCCAAAGCAAATGTATTTGAAAGTAATGGTTTTTGTCATACTGTGAAGCTCATTACTAATATGGATGAAATAGATTCCATCCTTTACTCCTCAGTGCCTTGTTACTAGTAGTGTAGGAAACTAATAAATCCATGCTGGAAAACAGTAAGGGGTCCATATTAGCAATAGCAACTGATGAGTCTGGAGAATTCTGAAAAGTCTAACTCTCTATTGGAGGAGAGACCCACGTGCCTAAGGATGGTTCACACCGATAAATCATGCTGTCCAGGAAGGTTGGTTGTCCCCAGGGCTGTGACGAGCAAGCGGAACTAGGTGTCCTCAGTGGGCCAACCCAGCTGACATTCTCCGCCCATTTCAAGGAACAGTTTGGCTCCAAGGAAGGGCCCATGGCAGAGACCAGGGAGGCCGGGGCCAGGGCCATTACCTCAGAAATGTGACCCGGCCTGCAACTTCTGGATGGCCTCAGAGGCCCGGGACGGCTGGACTTTTCCTCACCTAGCACCTGGTTCCCATTCAGGTGAACCTGGGAACACAACCAGGTCTGTGCCAAACAGCTCCATCCTCTTACTGCTGGGAAGCCCTGTGTAGTTTTCAGAATGCTGCTGTATTCCTGGAAACGACTTGACACAGAGAAGCTAGCTTCAGCTCCCCAATGAAGGTGGTGAAAACAGTGGCAAAGAGGTGGTCTTATATTTTTTATATAATTTATTTTTTTAATTTATATCTTTTACATCATCATGTATCTCCCATGAAATTCCCACCACCAGTTCACCCGTGAACCATCACCACAGTCCCTGGTGCTCTTCTGTCTCCTGTTTTGATCCCTTTACCTCCCCTTCCCTCACAGAATGTCTTGTTTATGGTTGGTTGCCTGCTAGTTTTGTTGTTTTTACTATCACTACTACTACTGTTATTTTTTATCCTGATCCCTTATTTGGTTCCCCTATTTTCCTTCTATAAATGAAACCATGTGGTGTTTTTAAAGGAGGGAAGAAATCGAGAAGAATCCAAGCAGAAATATAGGCTGCCAAAGCAGGGCAAGAAGTTGCTCCAGCCACGGAAGTGTCATGTATGGAAAATTAGTAAAGCATCTTCATATGAAAATATTCTAGTTTAACAGCAAGTTCAAATGAAGATAATAAACAGTACTTGGACAAAAAGAATTCTCCTAAACAAATGGGAAACAGCAGCCTTTCTTTTGACAATGAAGGTGAAAGTGATTCAATGTAAACATTTTGGATTTAGCATTCCTTCAGAGTATGCGGGGTGTTTTATAAAATAACAGTTTTTCTGTTATAAAGTTAATACAGTCTCATATAAAAATTTAAAAATATAGGAAAATTTTAGTAAGATAAAAGCTGCCCTGCCATCAATACCCTTTTGACCTGAAAAACCAAATCTATAGACATTAACAACTGTAAACAGTTTGTTATTTCCCATGTGGGGGAGGGTATAAGTCTGCAAATTAAACTTTTTTTTTAAAGATTCATTTACTTATTTATATAAGAGCCAGGGCACAGGCCAGATCATGGGAGGGTGAGAGGATTCACCAAAGCCAGAGCGGGGAACAGAACAGGCAGACTGGTGAAATACACTGCTGAGGGGGAGCAGCAGGCGAGACAGGAGAGGTCTGCTGCGCCATGTGGATATCTCCCTGGCCAGCTGGGAATTGAACCAGTGCCGCAGAGGCTGCGGGCTTCTTCGCAACCCAGCGCTCAACCGCTGTGCCATCAGGGAGGCCCTGTAAATTAAACATTTTTAACAGAAAAAAATGTTGATGTGTTTATGGATTCAGTGAATTGGATGATGAAAAGTCGTTGTATTGAAAAAAGGTCATGTGAAAAATGGTATATTATTTCAAAAATCCTTATGACAAAAAGCTATTATTTGAGAAATTCTGCTTTTTGTTTTATTCCACCCATTTCTGATATTTCTATAATTACTCAGCTGCTAACATCTTGGTTCTTTTCATGTCCCGCTTGGCATGAAACCTCAGTAGCATCCCTTGCTGAAATAGCCCCCCTGAGTTTGGCTCTGGTTACTAAGTCCAGTTGATCTTTTTATCTCTCTCTATTTAACACTTTATATAAAAGATAACTGGAATGAATAGTCACTTTTCAATCCTAGTCTTCCTTCACAACAACTCAAACACGGCATCTTCTTTTAATTTTTTAATAACTAATCCTGCCCAGATACAATAAGACATGAGCAACCTTGATATTCCTTCCAAATTTTGTGGATATCTGAGTCTTTGCCTGTCTTTACTTATGTGAGTCTATGATTTTATATTGGGATCTCCTTGAGCATAAGAACTGTGCCTTATTTACTACTATATCCTCAAAACTTTACATACAATTTTATTATAAATCTACATGCTAGAAATAAAATGGAGAGCCTCACAGCCCAGCGCTCAACCGCTGCACCACCAGGGGAGGCCCAGAAAACTTACTCTTATAACCTGATTTTTTTCTATTATAAGTAGAGCTAGGGTCATCTTGTGAGAATATGAGGAGAAAATATTCAAAATTGTTATTACAGGGAGTAAAGGAAGAGTTGTCTAGAAAAAAAAAAAAAACAAGATTGCCCTGGAATACCAAGAGCCCATTTGCTGAGACTGGTGGACTTAAATTTATAAAGAAATAAATCTGTGTGTAGTGGAAATTTCTTTTGGAGAATTGGCTGCTTAGTGGAGGAATGAAAAAAACAAATGATTGGATTTATTGAGTTCGCCCAAGTTTGGTGCTATGACAGAGGGTGGTGATGTAACACTGCCAAGCAAGGAAACTTAGGTCATTCCCTAAAGTGTTATTTAAATAAAAGCATCATGGAACCAAGATTGCATAAGAAGGAAAGTGAATATAGAAAGGATTTTATGGCCGCATGAATACAGAAGGGTCAGTGGAATGGTGGTCTTTCTGAAGCTGAAGCATGGCCATAGGGAGAGGAAGTGAGGCTGGAAGGAGATAAATGTGAAGAGAGAAAGTGTGAAATTTGAATTAATAAGTGTTAGAAAAGCATTAGCAATTGATAAAAGGCTCAAATTACCTCCCTGTTAGTAAGTCATTGAAGATGAGAAGATAAGGATGAATAATGAAGTCATTGAGGTGGTGTTGGGTTTATGCTGAAGATGTGAGGAAAATAAAGATATGACTACAGCCTGATATATCTGTGCAATGAACAGCTTTGCTTCTACTGAATGTTGTTAAAATTTGAAAAGTAGGGACCTCCCTGCAACACAAGTTTGATCCCCCAGCCTGCCAGGGAGCAACCTACGATGGCACGACAGACCTCTCCTGCCTCCCCCGCTGCTCCCCTCAGCAGTGTACTTCAGTAGATCTGCCCGTTTTGCTTCCCACTCTCACCCCAGCACCGCTAGCTTACATCCCAGTTCCTGTATACATAAATAAATAAATATTTTAAAAAAGAAATAAAAAAATAAAATTTGAAAAGTAAACCAACGGTTTTAACACTGAAAAAGGTGAGAATATAATTTTGAATTTTCTAGCATTCAATGTACATTTATCACAACAATAATGCAATTGTGAATATCATTATTAATTTATTTAAAGATGAGAAGCTGGAGAGTGAGTAACTTACCCAAATCATAAATAATCTAAATGGATGAATTGATAGTAAAATACAGATCTGAGTCTAGACCCTACAACCTCAAATTCAACTTTAAAATAGATGGAATTTAGAAACAATAAATGTTCAATTCATTTAGTTCATTAGATTCACCCTGGAGGACTGATAAGTTTGGTCCCAGCATTACCTGTGGTGCTTAGAAAAAGCATACAGAGGGCCTCCCCTGTTGGCGCAGCTGTTGAGCACTGGGCTGCGAAGCTGCCCACAGCCTCTGCAGCGCCGGTTCGATATCCGGCCACCAGCGAGGATCCCACATGGCGAAGACCTCTCCTGCCACCCGCTGCTCCCCTCAGCAGGGTACTTCTTCACTCTGCTTGTTCTGCTCTTCGCTCTGGCTCTGGTGAATTCTCTCACCCTCCCGCGCTTCTGACTGTACCCAGTGCTTATATAAATAAATAAATAAATCTAAAAAAAAAAAAATATTTATATTAAAAAAAGAAAAGCATACAGAGTGGGGATACAAAATCTCTTCTAAAGTTGGTGCTCAGTCATTTAAATCAGTTAACATGTCTTTGAGATTAATAAGTCTAATAAGTTGAACCATTCTCCATGGTCCTAGAAAAATCTAGACCCAGACTTTCCCTGAAGCCCTTAATAAAATAATAAATAATATCTTAATGAAACATCCACAGAAATAGAGTAAATTCATAGAAACTTACATGCCATTTAATTGCGTGGTTATTCTTTGTCATCACACACGAGAGAGTTTAATTCTTCATTGAACTATTTTCAAAATCATAAGTTGAAAGAGAAGAAATTTGATCTTGGCCCATTTAAGAAAATTATTCTACACCCAGAATTAGATTCCTTACTTAGCATAAATTCTATTTTCTAAGAGTGAATTAATTATCCATAAAAAGAAATGAGTAACTTCAGTTCTGTTTTAAAGCTTGATATACCCTCACAGAACAGAAAATTGAAGAGATCAATCTTGCAACAAAGGGAAGTTATCTTCAAGACAGAAAAGATGTTTCTGGAAACACTGATTGTCTCAAGGACACATGAAAGGAAAAATAGGTGAATTGAATGCCAAGGCAAATTGGCACTTGCCTATACTTTCTTAGGTCATGGTCTTATCGAAGGAAAAAAAATAGTATTTTCCCATCAATTTCTAGAGTCTAGAAACTTGACAGTTATATGGTACATTTCATTCAAAGCCTGTCATGCTCAGAAAATATAGTAGATGTCAGTTGCTTTTTGGCCAACAAGAATGCATTCGCTCTGACTTGTATTTTGGGAATTCCATTTTCCATTATTAGACAATGTGCTTCAAGTGGAGCCTCCAATTTCAGCATCCAGGATCAGATCATGAGGTCTAGTCAACTACCTGGTCCCCCGCCATTATGTTAGACACAGAAGCATATGACCTGAACCAAAGGAAATAGGACTGATAAGAGCAGATCCTGGGGATTCTGCAATGGCAGAGAAAGACATGTACTCTTTTCTTGTAGATTTGTATTTGGAAAGATGTAGCTCAGAGCTATTTAAAAAAACTTAAGGGAAAACTAAATATAGTCAAAATAGAGTAAGACTGAGTCAAATGATGGAAAGGGAAAAAAAAGGAAAACAAGTCACGGAGGTGACTTTTGTATATTAAACACAATACCCACGTTCTTCCTCTGAAATTTTATATTATGTAAGTCGCTAAATTTATTCATTGTATATGTCAGTTGAATCAAGATTTTCCTGTCACAAGCCAATGAGTCCTACCTGAGAGTGTGACTCAGCAAATGCTATCAGTTAAACTTCAGTATTCTAGAGATTCATTCAGAAGAGGGAAACCCAAATTTTCCTCAAATTTTAAGCAGAGGTATGTGATTTTGAAGACCAGCTCCCTGAATAATATAATTGAGTAGGCGATTTAACCTCAGTTTCATAATCTGCCAAATGGGAATTATAATAATAATATTTCATGGAATTATTTAGCATAAATTTGGATAGTATATATTCAACCTCTAACAGAGTTCTTAAAATATATACATATCCTATAATTGGTAGCATTATTCATTCATGGTCTGTGTATCTTTTCATGTTGTTCATTAAGCTACCAAAGTTGTCCATATATCTGCAGTGGTCCAGAGCCTTGCACAGGGTAGGGAGTCAATAATTGTTTGTTAATTGAATAAATAAGTTTGTGGATAGTTGATCCTTGTGTTCTCAGTTCGTTTAATCTCGAGTGATGTTGTTTGAATGATAAATTATGTGGTGATCCTATGTGTACTGTTTCAATCTTTTGTTTTTTGCCAATTTCTTCAACTTTAATCTAAACAAGTGTTCCCTTTCTTGACCTTCCAAGGATACAAAGAAAATTTGATTAAGATTATCACACAAATCAATTCCAAAGACACCTGCGCCCCTATGTTTATAGCAGCACTATTTACAATAGCTAAACTATGTAAACAAACCAAATGCCCAAAAATAGATGACTGGATCAAGAAGATGTGGTACATATATACCATGGAATATTACTCAGCATTCAAAAAAGATAAACACATGCAATTTGCAGCAACATGGATGGCGCTGGAAGGGATCATTCTCAGCAAAATAAGCCAAAAAGAAAAAGAAAAATACCGGATGGTCTCACTCATAGCAGGAATCTAGAAAACTTAAATAAGGGACCAGGAAAATGAATAACTGTAAGAAAGTGAAAATCAAAATCAACAAAAAACTATGAACCAGAGACACTTTTTGGGGGGTTGGGGGCAGGAGGGGAGGGATTGGGGTCAGAATGGGGGGTTTGCAATTGTATGGGGGAATATGAAAATAAAATTTATTATTTAAAAAAAAAAATATCCTTGAAAAGGAAAGTTTTCAGGAGACATTGCAGTAGAATAAGGAATCCCTGAGAGCCCTTTGTATTTGTCAAGGGTTCATTTTTACCACCAACACCAATCTTGCAATAAATGAATATTAGTATTTACAAGTATTTGTTGTCTAAGGATTTAGTACATAAAAGCCATGGTGTGTATAAAAGGGAAAGAAGGGCTGAGTTGAGCCTCCCTGGTGGCATAGGGGGTTAAGACGCAGCACTGTGAGGCTGTCCGCAGCCACTGCAGCATGAGTTCGATCCCTGGCTGGCCAAGGAGATAACCACATGGCACAGTAGTCTTCCTATCTCGTCTGCTGCTCCCCTCAGCAGTGTATTTCAGTTACTCTGCTTGTTTCTGTTCCCCACTCTGTCTCTAGTGAATCCCCTCACCCCCTGCACCCCAGCTCTTGTATGCATAAATAAACAAATCTTTAAAAAAAAAAAAAAAGATTATCACACAAATATTTGTGCCAGATACAAGTGAGTTCTAGGGCAAGTTAGGGTTAAGTAGGCAGCTTCAGGAACAGTACAGGCAGGGACTTTGGGAGAGTTAAAGAGGCTTCTGAGATAAGGACAGTAAATTCTAAGAGGTGCTAACCAAGACATACTCCAGCCATGAGGTCAGAAAGTCCAAGAGGACTAAATAAACAAGGACAGTAAATCTTGAGAGAACAAGATCTTGGACAGAGGAGGTAAAAGGAGAAAATCTAAGATCAGAGCTGGGAAAACGGGCACATCTGCCCAGAGGAGTATAACCACTGGGAGAGAGAGCCCATCACAACGTCGGATGATGACATTTTAGAATAAAGGAAAAAAGGTTTAAATATCCCCTAGACACAAGGCCCAAGGCGGCAGCTTTTGTCCCTCCTTGGCATCGCTGCCTTGAATCTTCACTTTTGTTTTTTTTTTCTAAATAAACTTCTCCTTTGTTTTCTAAACAAGGTTTGCATCTCTCCACTTATCTAAAAGTCTGTCTATGAATTCCTTTTTACAACTTCATGAGACAAGAACCGTGATGGTTCAAGAGCTACCAGCACACACCAGCTACGTAAGCTTGTTGTTTGAGTTTGTTTGTTTGTTTGATTGTTTTTAAAGATTTATTTATTTATACAAGAACCAGGGTACAGGCCAGATGTGTGGGAGGATGAGAGGATTCACCAGAGACTGAGTAGGGAACAGAACAGGCAGATTGACAAAATACACTGCTGAGGGGAGCAGCGAGTGAGACAGAAGAGGTCTGCTGTGCCATGTGGGTATCTCCCTGGCCAGCAGGGATTGAACCGGTGCTGCAGAGACTGCAGACAGCCTCACAGTGCAGTGCTCAACTGCCTGCACCAGCAGGAAGGCTTTCCATTTTTTATTTTTATTCTTACATCTTTGTAATACCCATAGTTCTCCCACCTCCACATCACCTGCGAACCATCACCATATTCTTTTGTTTTCATCCCTCCCTGTTTTACCCCTACTCCCACCCCTCCCCTGCTGTATGTTCTATGGTCAGCTTGCTAGTTTTTGACTTTTTCTTAAGCTTTTGTTTGGCTTCTCTATATTCCACATATAAGTGTGTTATTTATCTTTATCCTTGTGACTAATTTCGGCTAGCGTAATTCCTTCCAGTTCCATCCATGTTGCCACAAATGGCATTGCATTTGATCCAGCAATTTCACTACTAGGTATTTACCCAAAGGACACAGAAACATTAATTCAAAAGGGCATCTGCACCCTTCTGTTTATAGCAGCAATATTTACAATAGCTAAGCCATGGAAACAACCCAAATGCCCAAAAATAGATGACTGGATCAAGAAGATGTGGTACATATACACATGGAATATTACTCAGCAATCAAAACAGATAAACTCACGCAATTTGCAGCAACAATGGATGGAGTTGGAAGGGATCATGCTCAGCAAAATAAGCCAGAAAGAAAAAGAAAAACACCGGATGGTCTCACTCATAGCCAGTTTCTCTTTTTTGATCTCTGAGTAATTTAATGACTTTGTTGACAAGAGAATAGTTGGTAGTAGAGGACAGAGTACTGAATTTTAACTCTAAAAGACTTCAAAGTCCTGGCCCTATGGTTTGCTACTTATAAGACATTGAGCATGTCTTGAAATTGCATTTTCTTCACTCATAATAAAACTAGATTAATAATCCCTACCCCATAATAATTTTTAGATGATCAAATGAAATAATATAAGGGAAAGAGTACTTTGAAAACTCTAATACTGTCAGTAATTATGATTAACACTGTGAATTACAGAGGAAAAAATGCATACTCCTCTGCTTTCTAACTGGGATACAATTAATCAAAATCTATGATCTTCAAATGTATTATTTCTTTGCCACAATTGGAAGCATGACTAACCTTCAGATTTCAGTGAGTGTTTTATGAAGTAGGAGGAAAAATGGAAGGAAAGAGAAATTCATTTCACAAATGCCATTCCCTTAGACTGCATTTTCCTTTTCTCCAGCTCACAAATCCCATTCATCCCTAAGGGCTCATCTGATGATTTCCTACATACCAGTTAAGGCTCAGTTCCCCTATCATCAACTATAAAAAGATTTATTCCCCAGGTAGTAGTAAACACCAATCTGCCAGGTTCCTAATGCATGTGTTGCTCCATCTCTATGTTTGTACCTGTCACAGAGAATGGAATGTCTCTCTCCACGTTTATCTCCCCCACTAAGCTATAATCTCCTTTGAAATGGGGGCCTATATATTTCTTAAATTTATATCACCAACAATTATCAGAAACATTGACATACAAAAAAGTCTAGTATACATGTTTATTGAATTACATGGAAGAAAAGACTTACTAATCACTTATGATGGATTAGAAAATAGTACTAAGTGCTATACATGTGTTGCCTCATTTGATCCTGAAAACAACCCAGTGACAAAGACACTATTTTTATTTCCTATATTTTGAAAAAGCTGCATTTTTTTAGTGACAGCCTCAGTTTCTTTCTTCTGTTCTTTAACTTTATTCATGAGTTCAATCATTTGTTTCTCTAAATATTCTTGTATCTTTTTTATAAGCTTTTCTGAGTTCTCTTCTATCACTATAACTTGCCTTTCTGAATTTTCTCCCATTTCTTTGTGTTTTTTTATAGCAGTTATGAACACTCTAACAAGGAGATATATTTTCCCATGTGGTTGGACTTTGGAGAGATCTCTCTTTGTGATGTTCTATATTCCCTTGAGATCTCAAGTTGCCATGTGTATGTATTTGTCCATTTTGCTACTTTATATTTTCCAGGTATTATTTAATATCTGTAACATTAATTTGGAGAGCTTAACTACTTTTTTTTTTCCCTGAAAGTGGCACCATTTTTTTTTTATTTGATTTGAAATTTGCTTCCTAGTAGCTATCAAGCCCTTTTTATTCGCTATTAAATTAGGCTTTTAAAAATTCTTTATTTAGGGGTCTCTCTGGTGGTGCAAGGGGTTAATACGCAATCTATGAAGTTAACTGCCGTCACTGCAGCATGAGTTCAATCCTCAGCCAGCCAGGGAGCTACCCATATGGCGCAGCAAACCTCTCCTGCCCCGCCCACTGCTCCCCTCATCAGTGTATTTCAGTCAGTCTGCCTGTTTTGCTCCCCACTCTGTCTCTGGTGAATCCTCCCACCCCCCACATCTCTGGCCTGTACCCCAGTTCTTGTATGCATACATAAATAAATCTTTTTTTAAGATTTTATCTATTTTATCTTTTTTTAAGATTTATTTATGTATGCATACAAGAGCTGGGGTGTAGGCCAGAGGCATGGGAGGATGAGAGGATGCACCAGAGACAGAGTGAGGAGCAGAAAAGGCAGATGGACTGAAGACACTGCTGAGGGGAGCAGCAGGCGGGACAGGAGAGGTTCGCCGCACCATGTGGGTAAATCCCTGGCCAGGGGGAATTGAACTCGTGCTGTAGAGGTTGCAGAGAGCTTCACAGTGTGGTGCCACCAGGGAGACCTTAAATAAATAAATCTTTAAAAAGAAATGATGGAGTCTTTCCATTTGCAACAACATGGATGGAACCAGGGAGCAGTATGTTAAGCAAAATAAGTTAGAAGGAGCAAGATACATAATGGGTGAGTTCATTCACATGTGGAATATAAAGAAACAAAACACAGGAGGAGACAAAAATAAACCAAAACAAAACCTTGAAATATGACTGTAGAATTGAGGCTACCAGAAAGGGATAGTGGGGGTGGGAGAAAAAGGAAGGGGGAAATCTGATCCACCCCCCAAGAGAAGGGGGGGTGAGAACTGCGAACAGGAGAGAACAGTGGACTATGGGTGCTTTGGTGGTGGGAGAGCTAAGGCGACCACTCCTGAGGGTAGAAATCTTATGTCAAAATTTTAACAAGGATATTTTTTAAAATGGTACTTCTTTTTTTTTTAATCAACAATAATAGGCTTACTTTGATTTTAACTTCACATTAACAGATACATCCTTGATGCCTTCTGCTGCTTGGTGCTCCAAGTTAAACCTGGAGCCATGCAATCAACTTCAGTGGATACATAAATAATGTTGTGCTTTTATATTCGATATGGATTCTGCACTCATAACTGAAAACCTTGCTGGTATTTACATATATTATATCATCTAAAGTGCTCAAAAAATAAATTAAAAATGGTACTTCATTAAAATACATGAATTTTAAAAAGAAAGAAGTGGAAAAAAGGGTCCAGTGGACGATGATGAAGGCTATTTGGTATTTTGATGATGCGGTGTGGTGTGGTAACCTACATCTGAAAAGGTGTGAACCTATATCCATAAATCATATAGAGTGTGGTAAACCAATGCTATGCCAATAAAAGAAAAATGATAAAATTTTAAAAATAAAAATTTTAAAAGTTGAAATGTAAAACCACCCAAATATTCATAATATTCTAGAGGAGCTAAGTTTCCAACCTGTGCCTGTTAATGAGAATATGAATGATAGAAATTGTAGAAATGTAATAGCTATACATCTCTCCTTATCACCATGACCTGAAAATAATCACTGAGATTGATAAAGACTATTCTCAATCCTAGAGTATGCCTAGACTTGTTGATTAGCCAGAAGAGAGAACTATCATTTATCAGATTTTGTGACAGAGAATGTCTGATCATTCCAAACTGCAGTAGAAGAGCTGTTCCTGAGACATTAGAGCAAATAAATGTAGTATAGAAGCTCTATCAGAAAAAAATCTAAAATCTAGTCATGTCCTTTAGCTATGAGAGAAGAGCAGCAGTTAATCAATTTGAGCTACTTGCTGGAGGACCAAAGCTCACCAATAAAATAATGGTACCCATAGCAATTGAGCCAAGAATGAAGCACGGGTAGTAAAAGATAAAGAAGACATATCCAGATAACGGGACTGTAATTATAAATGACTTTTAGCCTTAGCAAAATTAATTGAGACGCTCTTGATAGATAGTTAAAACTGAGCACTAAATGACACTGACCGTGAGTTACATAGCTTTCTGGTACAAACTCAGAGAGAGTTTCCCTGAAGTGAGTCAAAGCTAGATCTAGTTCAATGGCAATACATGAGATGGATAGGAAATGTGTCAAATGATTGATCAGATGCTTGACCACGGTGTTGCTGACTATAATTTTTAGAAATTGAAAAGCAGTTTTTACAAGAAATGGAGCTCTAAACTATATCATCTAGGGAGGAAAGAGAAAGGTCACAGTGAATAGATGGCCTCAGGGGGAGGTGATAGATTAGTCTCTGAAGTGATTTTTGAATTCCTCCATGATGACCAATCATCACCTCCTCCTGATCATCCAATTCAATGTCCACAGTATCACTGGCATTATAATTTTCAAACACAGAGCTGCCCAAAATATTTGAGAGTCCCCTGTTTCTGAGAAGACAAAGTGCATGTACCTTCTGTGTATGTCATACTTTGTTCTTCAGATTATGGACCAGACTTACATTTGCAAAGCTTGTCTCTTCATTCTTAAAATATTCCACATTCTTTCAAAAATATAGCACCTATTTCATGCTATTCTGGTACCTGAGTTGTTCATTTCCCATCTGTTTTTTTTTTTTTTTAATGAATCTACGTGTCCCAGTAACGAGGTCTGGTGTTGCCTACTCTAAGAGTCCCTCTCCAGTATTCCTGACAGCAGTGTCAGGAAGACACAGATGTAGCAGAGAGAACCATGTAGGAAGTGAGGTAATGGTAGTTTTGAAGACATACCACAGACAATATCAAATAGTCCTACAGAGTCTAAAATGAATTTTTATTTGAGTTTTCACTTGTCAGATAGCTACAGATCACCAGAAATGTCTTGATAACTCTATTCCTGAAACCTTAAAAATATTTAACTATCTAAGAGTCAGTCACACCTATTTCACCAAACCAAGCAAAGAAAAATAATTTTAGAATTTTGAACAACCAGGTTTGCAATAGTAGAAATCTGTCATCAAATTCTTCTTTCTGGCATGTTGTAATTAATGGTGATTGTGTTGATTGGTATTCCCTAAGAATTAGACTATTTTTAAGATGTTATTTTTATTTCTTTATTAGATAAGTCTATAATGAGTGATTACAGTGTGTCCATATATGGTGCTCATTATGAATAAGATATAGTCTCTGGCCTTCGGGATATATAATGAAAAAGATAGCTATGTATTTAGAGTCAATCTTCTTCTGATTAGTTTACAACTTGGAGTGAAATAGCATGAGTTGCTGACTCCCTTTCCAGAATTCTGAATTAGAGATATCACAGAAGTGAGGTATCAGATGGATTCCTATGGATATCAGACATTCATCTAAAATCAATGAATGTTGTAATGGCTTGTGTGTGTGTGTGTGTGTGTGTGTAAAGAATGAGAGAAATAACAGGCTAAAGCAAAAGCAAGTTGTTTGCCACATAATTTATTCCTCTTTGCGAGTACATATTACCCACCAAAAAAGCAGATAATTTCAGAAAAATATTTATTTATGAGCCTCCCTAGTGATCTAGGGGTAAGTCTCAGCACTATCATTGCTAGGGCCTGAGTTCATTATAGGCCAGGGAGCTGACCCACATGGCACAGCAGACCCCTCCTGACTCGCCTGCTGCTCCCCTTAGCAGTGTATTCTGTCAGTCTGCCTGTTCTGTTCCCCACTCTGTCTCTGGTGAATCTTCTCATCCCCTGTACCCCTGGCCCACACCCCAGTTCTTCTATAAAAAAAATAAAAAACATGTATTTATTGACTCCCAAAAACATCATGTAACATTTACAGTTTACAAACATAAAGAAAAAATTTTAAAAATCAACAACCTACATTATTTGAATACTAATGAACCAATCAAATTAACTCAAAAAGGACATAATAAATATTATCAAATTTATTGGGATAAAATGAACATTAATAAGAGCAACATGCATCAAGGAAACTATAATAGGTGAAATAAAGAGTTCAATATCTTGTTTGAATAACAAGATGGATACCAATAATGAATTAATTAATGAACATGAATATCAAGATGAGAAACTCTCCCAAAGGACCTCAAAGATATAAAAGATAGATTTTTTTAGTCCGAAAAGAGGAAAATATTTTTCTCTTATAAGTGAGAAGTTCACAGAACATAAAACTATGTTGGAAGACCATGATAATTTGGTGTGGGAGTGCAACCTGTTTGATGCCTAAGGGGGGAAATCCTTATTCCAAGCACTACACTGGTACTTCAAAAAAATAAAACTGGTTTGTACAAAATGGAAAAAAATGTGTATTAATTACAGAAACATAAATGAGTTAAACACACATTAAAAGGCAAAGACAGATTGATGACAAGACACTAAAATACATTAACTGCTGACAATAATTTGGAAGCAAAATAATATACAAGGTAGAAAATAAAAAGATAGAAAAATAGGTAATATATGTAATCCAAGCAAAAGTTGTAGTAGCAATTTTGTATCAGTCAAAATATAATTTAATATATTAAATTTATGTTTAATAAAATATAGTAGTAACATAGAGATGTCACATTCCAATAAAATGAGCAATAAATTAACTATAGGCAATCAGACTTTTTATATAAATTCAATACTATTGTTTCAATCTATATTAATAAACACTGACAGAGATATGTAGAAAAAGCATAAAATAAAATTGTGCTTCAATCTTTAAACACACACTCACTTAGAATTTGATGGAATAGTTAGACACACACAAAAATGTAACTGAAAACTAAGGGATTTCAGCATAGCTATAGGAGAATATGGCAGAAAACTCAATGGGAATATGATGGAAGATCTAATATTCACAGGAGGCAAAAATGACATGACTATAGGGATATGAAAAGATACCAACACATAGTAGTAATCAGGAAAATACTAATGTTTTATCTATCTTTCTCCAAATTTCTTTCTAAAGCAATCTGTTAAATGTATATACAATAATACAGAGATATAAAAATCTAATTATACAGTGAAAATGTAGAGAAAATATATTTGAGTATATGATATGTAAATTTATATGCATAGAAGTTAATTTCACAATATAATCTCACAAATTTGTGCATTAGAACATAAATTCATCAAAGTAACTGTCCATGTCAGATAGACTAGGAGAAATAGGCTGAGATGGAGAATGAAAATATAAAGTGAAGTAAAAGGAGAGGCTCTAGAATTGCTCAAGGATGCTTGCAATCCCATGAATAGATGAACATGATTTAATCAATTCAGTGAACCTGATTAAAAAAAAATAATTTACTTCGTTTTGGAAAGCTAGAGTAAGGAGTGACTGGTTGTTGGGGAAGTGGATGCAGAAACAATTAGAACTCAATTGAGTCTTCAGGAAGAACCAGGATTATACTAGGTAGTGAATGCAAGAAGGAAATCATTCCAAGGTTATGAAACCTCCTACAGAAGGGCACAGTTAGGAAATACATTGTTATGTTCAGGGAACTGCAAGCAGACTGGGGTGTGTATGGATAAGGGGAGTTTGGTGGTGAGATAGGAGATGCATGACTAATGTCAAGGCCAAAGTGATAGATTGGTTCCAGATTGTGAAGTCCCTCAAATGTCCTACTAGAAAGCCACTGAAAACCTACAGAGGTGGGGATAAGGGATAGATTGACCCTTGGTGACTTGTGAAAGCCACATGAAAAATTTCCAAGCTGTCACAAACTAGCCAAGCTGTCAAGATTCCAGAGCTGGAACAGGGTAAAGCAGTTAGCTAAATGAGGCTCCCATGAAGAATGTCCCTGTCAGTCTATCTGGGGTGGCATCTGCTGTAACTAGAGACCAGCAAGTCAACAGACAGTTTGATTGTCAAATGATTTATGTCAGCCATCATGTGTCGAAGTAGCAGTCACACATCTGTCATCAGGACAATGTTGTATAAAAGTGATTTTAATTGCTTCTGGAATCTAAATAAAAGGAGCAAAGCATCTGAGATAAATTATGGGATCACTGCTAATTTTTAGATTGTGTTTTGAAGGACAAAATAAACCCCCAGTTGACTGGGGGAGGTGGTGGTAAAAGTTATTTCACCAATAGGAGATGCAGGTAGGAGTGTTTTAATGACAAATGACAATATTCATACTATGACAAGAACCTCAATTCAGAAAAATGTCAAGCTAATGTATTCCATTTTCTTTCCTGTATTTAATCAACTGTAGAAGGTACTGATGGGAGAAGCAGGCTATAAGAAAAGGACTTGTGAATGTCAAATATTAAAATAAATAATCACATTTAGGTAATCTCTTCCAATTTGCTATGCATATTAGGCACAATTTAATGTCTCCATACCCACTTTTCATCTGCCTTTCTGACGTTTTCCTCCTTTCTGCTCCTTAATGCTTTTGCCCCTTTGTAAATCCTTATCTTCCTCTTCTTCACTTGTGTCTTTCTCCTGCCACCACAGAAGAAATCTTCCTGAAGTATCATACAAGTTATTCAAGCCCCTTCACAGAAGCTCCCCCAGGCTGACTGCTGCAACAGAATCCCTACTCCTTGGATTGAGGTCGAAAAAGGCTCTGTATGATAACCATTCATTAATTCAGTTCATTCAGCAAATATTTATTGAACATTTACTGCACACTGGGTAGTGTCCTACACACGTCAGTGAACAAAACATGACTAAAATCCCTCCCCTCGTGAAGTTTACATTCCATGGAGGCCGTCAACTTAACGGATTTACCATCAGACCTTTGAACCACTCACAAATCCTTAAACTCTTTCCCAGCTATTTACCTTTGCTTGATATTTTGGTTATATACTCAACTAATAATTCTTTTCTACCAAATGTGTCTGACATCCATGCAACTCCCTTGGGGTCTCGATTCCTTAATCTTCTCTTCAAAGATCATTCCCTCCTCTCCACCTCAGCCACCCTCTCCCATGGTCATTCAGGAAGACTTGCTTGCTAGGTCCTCTTCCCTCATCCAACCTAAGTAAAAAGGAAAAGAATCTGGTTTCCTCATACAAATTGCCTCATTCAAATCTTGAAAACAATCACATGAGTTAAGCACTGTGTGATTTATTTCACTCTGTCTCTGGTGAATCCTCTCACCCCACCCCCTCCCCCACACCTCTGGCTTGTATCCCAGTTCTTTATGCATAAATAAATAAATCTTTTTAAAAAATTATTGTTAGTAAATAGATAGTAAATATTTTCTCACCTCTCTAAAGGCAAAACCCAATAATTTTTACTGTAATATGCTTCATACTTTCCCTCATAGTTACCTTTTTTCCGACTACATGCACATTCTGTCCACACTGTGATGTTCCTTTGACTTCTGCATAATAGAAATACAATTCACACCAAGACATTCATGAGAAAAATCCATCCAGACTCCCTTGTGGTACTTACCATCATTCTGGATCTAGTCCAGACTCCACTCATACGGCTTAGATATGACTAGATCACAACTCTGGCCAAAGTCACGATCAAAGACTGATCCAAAAAAAGGTCCATCCTTCACTGGGTAGATTGCAAATGACACAGAAAATACTAATTTTGCTCAACTCATCCTAGAATTCTTGGGTTCCTGTGATTGGCATACTGCATGTTAACAGTGGATGTGAAGCCAGAAATGTAGGATTGAAGTTCTGTTTCTGTTGTTCGTCGTCACTGTATTCTCTCACTCCTCTCAAGGCAAAACCCAGCAATTTTCACTATAATCTGCTTCTGAATTTCCCTCATAGTTATTTTTTTCCAACTAAATGCACATTCTTAAAACTTACAAGTTAATCAATCAGCCAATGATGTCAGGATAATTTGGATGAATATAGACTGTGATACATGAATTTAATTGTACCAAAAATATGTCATATCTTAATGAAATAAGTGGAGGAAGGAAGAGAAAGGAGTAAAGTAACAAGAAAACGGTGTTTTGAGCACAAAGAAAGTTTAATATTACAACATAAAAATCTTATCTGGTAAATTTGTTTCTCATTAGGATCTGTGTTAACAATTCTGAAACATCTCTACATTTATTATAGTATTAAGCAAATAAGGAAATAAACTGAAGTGATGAGAGCAATTTTTCTGTCTGAGAAAAAAAAGTTTCAAGAAGACTAGGAAGAACTTTGTGCTACTTTAGAGTCAGCCATATCAGTATGAACACATATACCTTTAAATTGGATATATACATAGATATAGAGATAATGATAGATGATAGGTAGATCATCCATGCGTACATACATACACACTAGAGACATAGATATAGAGACGTATACATGAGTTAGCACTCATACACATTTTTTTTTTTACTCTGTCCACTAAGAGGGCTGAAATGCAGTGACATACCAATTACAATGAATGTTCTCAGCACTTGATCTTGATATCTCAATACTATTACCCATTAAATGAAAACAAAAAAAAAAAGAAAAACATATTCTTGGAGAAATAACTGATTCTAGGGCTGTGGCATGAAAGATAAAAGATAAGGCTGAAGCATTTTGTAGTGTCAGAAAATAAGGAATTTCTCAAAAAAAGCATTAAATAGGGACTTATCAGAAGGACGCAGGAGACCTGAGAGTTCCTAAGGTCTTCATCTAGAGTAATGTGAGCAACTAGATAAATAATTATTTTTGTGGATTCTAAAACTACACAAACAGCCATAATCCCATATTTAATGTATTAAGGAGGCGGGATAAATCTTCCTTACAGAATATATAAGTAAAGAAAAAATGGGAAAAATTAGGAATCATTAATAGAGCAAGACAATAATAATTGTTGCCCTCAAGAGTCACTGACAAATGCTAAAATTAGTGCATGAAACTTTTAAGGATAAAAGGCATAATTCCATAGCCCGAAACAGCTCTTCCAAAACATCTGAGTTTTTGTTGTAGTTAGAAGTACCATTGTTCCCTATCTTTGCCAGTTTTTGTCAGTATAGAATATCCACCCCCCAGATGTATTCACCATAGCACTCTCACCACCAAAGCACCCACAGCCCTCCACCAAAGTCCACGGTGCTCTCCCCCAGCCCCTCAGTCTCATTTCTTCTCCCACTAACTCCCCCTATGAATCCACACATCAATGGGCAACTTTCAAGAGTTGCTTTTAAAGTTGGTCTTTGTCTGACCCTTTGATTGGCTTCTCTATATTCTACAATAAGGGACACCATCTGATATTTATCTTTCTCCTTCTGCTTTGTTTCACTTAACTTAATCTCTTCCAGTTCCATCCATGTTGCTGCAAATTGCTTGTGTTTACCTTTTTCATTGCTGAGTAGTATTCCATATATATATATATATATATATATATATATATATATATGTCTTCTCCATCCACTCATCTGTTTTTAGGTATTTAGATTGTTTCTGTATCTTGGCTATTGTAAATAGTGCTGCTATAAACATAGGAGAGCAGGTTTCCTTTCCAAATAGTGTTTTTGTATTTTTTGAGGTAGATGCATAGGAGTAGAATTACTGTGTTGTATGGCAGATCCATACTTAGTCTTTTGAGAAACTATCAAACTGCTTTCCTTTGGGACTGGACTAATCTACATTCCCATTAGCAGTGTAAGGGGATTCCTGTCTCTTCACATCCTTACAAGCATTTACTTCTTGTCTTTTTTGACATGGGTCATTCTCACAGGTGTGAGGTGGTACTTCATTGTAGTGTTACTTGCATTCCCCTAATGATAAGTGATGGGGCACATTTTTCCATGTGCCTGCTAACTATCTGAATCATTATACTATGATCTTTTTTGTCTCTTATTAGATATTTTGAATTGAAGTTTTATCCCCTGATATAAATAGATTTGTTCTTACCCTCCTTTGGTTTCCACTTACTTGGAATAATTTTTTTCCATTCCTTCACTTTAAGTCTATGTGAATCCCTAAAATTGAAATGAGTCTCTTTTAGGCAACATATAATTGAATCTAATTTTTTCTTTTTATACATTTATCTAATCTACCCCCTTTGCTAGAACTTAATCCTTTTACATTTAAAGTAATTATTGACAGGTAAGCACTTAAAAATGTTACTTCCTCTAGCTGCTTTCATTATGTCTTGAAGATTTTCTGTAGTTTTATCTTGAGTCTTTTCAGTTCTTAATCTTCTGTGTATCTACTAGAGGATTATGCTTTGTGCTTAGATAAAACAACTAACCATGTATTTTTTATGTTTTCATGTTTTATTAAAGTTCTTTAAAGTTCTTTATGAGTAATGTGCATTTTTGTGCGCACACACACAAGCACAATTTCAAATATGCAAACCTCCCACTTACCAGTATGAATATCCATCAATGTCAAAGGCTGGTAACATCTAGAAGAGAAATGTGGTTTTTATCTCACAGTTAGGGCCTCACTGATAATACTCTATCATAGGCCAGGGCTCTCAGTTTTGCTAAATTGTGCAATAGTTTCTTCAAGATGGCAGGGGATAACAGTAATGGAAACTTCAGTGCACAGTTCCCATCTTGCTCTTTTTTGTGATATTTACATTTCAGTCAGCAATTGGAAGGGCTGCCACAGTATAAAGCATGTAAAGATCAGAGCCCTATTAGTCTTGGTATCTTTAACAATTATAGCTACAGAGAATTTTACCTTTCACCATTACCATTCTTTCCAAGTTTTATTCAAAAAAAGGGGGGTAGGGGATTGGCAGAGGATTAGAATGTCCATGAAGATTATTCAATTGGACAAAATAACAAGTACCTAATTCAGCTGATAATGTCTTATTTTCCACTACACAGCTTTAAAAAGTCAAAGTGTACACAAGCTGCACAACTTCTACTCTGAAATTGTATCCAAATGAGCTACAAAATATCTGATTTTGTCATCTATTTATCCTTTTCTATCTGTTATTTTTCTTCTCTCATTCAGCCTAAGCTGCATCTTTCTCATGTTTTTTGATAAACTGTTCCATTTCCTTTTGTTTGAGAACTCTGATGAGTCTTTCCATTCTCTCTTGTCAGAGTAGCAATTTCCACTTTTTCAGCAGACAGTTTACTAACACCCATGATCTTATAGAACTTTTTTTTTTTAAAGATTTATTTATTTATGCATCCAAGAGCTGGGGCACAGGCCAGAGATGCAGGAGGGTGAGAGGACTCATCAGAGACAGAGTGGGGAGCAGAACAGGCAGACGGACCAAAGACACTGCTGAGGGGAGCAGCGGGTGAGACAGGAGAGGTCTCCCGCACCATGTGGGTTGCTCCCTGGCCAGCCGGGGATCGCACTCGCGCTGCAGAGGCTGCGGATTGCTTCATAGTGCTGTGCTTAATCCCTTACGCCACCAGGGTCTTACAGAACTTTGATAGCTAAAGCAAGTGCTGATTTCAAAGCCATTTCTCCTTCTTTGTTAGTCACTTTTCTCTGTGTGTTAATCTTTGTTTTCTTTTTTTTTTTTTTTTTTAAGATTTATTTATTTATTTATTTATTTATGCAAGCACTTGGTACAGTCAGAAGTGCGGGAGGCTGAGGAAATTCACCAGAGCCAGAGCGGGG
This sequence comes from Talpa occidentalis, assembly GCF_014898055.3. Lineage (NCBI taxonomy): Eukaryota > Metazoa > Chordata > Mammalia > Eulipotyphla > Talpidae > Talpa > Talpa occidentalis. The sequence goes on from NW_023603184.1 coordinate 46,492,376, forward strand.
AACAGAACAGGCAGACTGACGAAAAACACTGCTGAGGGGAGCAGCGGGCAGCAGAGGAGGTCTGTGCGCCATGTGGGACCCTCCTCCGGTAGCCTGGGAGCACTGCAGAGGCTGCAGGCAGCTTCGCAACCCAGCGCTCAACAGCTGCGCCACCCGAAGGCCCTTTGTTTTTTTTTTATGTTTTCATGATTTCATTAAATTATCAGTGTTCTCTGGAGCTATTTTTCCCACCCTTTTTGTGCACTTATTCTCAGGTATTTTTTTTGTTGTTGCACTGTGTTCCTGACACTTCTCAAATGGACTCCTGAGATCTCTTAAAATTATTTTATTCATGAAGAGTTAATTGCTCCTCTTTGTACAGAGTTAGTGATTGAGCGATCCTATTTCACCACTTTGGTGATGTAGTAAATACACAGATTTTTTTGTAAACAAATTTATGTTTCTTAATTATGATGTATTACATTTTTTATGTTTGCTTGATTCAGTTTATGAATGTTTATTTAGAGTTTGGAGACTCCTCCAAAATGAATTCCTAAAATCATAGATTAATTTTGAGTACTTGGAAATTTATATAAAGAGGTTCATATAATGTAACTTTTGTATACAGCCTTTTTTTAATGTCACATTAAGCATGTGAAAACCATGCATCTGTTGTTCTGTGGCAATAGGTTGTCTACTTTCATTCTTGTATATCATGGAAAATATACCACAATTTGTCCTTCTATTGTTTATGCACATGGATTATTCTCATGGGTGATTATTTTAAAACTCCCAGTCAGGCTGTTCCATGACTGTGACTACAAATTCTTGTTGGGTAAATATGCAAGAAAAGCATTTCATTTCCTACCTTCTGAAAATGGATTCTAAGATAATCAATTTTCAACTTTTTTCTATTATGTTCATTTTAATACAATTATTTCCTCTATTTAGGCTTTAGGAATAGTCTGCAAGTTTTGTTACATCATATTTTTCTAACCCTAGTCACATATTAATATTGGGAAAAACTGTCAGTCCCTTAGCTGTCTAGTTTTCCAATTTTTTAGAAACTTGAATGACCAAGGGTTTGACCGCTTCCTTTTAGTCACCTTCCAGTCACTAGAATTTTGAATATTTAGAAACGGAGCAAAAAGAGAAAAGTGCTTTCTTGATGGCAGTAGGACTGGGAGTGCATATATCTTCTTATTCAAAGGAACTCAGAGGACATAGAACTCAGGTAAGGTAAGAATTTTGCTACTCAAAATGGTTAAATGATTGTATTACAATGTAAAGTATTACTCAATAAAGCTGATTTTAAAATACAAATTTAAAATGTCAGTGGCTCTCATCACACCAAGGCAAAATCCACAATCTTTACATAGTCTACAAGGTCCCAGAAGATCCTGTGCCAATTTTTCCTTCTTATCTCCTGATATTATCTCTTACAGTTATCTTCTCAGTCCATTCCTGACATGCCAGTCTTCTTTTTCTTTTTAAGATTTATTTTATTTATACAAGAACCGGGGTACAGTCCAGATGTGAGGGAGGGTGAGAGGATTCACCAGAGACAGAGCAAGAAACAGAACAGGCAGACTGATGAAACACACTGCTGAGGGAAGCAGCAAGGAGACAGGAGAGGTCTGCTATGCCATGTGAGTTGCTCCGAGGGCGGCTGGGATCAAACCGGCACTGCAGAGGCTGCAACAGCTTCACTGGGCTCAACCACGTGAGCCGCCAGGGAGGCCCCCATGCCAGCCTTCTTGATGCTTCTTGAACACAGTAGACATCTCCCTGCTCCACTAGTTTTGCTGCACCCTATACCCAAAGAGTTCCCTTTTTCAACTTCTCCTCTCAGTGAGTCCTCCACTGGTCACCAAATAAAATTGCCTCCACTCTGCCCTATTCCCTAAATTACTTTTCCCCTTTTTTGGCTTAAATTTCCTCCTTCAATTTTCATTGTCATTACTATACTGTGCTTTTCTTATTATTATCCTAGTTATTTTCTATATTTATCTTCAGAATGTAGGTTATTTTTTAGTAAATGTCTTTTATTTCTGTTTTATTCATTGCTGTGACCAGCGCATGGAAGACTACCTAGCTCATGGAATAATACCTACTACATAACAAATAAACATTTGTTAAACAAATAAAATTAGTATTCCTCTTTATTAATTTTTTTCTTTTGGATTTTTCCATTAACTCAAGTGTTCCTAAAACATTCAATATTCTTTCCACAGTCCTCTGACTTTCTTGCTTCAGCACCTAAGGGTCAAAGACTACTTAGCACAGATCCAGAAAACATAACAAAAGGTCTTAATCCTAAAATCCTAACTAATTTTTGATATCTCCCATTCTCAATGTTCACTCATTAATTTTGTCTAATCTGGAAAGCTTAATAGTAGACCTTTGAAAAAGCCCAAGAATGAGTTCACATTCTTCTCAGCAACAACTTCCTTCATTCCACTGACTGCCTCTTCCTTCTGAATCTTTGGACTCCTGCTTCTGGGATGTTCTTCTCCTACCATCTGACCATCAGTACATTTCTATAGACTCTACCCTAGATAAAAATGCCTGGTTCAGAACCTTCTAATCATTCATGTAAGATACTGAGGGATTCCATGAAGAAAACCCACAGTTTCAAGAGTATTCAACTTTCTATTTAAAAAATGATGTATGTATTATGTTGCATAGCAACTGCCAAAACTATTATATATGTGATTTTTCTAGGGCAGGAGCATGTATTTATTGGGGTGGAAAAGGGACATAAGGAGTAACTACTAATGGGTAGAGAGTTCTTCTGAAGAATGATGAACACGTTCCAAACTTAGATTGTGTGATGGCTGTATGACCCTACACATATATATAATAAATCATTAAAGTATGTACTTTAAATGAATTTTATGACATGTAAATTATATGCCAATAAAGATATTATCTTTGTATTCAATTATAATGCATTGCTTCCTTGAGTAACCATCTGTTGTCATTCAGATACTTAGATTACAAGCCTTTTATTCATTCGGTATTTACTGAGTGCCTCCTATTTGTTAGAATGCTTGCAAGGCACTAGGGATATAAAGAGCACAAAGACTCCCTTTTTTATCTTAGAATCTCATAAAAAAAATAGATTGAACAAGTGATGGTAAAGGGAATGAAGTAAGTGATCTGAGAGGGTTAGAGTATAATGCTGACTACAGTAATAGTCACTGTAGTACTTACCATGGTGGTTACCAAACAACCACTAATAAACTCACAGAGAATGCTGTTACTCACTGTTACTCATATCCACAATTTTGACTTTCATTTTTTCTCCTCCGGTGTTGCTAACCTCCCTATAGATTCCTAGACATTTTTGCCATAGACAGAGCTCTGATGTTGTTCTCTGTGTGTCCAGAAAAAAACCCTCAGGGTCTTTTCTGTGGCTGCTACATAACTCCTGGTATTTCACAAGTCTTAGGGTTTTTCCATGTAAATCCCATTGTTTGAGAAGAATGTTTTTTCAGAAGGTAATTCTTTTTCAAAACCACCACCCAAATCAAGCTCACCATAACCAATCTACACACTGTTGTGTAAGTCAAATCCCAGTAACTTGGCATTAGGTTGTTCCTCCCAGCACTGCTTTAAAACACTGCATTTACTTCTTGCTAAGTACTGAAAATATATGTTCTCAACACGAGCGTCATGAAAAAGAATCTTTGACTTCAAAGAGGATTGAGAGACCAGAAAACACAGGAATTGAGCTCTTCTGGAACAAATGCTACACTTAGGAGATCTGAAGTAGTTTTCCAGCACCACCATCGAGTTGCCCCAAGTCATTTCTTTCCACTCCCATTTGTGAGGAAAGCCACAGTGAAGTCTTCTGTTGGATGGCCTCTCCAGTTGTTTTCAGCTATATACTTTTGTTTTAAAGATTTATTATTTATGCATACAAGAGCTGGGGTACAGGCCAGAAATGCAGGGGGTGAGAGGATTCACCAGAGACAGAGTGGGGAACAGAACAGGCAGACTGGCTGAAATACACTGCTGAGGGGAGCAGCAGGCGAGTCAGGAGAGGTCTGCTGCGCCGTGTGTATTGCTCGCTGGCCAGCTGGGAATCAAAATTATGCTGCAGTGGCTGCGGACAGCTTCATAGGTTGCGTCTTAACTCCCTGCGCCACCAGGGAGGCCTCAGCTATATACTTTTATTTGTGTATGTGCTTTCACAGATGCTTTTGGGGCATTTTTTCTGTTCCCTCTTTATTGGTTTATTCAGATGTTTAACAAAATCCTCAAGAAATCGATCACAGCCCATCTCAGCCATCTTTGTGTCCTGGATTACCCCACAATGGAACATGATTGTTTACATATTAAAACATGTTAAAAGAGGAGGTATATGACAACATTTCCAGTTAGAAAATATCTGAAATTGGAATCAAAAGATCTATGTTTGAGTCTGGTCTTGCTCCTTTCTGAGACTCAGTGAAAAGTATAGAAATCTGCAAAACACTGAAAATGGAAGATTTTACTCTGAAGATATTTCACTCAAAGTGTTTGGATATATTCCATACTTATATTTCAGACACAATGTTATAGCTAAAAGTTATCAGTAGTCACATTTTTGCATAATTTTTTTTTATTAAGGTAGCACTGATTTACAATACTGTATGATTCAGAAATACAGAATCCCACCTCTTCAGATGTATGTTGCCCACTGCACCCACCATCAAGGCACCCAAAGTCCTTTGCATCCCTCCCTGTTTTCCTCCCACTCTGGCAGCTTCAGTTTTACAGTCAGATTTCTAGAGCTTGTTTTTGGTTTGGTGTTGTCTGTTCACATTTAAACATTTGCTACTGGATCACAAAGTCAGCACTGCCCTTCTGTGACTGTAACTTCATTCTGGCTCATTCTCCCTCCTTGTCAGTCTACCTTCTTCCCTCCTACTTCCTTTCACTTCTTCCTTTCCATTTTTAGACTCATGCTGTTCTTCCTGCAAGCTGATTTCCCTCATCCTTGTCACCTATTTTTTCTCCATGCATACCTTCAAGTTCAAAACTTCCTGCCTTATCTATTATATCTTTTCTAGCCTGTCAAATAGGCATAGTTCTTTTCTGTTTCTAATTCCTTTTGACAAAAATAATAGACACACATCTTCTCAGGCTGCCTCCTGCTTATATCTGGTTGTCTAATTACAGCAGATTAAGTCATTAGCACCCTGAATTATAACCCCCACTTCCTTCCAACCACTTGGTACCACCTGCAACCAGACCTTTGGCATCTAAGCGTCTCCAACCTAAGTTACTCCAACCTGGTAACTATCCTCAAATCCCCTTCCAGCTCTCTGTCAGATCAATCTATATGAATTACTACTAAGATGTTCATGTTTAAAACATGTCAGGAAAAAAAAAAACATGTCAGAGAAGCTTTCTTGCTCACAATAGTAATTTGTTACCTCAACATAATTGATAATGTCCCTTCTGAACAGGCTTTCAATACTACAGCAACGGCCCACAGAAGTAAACAACACAGCTGTAACAATGTAACAAAAAGCAGGTGCCCCATCAGGCAGGGCAATCCAACAGGGGAGGGCAGAAAAGCCTGAAAATTATTTACTCTACAACCTCCATTTCTTTATGCATGCATTTGCTTTCCCTTCCTTTTCTCCCTCTCAGAATTACAGTTGATCCTAGAAGAATTCCAAGGTTAGAGGCACTAACCACATCCAGTATGTTATCTGTGTATAACTTTTAACTCCCGATAACTATTAATATAGCCTGTTGTTGATAGTCTATTAACCCATATTTTGTATATGTATTGTATACTATTTTTTTTTAAAGATTTTTTTTCTTTTTTTTTTTAAAAAGATTGATTTATTTATTTATACAAGCACTGGGTATAGTCAGAAGCGCGGGAGGGTGAGAGAATTCACCAGAGCCAGAGCGGGGAGCAGAGCAGGCAGAAGGACCGAAGTCTTCCCCTGAGGGGAGCAGCAGGCGGCAGGAGAGGTCTGCGCGCCATGTGGGACCCTCCTCCGGTGGCCGGGGAGCAGCCGGGGATCGAACCGGCGCTGCGGAGGCTGCGGGCAGCTTCGCAACCCAGCGCTCACGTGCTGCACCACCGGGGAGGCCCTGTATTGTATACTATTTCTTACAATAATGTAAGCTAGAGAAAAGAAAATGTTCAGAAAAATCATAAGAAGAGACTATATAATTTGCATTTTATTGGAAAAGAGCCATGTATAAGTGGACCCATACAGTTCAAACCCATATTACTCTGTTCAAGAATCAACTGTATTTGAAAAATACATCTTCAAGTGTCAAAAAAAAAACTCCCCCTTGGTTGGAAATCTTCCATGGCACTTTTCTGTGCTCCCAGAACATCATTATGATGCCTGCTGATTTCACAAAACACAGTAAATTATAATTATCTCTGTTTTATTGTAACAGACTCAGAGTTCCTTAGGACAAAGACTGATAATTTCTTTGTATTATCCTTAATACCTATCGCAATTTCCAGCCACATTGCTGACATATCAAATGTTGAACAACGCAACAAATCAGTGGTTGTGTGAGATGGAACTCCCAAAATGAAGAAGTAGAAGACAAGCCAAGTGCATAAAGCCCAGATGTTCATATTCTGGCCCAGGTCTAGAGTCAGGGTTGAGACTTAATCAAAGATGAGGACTCCTGCTAAGCACAGAAGGACATTAGAACTGGTGGTGTTTCTGGCGCTAAATTTATTGACTCAGCAGCTGCAATTTTGAAGGCAAGAGCACAGTGTTGGAATGATCTTGGCCCATTTGTCACTATTGTGTAGCAGACAAAATAACTGGGATTATCATAAGAAATTCTCAATTCATTCCTAGTCCTGCCTTTTACTAGTTGTAGGGTAAATGGTTTTTCAGGCTTCTCTGCTCTCCCACCATTAGGAGTGCCCTGCCTGATGGGACACCTGCAGTTGTTACATGCTGCCTTATTTACTTCTGTGGGCCATGGGAGGAGTATTGAGAGTCACCAAGAGAAGCAGAAGCAGGAGAGAGGCAGGAGAGAGAAGGAGAGAAAGAGGCCAGAGAAGCCCAGGGTGAGGACATGCCAGGAGCTTGGAGGCCTACCAGCCTCCTGGCCCCAGGGCACCCCTGCGTGCCATGTACCTGGTCGCTGCAATGCATGTAAAGCTCAGTAAAAGCTTGAGAAAGCCACCGAGGGCTCTTGGAGTCCTCCTTTACCCCCATCTGCTCAGATCATAGATATCCTGCTCTGTGGCCCATCCTGCCCCTACACTAGTCTAAAAATGAAGTTTAATGTTTCTGTGACTGTTTCATCCTCTTTAAATAAAAAGGCTAATCATCCCCACATCACAGAACTGACATGAAGTTTAAACAAAGTATACAAAAGGGCCTATTCAGTACCTGGCCCTAAGTAATTAGTAGAAATTATAATAATTATTAATACCAGATTAGAATAGCAGGTACAGTAAATACTTTGTCTTTGTTTTTAAAGAGTATGAATAGTTCCTGGAGCATTAAATTCTAAATTAATCTGCTTCTACAGAGGTCACTAGCTTGGACTTATTCCATATTAAAAATGCATCTTGATTGGTAGTGATCAGTCTTCAATCCATAAACCATCTGTAGAGGGTGCAGGATTTCAAAAACTGAATTTTATTGCCCTCTACTGGCCACCAGAAATAGAGCAAAAGTATGTGCCAGATGCCTTACTCATTACTGTCTAATCTTCTCCACCATTGGAGTGTAAGATATTAAAGAACTAGATATAGCAGCCATAGCAAGACAGCAGCCATTTTGAGGAAAGACAACATTTTGAAGGGCACAACTGTGCCCTAGTTTCGTTTTGGGGCAAAAACCACAAGCCAAGGGTAAATGAAACCTAGCTGGCACCATGAGAGCTATCCAATCAGGGTGGGCCCTGCCCCAGGTGTGAAAAGTCCCCGCATCCTGTCAACAAAGTACAAAAACAGCTGGTTGCTCTGGGAGGGGGTCCCTCCCTCAACCTGATGAGACTGCTGTGTCAGTACACCAGGCAGAGTTGGGCCCTAGCTTAAGCTAGCAATAAAGCCTTTTTGCTTTTGCATCTCTGGCTCCGTGTAGTCTTTGGGAACCCCAGATGGAGTTGAGGTGCCAACTCCTAACAGGAGAAGGTAGGTATTATCTTTGTGTCACAGATAAGGAAAGTAATCCTCAAAAAAGTTCAGTAATTGGCCCAGAGTCACACAAGCATGGCAAAACCAAGATCTGAAATTTGTCTTTTGGCCCAAACCATGTGACTTCCCCTCATATTGTTTTTTTTACTGAGGATTGCCTTGTTGTCTGTGGGACTCAAAACACATTCTTACACGAGATAGCCTTTGATCTAAACTTTGACTAAATAAATTGGATATCATTTAGCCAATGTCACAAATCCAGTAAAGAGCAATCCAAGTACCTGAATCCTGTCTCTGACTCTTATTCCCTGTACTTTCTTGCAGTGGAGTAACTGCCATCTGACCAGGCTGAACAGTATAGAAATAATGTACAACTGCTTCTTCTCAAACCTGGTCTTATAAATTTACATAAAACTTCTTCCTAATGATATAGTTATACAAGCTATATTTATGAAGACAAAGAAGATGAATTTCTTCCTAATTTCCTCCAAGTGCTAGGAGAAATCAACTAATATATGCAAAATCACACACTTGCCAGAGAGCACACCCGGGATTGAGAGAATCGGCTCATAGATCATGAAGTTATATTTTTAAATAGAGTTGTATTTATTTATGAGCTAGGACTTTATTAAAAACTGTAAAGATTTGAATGAAAATGCAAATACATGTTATAAGCAACTTTAGTGAACCATGTTGTATTAAGTGAATATAAAATCTAATATTCAAAAACAGCATCTATTGCATTTGTTTAACGTTCGTCATAGATTTATTGAGCTAACTATTGTCTTAGGTAGTGTATTCAGAGATGAATAAGACATGACTACGCCCTCAGATAATTCCTGGTCTAATAGGCAAACGGACCTGTAAACAAATGAACATAATAGATGATGTTTTGTTTGCCTCCATTGTTATGCCAGATGCAAATAAATCAACTGCATGGAATAGCCAGTTTTAGGCAAAGATACAACTGGACTTCAGAAAACAAGTGACACATAAGGTGAATCTTAAAAAGATTGTACGACAAGGTGGTAAAGGGGCTGCAAGTAGCTGTGTATGGTACAAAGGATAAAACAGGCTCTTGGTCAGGAAACCAAATAGTACCATGGAAGCAAAGTTTAGGGGACAAAGAGAAGCAGACCAGTAGGACTTGAGGTGAAATCACATTAAGAGTCAGAACTATGGCAGTAAGCCACAGTTTCAGATGGGTAAATGAAATTTTGTAGAGATCAGGTATCTAGGTTTGCCACTTCTTGATACTTACACACACACAAAAAAAAAAAAAACCACAAAAATACTAATTCTGAGCGATACATGTAGTCTCATGTTTATACAACCTGATTTACAATTGCCAAGAGCTGGATGAAACCTAAGTCCCATTGACAGATGATTGTATATGGAAGAATTGGTATATGTACATAATAGAATATACTCAGTTATTTAAAAATGAGGAAATCCTGCCATTTATAACAATCGGGGTGGACCTAGAGGGCCCATTATGCTTAGTAAAATATGTCTGATGGAAAAAAACAAACAGCATATGATTTCCACTCATATGTGGTATGTAGAGAATCCAAATGAATGAATGAACTTAATAAAACAAAAATAAACATTTAGAGTATAAAACCAATTAGTGGTTACCAGAAGGGAAGGGGGAATGGAGTGGATAAATTGGGGGATGGGGGCCCACTGTATGGTGAGGGAAAGAATTGAACATTTAGTGATGAGCTATGGATTACATACACATCTTAATTTTTAATGATGCTTATATGATGTTATGACACAGAGTTACTTCAATTTAAGTGATCACAAAATATTTAAAATTAATTAAAAAATAAAATATTATGAAAATATTTAAAATTAAAAAAAAAAGAATGTAGGGCCTGGCATGATGGTGGCAGAGTGAGGACAGGAGCCACTTCCTCTAAATAATCAAACTAAATTGCAGTAATACAAAGGGCAGAAGATATGAACCTACCACATACTAGGAGCAAGTACAGTGAAAAGAGGTAGGAAAATTTTAAGTGAATAAAATTCATTTAAATGAATGGGCAGCACAACTTATAAGACAGAGGGTGGCAGCTTCACACAGCCCCCTACAGCTGCTGACTTGGGGACACACCTCCACTGAGGACTCCTGAGACCCAGCGCTGCATTGGGTAAGAGGGTGTGTGAGCTGGCACACAAAACAGAGGGAGCACTGTTGGAGAGCTGCAGGGGCTGGTTTGAGCCTGGGGCACTCAATATAGAACAGTTTGAGCCTGAATCAGCAGAGATAAGCAAGTCAGAGCACCTACTCCTACTTGAAGTAGAAGCAGGCTCCTACTTGAAGCCCAGGATGGCATATTCAAAACACCCTAACCCTCTATCCCAGGACGAAAAGCAAAGCAAAGAAATCCTTGAACAAATAGAACTCAAATACCTGTCAACAACAGAATTACACACTCTAGGGTAAGAGTCTGTGTTGGAAAAGAAAAGAGAACTCCCAGTCTGTGACCTCATACCAACTACAATTCATGCCCAGTGCTTTCACGTAGCCTAGGATGGAATGGGCAGAAGACCATAAAAGACACTAAGACTGAGGAGCTGGGTTAGAAGAAGCCTCACTGTGGACCCCCACCAACAGTGCTGGCACCCGGATAGAACAGTAGGAAGTTTGAATTCCTAAGTTTACAGGCAGTGATTCTTTAATGTCCTATTGTCCCAGTCCTCTTTTGTACCTACTATGACTCACCAGTACCAGACCTCAGGTTACTTCAACAGTCTGAAAATCTATCCCTATCATGCCTATTAAAAAAATGAAAAAGAATGGCATTAATTTATCTTTTTTTGATTGCTGAATAGTGTTCCATTGTGTATATGTACCACATCTTCTTGATCCAGCCATTTATTTTTGGGCATCCTGCAGGGGAGGGAGAGGAAGAAGGATCAAAATGAAAGCAGGAAGAACACAAGGGACTATGGTGATGGGCATGGGTCAATTAGTGGTGGAAATTCTATGGGGACTACACCTGATGTAACATATACAAACAAAGAAATTAATTTTAGAAAAAATTTTAATTTTAAAAAATATGAAATATGAGAAAACAGAAGGCACAACAGAAATGTGAGAACAGAAAACCCTAATGGACCCCAGTCTAGCAAAGGTACAAAAAATGATGGATGACGAATTCAAGGTAACTGTTCTAGCTATGCTTATGTAACTCAAAAAAAAAAAAAAAAGTCTCAAAACAGGGCCTCCCTGGTGGCACAAGGGGTTAAGATGCAACCTATGAAGCTGTCCACAGCCTCTGCAGCTCGAGTTCAATCCCCAGCCAGGGTGCTACCCACATGGGGCAGCAGACCTCTCCTCACTCGCCCGCTGCTCTCCTCAGCAGTGTATTTCAGTATATCCACCTGTTCTGTTCCCCACTCTGTCTCTGGTGAGTCCTCTCATCCTCATCCTCCCACACCTCTGTCTGTAACCCAGTTCTTGTATGCATAAATAAATAAATCTTTTTAAAAAAAGAGGTCTAAAAACAACAGAGCAAACAAAGAAAATATGTGACAGCAGCAATTGTAAATAATGGATTCAGAAAACACTGTAACTGATTTAAAAGTGCAAATGAGGTCCTCAATAGCAAATAGAAGCACTGTTGAGAATTCATGAGTTGCAAAACACACTGTTGAAGAACACACAAATAGAACAGTGTAGAGAAAAAAGTTTACAAAATGAAAATACCTGGAAGTCCTTTGAGATAACTTAAAGAGAAATAACATCCATATCATGGGAGTCCAGAAGGAGAGAAAGAAAAAGGCATAGAAAACGTATTTAAAAAGTAATTGCTGAAAATCATTTCAGTCTGGGAAACAAACTAGACGTAATCTAAGAGGCCCAAAGGATACCAAATAAAATATCAGGCAGACATACATCAAGACATAGTATAATATGGGTGCTAAAAACCAATGGCAAGGACAGAATATTTTTAAAATGAGGAAAAAAGAGGGTAATGCATAAGAGTACACCAATCAGATTGTCAAAGGACTCCTCATTAGAAATACTACAAGGTTAACATTCAAGACAGAACGAAGTGTAAGGAGCTTCACTGAAGAGCAAAAACTAGCAGAAGTTATCAGCAAAGCTGAAGATGGAAGAAAGTCTAAAGGGATTATTGTAAAACAACAGAACAATGACTACCAAGGCAACAGGCAGTTAAAAAAAAAAGCATGTGGCTCATCAGAACCAATCAGACACCAGACCAATCAATAGGTCACACAAGGACTCCAAAATTATTGAAGTCCATGAGGTCAAGATATTTAAAGCTAATCTGGATCATCCACTAGTGTATGCAATTTTCTATGACTACAATAACAGCTGGGAGAAAAAATTTTAAAAAAGGAAAGAAATAACCAGCGTAAATATGGATGAGGAACCATGAATTCAAGAATGGGGCTCAATCAGAACTGTATATACCACAGTTCTGCTATAGCCACATATCATAAAGTCCCATGGGCCTCCCTGGTGGCATAGGGGTTAAGTCTCAGAGCCATCACTGAGAACGCCTGAGTTCCATCCCGGCCAGGGAACTCACCCACATATGGCGCAGCAGACCTCTCCTGATTCGACCACTGCTCCCCTCAGCAGTGTATTTCAGTAGATCCTCCTGTTCTGTCCCCACTCTGTCTCACCCCCTCATTAAGTCTCACATGTCAAATATTCTTTAAAAGACAAGAAGGAAAGCTATGTTTTGTATATGGTGATGGGAAAAGAGAATGGTGCTGAAAGACTGAAAGACACCCCCCAACCCCCAGGAGCTTTTACGCAAATGATGGAGAACAGTCTCTGCTCTGGGGCCTTGCAGTTGAAAATGGTAAACACACAGAAGAACCAGAGTTAAAGGAAGAATGTGAGAATATGATCCTATGGAAAGAATGGAGAGGTAGAACCAAGCAAGGTTCAGCACTGTGCAGAATGAAGACGGTAATATTTTTAAAATAAGTGGCAGATGGAGAGTTTTGCCTTTTTTTCTTAGGTCCACAGTTGAAGGATGAAAGTTGCCTAAGGAATTATTGGTGTCACATGTCAGAATGCATATGGAACATCAGAGACTTCATGAGTTGTTGTCTTCATCTTACATGAAGTTGTCATTGAGGCACTGTTTAAATACTTCTAAACAGAGTTTGTGGTGACAAGGAATGCACATTCTCTGGCCCATACCTTTGAGAAGCTCACAGAAAAGAAAGACAATCGCAAAAGCAAATATCTACTTACATCCTAGAACAATGTCATTGCTCTGATGGATTGAGGAATACTGTCTTCACCTGTTTTCTGCTACCTTTCCTCAGCACTTGGAAATGTTCAAGGTGCTCTATTGCATACTTGGTTGTCCTCTATCTTTTAAAGATAAATGTTCATGTACATGCCATCTTGCTTGAACATTGAGGACAAGGACAATGGAGTAGGAAATGACTGATCGCAAAATACAATTGCTAGCACACTGGTACTCATTCACCATCTTGGGCATGAAGTTATCTAGAATGACAGCAGGAATTGGGACAGAGATAAAAATTATGAACAGATACAAAAGTTCTTAAGGACCTTAGCTCCAGAGATTGCAGTTTATCTTACCTTTCTTCTTTGGGAAAAAAAATGGCACTCAATGAAGGTTACTGTCATTGTAGTAGACAGGGACTGGCAACAGCCATAACAGATTCAGAAGCTTTGGTTATGAACTGGCAAAACAGAAATTATGAAATGTACATTGTAAGGCTTTTTCTAACTTTTAAATGAGATAATAAGTTAAAAAATTATCATATGCTAAGCATGTTGCAAATGCCCAATCTGATAATGTGGAACATATATTTTTATAATAACTATTCTCTCTATACTTCATTTTAATCCTACAGATGGCCAATGACTTGAAACGGTTTTGGTGAAGTCTGATTTTCCATAAATCATTGCCCATTCAGATGTCTTTTAACCACTTCCTTCAATTCTTAATTCTCTATATATTAAATATGAATCTTCAGTTTAGCTAATAATTGCACCATACATTCCCAAAATTAGCATATAAATGGTAGCATATATATATTACCACCCATATGTATATATTAAAATATGTGTGCATATTATGGAAGGACATTAATTTTCACTCTATTACCCTGAACTTATTTTGCTGCTTGTTTTCAATTTCCTTTGTTCATTGGATTTTTAAAACAATTTACTGATGTCACCATCATTCTACAAAGTAAAAGCATAAAAGAAAAACTTTCTTTAAAAGTAGAATGAAAATTGCAACAGTAGAGATTTTTTCAAGCTTCAAAGGAGCATCCAATGCCTATCACATTGTTGAAGCACAATGTTATTATGTAAAAATTTCCTTTACTCTTGACATAAAACAGAAGACAAAGTATGAGATTTGATATTGAAAAACATTACTTGAAATCAGGACTTGGCCCAATCATACTGACCCCAGTGTACACTGTTAATTTAGCCCTTGAACCACCACAGGTTCTTGTCCCATGAAACCCTAAAAAGGAATGTGCACACATTTTAGATAAGTAACCAGAGAGAAACAAGCTTTGTTTAAGAAAGCAAAGTTTATTTAAAGGAATAAAGTAAGCACTCCCAGGTACACTGTACTTGGGAGGGGCAAGAAAGCCATTGTGGGCCCATGTCCAGGGTTTTGTAAACAATTTTTTTCCTCTATTCTAAAATCTAATCACCCTATTTTGTGATTAGCTCTTTCTGCCAGTGGCTATACTCGTCCAGGCAGATGTGCCCATTTTCCCAGCTCAACTCTGAGAGTTTCTCTTTTTTACTTCCCCTGTCCAAGGTCTCCGAAAATTCACTGTCTCAGTTAGTCTCAATTTTCTCCGTCCTTCTCCCAAAACCTCTCCAGAAGTCCCTGCTGGCACCGTCCCTGAAACTGCCTAATTAATCCTAACTTGCCCTGGGGATTCGATATGATCTTAGTCAAATTATTCACCTTCTTTAAGCTTTAGCCCTTCATCCATAACAGGGAGATGATACTGACTTCACAGGGTCATTGTGAAAATAAAATGCAACAACATCTGGAAAGAGTGTGGCACTGTATTCAACACACCACAGCTGCTTTATAAAATTTCCTTATAAAATACATAGATTTTTAACCAACTTTTCCCAAAAATTTGAAAGTCTTTATATTCCATTTGAATCCCATAGAACAGCAAGTCAATCATTTTGTGATTAGGAGAAGCCTGCATTTTTGAGTAGTCCTTTCCCCAATAGAAGAGAAATGACAAACTTATCAAGATTCCTGTTAGTTACTTAAATCATGTCTGAAAAAGTATCCTCAAGGCTTTATTACTTTTCCTTCTTTACTCCTTTTAATCATACTGATACCTTACATAAGAACATTAATTTTAAAAATTCATCTTACACATATTCACATATACTCCCTCAGTATGAAATAGTCGTGCATTATTTCCTCCATTTCAGAGATGAGTAACAGATTAAAAATGAAGCAATCAAAGTCAAACAGCTGGGAAGGGTCAGAGACGGCATTTGAACCTGGTCTTCCCAACTCCAAGGTCTACGTTATTTTCACTGAAGGAGTTAACAGCAGTAAAGTCCTAATTAAAATTCTATCTCCAAATTCTAATTTCATGAACTATTCTGTTATATTTTATTTTTTTTTAAAGATTTGTTTATTTTATTTATACAAGAGCTGGGGTACAGGCCAGAAGCGTGGGAGGGTGAGAGAATTCACCAGAGACAGAGTGGGGAACAGAACAGGCAGACTGATGAAATACACTGCTGAGCGGAGCAGCGGGCGAGACAGGAGAGGTCTGCTGTGCCATGTGGGACCCTCACCGGCCAGCCGGGATGGAACCGGAGCTGTGGAGGCTGTAGACAGCTTCACAGTGCTGCGCTCAACACTCGGCAACCACCAGGGGAGGTCCAATTCTATTATATGTTAGCTGCCATTCATACCACTTAGTATTCTGAGAGTGCTCGCTCCCCTATGTGACACCACTACCATCAACAGTCAACCTAGTGCAATTTTATTGTCATAAAGTCACAGAATGTCAATAATGGAAGAATCCATAAAAAGGATCTAGCTTAATCTTAGGGCAAGAAATCAAGGCAAAGAAGTGTTAGGATACTTGCTCAAGATTATATTTCTTAATATCAAGCGAGCGACAAACCTGGGGCTCTGGCTGCAGGTCCAACATCACTTTCAACCCTTCTACACTGATCTGCCAGTCAAGAACAAGAATAACATTAATTTTTTTTTTATTTCCTTCCTGAAATACTTGTTCGCTTAGGGTTCCTAAGATAAGTGTGTCTTCCATTAACTTAAAATCAGAAGGTTAATAGGAAACCAGAAATTATTGTTAAGTTTGTTTGGCATTCTCTTTAGGATTGTTCATTATGTAAAGAAAGAATGTTGATCATTCAAACATATCACTTTTATTTCAGCTGCCCAGATATAAGTAAATAACTATTTTAATTAGAAAGAGAAAAATGAGAATAATTTCGTGTCATGCCTGAGGTTTGAAATTATTTGCTTGAAGCAAATTTCACATTGGACATCAAATTTGAAGCACTCTGTCTTGATTCCACAAGTAATGTAAAATTTCCCCTATTATTCTGCCATCACAGATGTGTTAGCTAGACATATTTGACATTGTCATGATGTACAATTGTAACTAGAACTATTAATACATCAGAACCTGCTGCGACATTCCTAGCTTAGTAGTTATTTTTCTTTCTTTTCACTTTCCTATCAAAGCAATAGAGCAATAATCCTGGCAAAAAATCATTCTGTTTTACCTACATCTCTGAGACACTAGTTCATGGACTTGTCCTTTCTGCCACAGTTATTTTCTTGTGCTTGGAAAAGATTCTGGGACTTGACATATTCCTTCTCTCTTCCATTTGGGCAATTTAAACTTTAGAACTGGCTTAACACAAAACTAAAATGAAGCTAAAATTTATAATCTTCTTACTTGCTTAGGCTGAAAGAGATACAAGGAAAAGTATCAGCTTTTAAGATAGGTACTTGAAGAGCTGGGTTTTTTTTAATAATAAATTTTATTTTTATATTCCCTATACAATTGCAACCCCCTTATTTTAACCCCAATCCCTCCCCTCCCCGCCCCCCACCCTCCATAGAGTGTCTCTGGCTCATAGTTTTTTGTTGATTTTGATTTTCACTTTCTTATAGTTATTCATTTTCCTGGTCCCTTATTTAAGTTTTCTAGATTCCTGTTATAAGTGAGACCATCCGGTATTTTTCTTTTTCTTTTTGGCTTATTTCGCTGAGCATGATCCCTTCCAGCGCCATCCATGTTGCTGCAAATTGCATGTGTTTATCTTTTTTGAATGCTGAGTAATATTCCATGGTGTATATGGACCACATCTTCTTGATCCAGTCATCTATTTTTGGACATTTGGGTTGTTTCCAAAGCTTAGCTAATGTAAACAATGCTGCTATAAACATAGGGGTGCAGGTATTCTTTGGAATTGATGTTTCTGTGTCCTTTGGGTAAATACCTAGGAGTGCAATTGCTGTATCATATGGAAGCTCTATGTTTAGTAGGTCCAGAAATCTCCACACAGCTCTCCATAGCGGTTGGACCAGTTTGCACTCCCACCAACAGAGCAGAAGAGTTCCTTTTTCTCCACATCCTCGCCAACATTTGTTGTTGCTAGTTTTTTTTAATATGTGCCATTCTCACTGGTGTAAGATGGTATCTCATGGTAGTTTTGATTTGCATTTCCCTGATTACAAGTGATGTTGAACATTTTTTCATATGCCTGTTGGCCATTTGCATTTCTTCTTCAGAGAAGTTTCTTTTTAGCTCTTCTGCTCATTTTTGACGGGATTATTTTCTTTGTTGTTGTTGAGTCTAATCAGCTCTTTGCAGATTTTTGTGATCAGTCCTTTATCATTAGAGTTGTGTGCAAAAATGTTCTCCCAGTCAGTGGGGTTTCTCTTTGTTTTTGTTATTGTCTCTTTTGCTGTGCAGAGGCTCTTTAATTTGATGTGGTCCCAACTGTTTATCTTTGCCTTCACTATCACTGCTTTGGGTGATGTGTCTGTAAAGATGTCTTTGATGTGAATATCACGTAGTGTTTCGCCTATATTTCCTTCTATGTATTTTATGGTTTCAGGTCTTATGTCTAGTTCTTTAATCCATTTTGAGTTGATTTTTGTGTATAGTGTGAGGTAGTGGACAAGCTTCATTCTTTTGCATGCAGTGACACAGTTTTCCCAGCACCATTATGTGAATAAACTTTCTTTGCTCCAATGCAAAGTCTTTGCTCCTTTGACAAAGATTAGTTGACCATAAATCTGTGGGTTTATTTCTGGATTTTCTATTTGATTCCATTGGTCTGTATGTCTGTTCTTGTTCCAATACCATGCAGTTTTGATGATTATGGCTTTGTAGTATAGTTTGAAGTCTGGGAGTGTGATGCCTCCATTTCCTTCTTTTTTTTTTTCAGGAGAGCTTTGGCTATTCGGGGTTTTTGGTGATTCCATATGAATTTCATCAATAATTGTTCTATTTCTTTGAAGAATGACATTGAAATTTTTCTTGGAATAGCATTGATTCTGTATATTGCTTTTGGTAGGATGGCCATTTTAATAGTGTTTATTCTTCCAATCCATGAGCAGGGGATGTCTTTCCATTTCTTTGTGTCTTGTTCTATTTAACGGTGTTTTATAGATTTCTTTGTATAAGTCCTTTACCTCTTTTGTTAGATTTATTCCCAAGTATTTGATTTTTTTTTGTTTCAATAATAAAAGGGATGTTTTTTTTTTATTTCTTCTTCTTTAGATTTATTGTTTGTGTATAGGAAGGCTACTGACTTTTGCATGTTGATTTTGTATCCTGCCACATTACTGAACTGATTGATGAGTTGAGTTAGTTTTTCTGTGAGTTTTTGGGGTTCCCTATGCAGATTATCATATCATCTGCAAATAGTGATAGTCTGACTTCTTCTTTTCCTATTTGGATTCCTTGTATGTCCTTCTCTTGTCTTATTGCTCTGGCTAGGACTTCCAGTATTATATTGAAAAGCAGTGGTGAGAGTGGACATCCTTGTCTTGTTCCAGATCTTAATGGAAATGCTTTCAGCTTTTCACCATTGAGAATGATACTGGCTGTTGGCTTGTCATAGATGGCCTTTATGATGTTGAGGTATGTTCCTTGTATCCCAAGAATTTTAAGGGCTTTTATCATGAATGGGTGTTGCACTGTGTCGAAAGCTTTCTCAGCATCCATTGATATTATCATATGGTTTTTATATTTCTTTTTGTTGATATGTTGGATAACGTTGATTGATTTTCGGATGTTGAACCATCCTTGTGTCCCTGGCATGAATCCTACTTGGTCGTGGTGAATTATCTTATGGATACATTGTTGGATTCTGATAGCTAAAATTTTATTAAGGATTTTTGCATCAGTGTTCATTAGGGAGATTGGCGTGTAGTTTTCCTTTTCTGTGTTGTCCTTGTTTGGTTTTGGTATTAATGTAATGTTGGCTTCATAGAACATGTTTGGTATTGTCCCTTCCTTCTCAATTTTTTGGAAGAGTTTGTGAAGGATAGGCACTAATTCATCTCTGAATGTTTGGTAGAATTCATTTGTAAATCCATCAGGACCTGGGCTTTTCTTTTGGGGGAGATTTTTGATTACCATTTCAATTTTGCTGCTTGTAATTGGTCTGTTTAGGTGTTCTATTTCTTCTTTATCTAGCTTTGGGTGATTGTAGAGTTGTAGGAATTTGTTCATCTCCTCTAGATTGTTGAACTTGTTTCCATATAACTGTTCATAGAAGTTACTGATTATTCTTTTGATTCCTGCTGTGTCTGTTGTGATTTCTCCTCTTTCATTTATGATCCTGTTTATTTGTGCTTTCTCCCTTTTTTCCTTTGTGAGCCTGGCTAGGGTTTTGTCTATTTTATTGAATTTTTCGAAGAACCAGCTCTTGGTTTCATTGATCTTTTGGATTGTTTTTTTAGTTTCAATTTCATTTATTTCTGCTTTGGTTTTTATTATTTCTTTTCTTCTACTGGTTTTGGGTTTTTTTGTTGTTCTTTTTCTAGAACTTTGAGCTTCGAGATTAGGTTGTTTCTTTGAGTTCTTTCTTATTTCTTAATCTGATGCTCTATTGCTATATATTTTCCTCTTATTACTGCTTTTGCTGCATCCCATACATTTAGGATATTGGTGTCCTCCTTGTCATTCAATTCAAAGAATTTTTTAATTTCTTCTTTGATCTCCTCATTAGTCCAGTGGTCTTCCAGTAGTGTGGTTTTCAATCTCCATGAGGTAGGAGAGTTGCTTGCCTTCTTTTTATGGTTTATTTCTAGTTTGATGCCTTCATGGTCAGAGAAGATGGTTGGTATGATTTCAATCTTGGTGTATCTGTTGATGTTTGTCTTGTGTCCCAGTATGTGATCGATCCTGGAGAATGATCCGTGTGCGCTTTAGAAAAATGTATACTCCGTATTTTTTGGGTTTAGTGTTCTATAGATGTCTGTTAAGCCCAAGCACTCTAGGTCCTTATTTAGAGCTTTAGTGTCTTTACTTATTTTTTGTCTCGTTGATCTATCCATTGTTGATAGTGGTGTGTTGAAGTCTCCCACTACGTATGTGTTTTCTCTGATGTGTGTTTTCAGAGAGGACAATAGTTGTCTGATATATTTTGGTGCTCCTTCGTTTGGTGAGTATATGTTAATGAGTGTTATTTCTTCTTGAAGTATTGTCCCCTTGATCATAATGTAGTGACCATTGGGGTCTCTTTTTATCTTTTTGAGTTTGAAATCTGTTTTATCTGATATAAGTATAGCTGTTCCTGCTTTCTTTTTTGGTCCATTTGCTTGTAGGATTGTTTTCCATCCTTTATCTTTGAGTCTATTTTTATCTTTTGTAGCTAAATGTGTTTCCTGGAGACAGCAAAAGGTAGGGTTTTGTTTCTTAATCCAGCCTGCAACTCTGTGTCTTTTTATTGAAGAGTTTAGTCCATTTACATTTAAAGTTAATATTGATATGTTTAGCATCTGTATTTGCCATTGTGTTTGTCTTTCCTTTGATTTTATTTATTTATTCTTTTAATAACTTTTTTTTTTTGGCCTTCTTTCGTTGTTATTCGTCCCTCTGAGGTTCTGGCTTTAGGATTCCTTGTAGTATTTTTTGGAGTGGGGGTTTATTCGTAATGAAATTCCAGAGTTTCTGTTTGTCTGGGAAGGTCCTTATTCTTTCTTCATAGAGAAAGGAGAGCTTTGCGGGATAGAGTATTCTTGGTTGGCATCTGTTTTCTTGGAGTCTGTTGACTATGTCCCTCCACTCTCTCCTTGCCCATAGTGTTTCTTCAGAGAAGTCTGATGTCAGCCTGATTGGTTTTCCTTTGAATGTTATCTGTTTCTTCCCTCTTGTCAGTTTCATTATTTTTTCCTTGTCCTGGATTCTTGGGAGCTTTGCTATTATGTGTCTTGCTGTATTTTTCCTTCCATCGTGGAAGTTTGGTGTTCTTCTTGCTTCTTGTATATCAATTTTCAGAAGAGCTGGGGTTTAAGCCCCAACTCTACATATAAACTTTGTGACCTGTGATTAGACTTTATTTCTACATTATTATATTATGGAGAATACCTTAGAGAAAACTTGCAATTATAGAAGGAGCGATTGTTGCTGAGGCATGAATGCAATGTGCTGAGGGTCCTGTGGGCAGGACAACATTGCTTCACTCATGAACAAGCCTGGCCTTATCTGGTGACTTCCCTTCAAGCAAGGATAGCCATCCTTGCTCAGCATGGCTAATAAGTAAGTTGTGTAAAGCAATACCAACTTTGCTGCTTTGTGTGGAAAAATGGACTCTCACAGAAGACAATTGCTTATGTTGTTGAAAAAAGTAATAAGGGGGCCCTCCCTGGTGGTGCAAGTGGTTAAATGTCAGCAGTGTGAAGCTACCCTCAGCCACTGCAGCAGGAGTTCAATCCCAAGCAGGGAGCTACCCACATGGGGCAGCAGACCTCTCTTGTCTCCACGCTCCTCCCCTCAGAAGCGTATTTCAGTAGCTCTCCCTGTTCTGCTCCCCACTCTGTCTCTTGTGAATGCTCTCACCTCCCCCCACCCCTGCACCTCTGGCCTGTACCCCAGCTCTTGTATGCATAAATAAATAAATCTTTAAAAGAAAAAAGCAGTAAGGAATAACAAATATCAGAGTAATAGGTTTACTAGAAAATGGAAGTGAAAGGGAACTGCTAAGAAAAAGAAATCTTTCCCTGTAAAAGAGTCATAGACCTGGAAATGTAAAGTAAATAATAAGTTTTCTTCCTTAATAAGCATATCTAAACAAGGTCTGGCAACCTGCTAGGCTGATTGATCTCCCAGGCCATCCTGGAAGATCTGTATCCTTCCCTTTTTCCTGTGTCAAGAATGTGTATGCTAACTATCCAACTTTATCAATGTAAAGTGGTTGTGTATAAAAGAAACTCTGTCTCTAGACCAGTGCTCAGACCTTAAGGGACTACCCAGGTCTGAGACCTCATGCATGAGTAATAAAACTTTCCTGGCCTCACCATTCCTAAAGTACCGCTTGTTCTTCCCTGCCTGGGTAAAAGGCTAGAATTTATTTCAGCAACAGAAGTTTTGAATAGATTAAAGAACGTACAAAGCTGCACCTAATGATCCTCTGAAATTTAGAGACATCAATTACTTATCAAAGATTACAGAGCTGTTTAAAAAATAAAAATAGATAATATACACTCAATGTGTTTTTTTTAGAAGAAATGATAAAAAGTGTTAAATTGGCACATTGGCACATTGGCAGTTCTACAAACTATAGCAGTGTCTTCCCCTCACCAGCCATAAATCTTGCACTATCTTCTGCAAAGGTAGAGGAGCTAACACACTGGCTTCACATTCAGACAACTATCAAGGGCAGTGGCATGTAAATTGAATAGCAATTTGGATCTTGGCTGTTTTCTGCATTAGGTGAGAAAGCAACACAGTCTGGCTTCTCAGGGGATCCCGGTTCTCTCACCTCCACACAATCTTCCCCAAAGCCTGCCCTATTCGCATGTCCAGCCTGCCAATAAGAAGGGTGGGAATTGTATGGGGACTAAAACCAAGATGAAAAAGCATACATTGTGCAAAAATGAAAAATGATGTAAAAAATATATAAAAGAAAATATATTAAAAAAAGAAAAAAGAAGGGTAGTAAGAGGCTCTCTCAGGCCTAAAGCCTGACCCAAAGTCTCTACCCAACCTTTACCTGAGGTTTCTATTAGAGGACTGGGTACCTTTATAGCTAATGATAAAGTGATACTTTGTGCCCGATCTGCTATTTCTCTGGTGCATACAACCCTCTTGAGATCCTTGCAGAAGGAATAATTGGCCATGCAGGATTCCAGACACAATACCATCACCATCTACCTCACATTATGAAGCCAAAGTGACAGGCTATTTTCTAAGTTACTACCAAATGCCATATGTTAGTTAGTGATAATTATTGCTTATGATAACACCAGTAGAAACAATGATAATTACATGGCGAGGCAACCGTGTTATCTCTCCTGCACCTGGAGTATAACACCTGTCATCACGGTGGCGACAAGAAGGATGAGGCTTCCCTCTGCTCCAGTGCTCTCATGGGCTGTTTTCATCTACTGGATAAAAAGGTTTCCTGTCATTTTAATAATATGGCTTTATAGGCTTTAAGAGTTCTGAAGGGTAATGCTGGACATATTTGTGTTATCCTTTGATTTTAAAAGGGTTGGAGGTGTCTTTCATCACTCAAACTTTTGGAAATACAAATGTGATGACACACAGGGACCCTTTTTGCACAGTCACAGGGAGTGGTTAGACTGTTACGTACTTGGGCTCTGGATTTCAGTGACTGAGTTCAAATCTGCTCTCCGTCACCTGTTAACTGTAAAGCCTGGGATGAACAAGTATCTGACCTTGTCCTCTCACCTCTCCACGCCTCATCCCTCATGATAAAGTAGACGTGGCAATAACTGTTTTACAGGATTGCTGCAAAGATTAAATAAGATTATGCTTCTTACAAAGCCACACACAGCATGGGTGCTCCCATGTATCAATTTATTACAATAATAGCTTTGGTCCAGATATCAGAGGAGGCCCTCATTTCACCTTGGTGAAATCTTTCTTAAATGTGTACAAAATCTAAATAGACAAGATAATCAAGGTATGGGGGTTGAGCTAATAAAAGGATTACAAGGTCATCTTGCCTGCTCCTACAAAAAAAGAACTTTGATCAACTCCAGCTGAAACATGGTTGGTCCTCTGTGGCTCAGTGCAGCTCATAAAATAAATGTATACTTTGGGACTTGGACCCAAACTTCAACTAATGATTAAGACATCATCACCTCCAAGCATTCATTTGACCTTGTTGTCCAGGTGGTACCTCATGGCCCCGAAATGTAAGCTTGGAATCTCTGATAATACACATCTTGAAATACCAACTGCAACATAATCCTGTCCTTTAAAACATGTTACAAGATGGAGAGCTGAACATCATGATCATCAGGTTGGAGAGATGAAAAATCTGAGACTCGAAGAAGTTATAATGTACTTGTAATGAGAGTCACACCACCGGACAGTTAAGCTTCAAACCAAGGTCTTTTATCTACAGAGATGCAAGTCCTTCCCTGGCCGCTCCTCATGCACACAAAACTCTCATCAGTGACACTGATACACCAACCAAGCCAGAGTCTTAGGTTATTTTCAGTAAAAGCAGTTCCATTGTCCCCTGACTACCACTCTAATTCAGCATGTTTATTGCTAATGACCATAAACAAACCAAAAAAAGCTAGGACTATATTTTAAGTTTAAATAAAGCAGAGGTTTAACATCCTTAAGCTAAAACATAAAACAGCATTTAGCTCAAATATTTACATCTACACTTGTTCTAGAGAGTCAATTTATGAGCCATAGCAGAGCAGCAGGGCTCAATGATAGAAGCACTATAATTGGCCTCCTGCTCCCTTTTTATAGGTTTCCACCTCCCCATCATCCAGTCAGAGTCCATTTCAACTCCTCTCCAGAGAAGAACTAAATGATGCATATTTCAACAAAGACCTTTCATATTTTTGCTCATTTTCTGCCACTTTTATAGGTTATGCACCACTGAAATAGCAGATCAATAGATCCTAGAAATGTGGTCTAGGAAATGTGATTTTTGCTTAAGAGTGGACCAGATTTATCAGACTAGTAGATATAGATAAAATTAACCACTTGTGGAAATGTCCTTAGGCACAATCTGAATGGTTGCAGAAAGCAATAGCATTTCCTTGTCCAGTTCTTTCTAAGCCTCTTTCCTTCAAGTGTGGGCTCTGACACCAGCTTTATAAAGTTCCCCCTGAACACCTGGTCAAAGAGATCTCCCACTTCCTGCTGATCAGTCTTACTTGGAGCCAGGCTACCCACAGTCTTCTTGGCCATGGTAAGAACCCAATAAATAAATGTTAAAAAATACCAAAAATAAATATAGTGGAAAAATCAGATTGGTGAGTATTTGTCTAGTTAATTTTCTAAAATGCTAAGACTGGGTACCTAAGGCTCAAGTTGATTTTTTTGCCCATCAGGATCTCAGAAACATTGTAACTTTTTACCTTAAAAACTTCACTCACTATTCACTCACTATTTCATCAAACAGGTAGTAAATTTGCAACTTTTGTCAACATTCAAAAATACAAAACTAAATAAAGGAGTAAAGTTCACCATTTAGGGACGGTGGGAGGTAAGGGGCTGGAATGGTGAAGAGAAGACATAAGTTAGCATGGAAATGTGGTAAATGCCATATCGAATGATCTGTAAGATGCTATAGAATTACATACCATGGGGATACTGAGAGCCTTCAAAGAGGAGGTGAACTGGGCACCAAAGGATGAGTGATGTTTTCAGGGCAAACACAGAAAAGAAAGGCTCTCCAGCCATTTAATATGCAAAGAAGCAAATATGCAAATGCAAAGAAGCAAAATAGCGCTTTAGCTAGACAAAGCTTTAGCTAGTACATCAGTGTGATCAGGGCAGGAATCATGAAGGAGAAAGGCAAGAGCAAAGACTAAAAAAACAGAGAGGGAGCAAATCATGAGAGGGTTTGTATAGCATCCGGAAGTTAGAATACAAGGAAGAGCCATTTAGTACTGGAAAATAGCCTGGTGGAAGCAGCCAACTGTTGCCAAGGAATCTTTGCTGGAAGGAAGGTGGAGACCACTTTGCAGGCTGCCAGGTTGGAGTGGAGACTTTCTCCTCTTAGCAACAGCAGGGAAGCAACTGCAAGGGTTTTCAGCTTCCTGTTGAACCTTTAGCTGCATAACATATTCTTGATTTGTTAATGCCATTGGACATCTGTATTATTTTGCTTTTGATATCATGGTAAGAAAAAAACATAGCTGTATGTTTATGTCCATTTCTTTTCTCCACTGAAATTATTTCCTTAGAGTATTTTTTCCAAAAGTGGAATATTATAATCAAAATGTTCAAGCAATTTTATAGTTCTTTTCACATATAAATATCTTACACTCCAAACTGGTAAAAACTGTATTTTAATAATCTACTTTATTGTTTGATTCACTAGTAATAGACAATAGATAATAGTGGATAACAGATTATATAAACTTTCTGTTTGTCACTTTTCTTATCATCAAAATGGAAAAAAATACTGTATCCTCTACACTGAAGATCTATTGTGAGAATAAAATAAAGTTTCATATCACAAATTGTTTTGAAAAGCTATGAAAGATGTAAGCTGTTGTTACAATTAAAGGGATTTAAGGAAAATTTGAAAGTAATAACAGACACCTTGTCTTCCTCATTCCTCTTAGACCAATTTACTGCAATCATCAAGGCAAAGTAGAAGATGTGGATAGGTTTCAGGAAAGGGCTGATGAAGATCAGGCAGGTAGGGCACTGATGTATTCCTATCTGGTGTATCCCTTGCCTGGTCAGTGCCTATGAACAGGCATCAAACAATGTGTCAAATTGATAAATGAATAATTGGCTGAAAAGTCATCTGTAATCAGAAAAGCTGGAAAACATTTTATTTTCCATGACCTCTGTGATATTTGACAGATTATTAAGATTCAATTTCCTCCAAAGATTTGGAATAGAGTTTCTCAAACATAGAGTGTACATTAATCACCTGGAGATCCTGTTATAATCAGATGTTGACTCACTAAATTCGAAGTCAAGTCCAGAGTTCTGTTTGTCTAATAAGCTTGAGGTGCTGTCAACATTGCTGATCTGAAAACCATACTCTGAGTGAGTAGATTATAGATGAGCTAATGAAAGAGGTAAGCACTTTGTAAACTTTTAGGCATTACCTAAAAGTTGTCACTACATATTGTTAGTAATTTTTCTCAGTTATGATTTTCATATGTCCAATTTTCTGTATTTTATATTTTTTAAATACTCCTTCTATTACATATTGGCTTGCAAAATTACAGCCTTCATCAAAAGTAGGATAAATATACTATTCCACTTCCTTACAGATTTTTGCAGACTCCAAAAGGAATGTTTACTTCCTTGCTCCCTCTGAAAATTAATGTATAGAATAAAGTGTGAATTCAAAGTAATATATCAATATATTTTGTACTGACATTCCACTGCCCAACTGCATTCAATAATCATTTATTTTCTCATTATTATAATGTTCTTGTAACTCTTGAGACCCCAGATGTAGTCAGCCTTCAACAAATATTTCAAACATTTACTAAAGTAATTTAATTCTATTTCTGAATTAATCACATTTTCAACTCCATGTCATGTATTTTTAATAACCATTATTTTCTAAAATGTTTTAAAATCTTATCTAGCAATGACATTGTTGTTATTAAAATGTTTTTTAAAACTTTTTGTTACTCTTGTTTACTGTTATATATAGATTTGTATTTCAAAATTTTTTAGTTCCATGCAAAGACTATAACACTGCACTAGGTGTAAAAGTGAACGAGGAAGTGTTACCATCTTTACAATAATTAGTATGACTTGCCAAGAACAGAACATAGCTTTCCTTTTATTCATATCTCTTTTGTTTTTCCCATTGAGACGACATCATTTGGTTTCTATAAAAAAAGTATTACCTTTTAGGGAAAAACATAAAGACTAAATATGGAAGTAGTAGGCAGTGTGGGGGATGGGAACATAGGCCAGTTTCATGAAAGGTTTTTTCCCCTGTAAAATTTCAAGCTATCTCAATAGAATAAAAATAAGAATGCAGTTAGTTATCAGATGTTGCAGATGTTGCTGTCAATAATTTTGGTTGAATATTTAAGTGTACAACTATCTGCAAAAATGATTAATTCATTTCTTTTAATCACTGAAAATCACTTTATGTTCCACATGTATGCTGGACACATTAGGCACAGGCTATTCTCTGCTAGACAGAGATTCAGAAGCAACAAAAAGCTCTGCCTCTGCTTCCTGAAAAGCAAGTCACATGAGAATCCCACATGAGCCAGTCAGTGATTGAAAGCCAAGGGTGATAAGGAGAATTCACTGTTAAGTACAGGATGTACTTTCTGCAGGAAAGAGACTACCAGCATCTTGGATCAGCATCTTCAGGAAAGAGACTTTCAGCTGTTCTAATACTATTACAATAGTGAATTGTGAGGTATTACACAGAGCCAGTGGATTCTGAAGGGCACCAGCAGCAAACTACAGAGAGTGTCCAGGCAGGATACCCAAACACTACTTCAAGGCCAAAGCATTTGTCTTCCTAGCTGCTGACACTCACCAGTGAGCCTCTTCACAAGAACTGTCCTTCACTAAAGTGCGCTGCCTGCACCAGCCCTGGTTCCCCATCTGCCCAAATCAATGACTGAACGACGCAGGACACAAGAGCTGCAACGAGAGCAAGGACCACCCCACTCTAGTGCATCAGCCAGAACTGAGCAAGTCCTCTTTGTGACTGATCTCATTGTATTTCTCCCACTACGCAATCCTGCTTCTTCACCCTGTACCTTGGAGTGGTCCTGCAGACAAATCTCCATCCCGGAGTCTCTTTCCCAGGAGTCTAACCTATCTTACTTATGTATTTGCTAATGAGTTTTTCTTTTGTTTTTTGGGGTTTTTATGATTTTAGAAATACATTTTTATTAAGGTAATATTGTTTTATGGCACATGTTTCCTGTGTACAGCATTATAATTTGACATCTGTATACTCCACATCACTGCCACCATAATTCTGTTTCCCATCTGTCACCATACCATGGGCTCCCCACTTGGGTGGGAGATAGGTGGCTTTTATTTATTTACTCTTATTTATTTATTTATTTATTTTTACATGATCATTCATTTTTGTATGATGTTTGATTTCTCCTCTCAGGTGTTGTCCCCATAAAATTAACACCCCCAAGACCTCCTCCACAAGCAGAGGTGTTTGCTGCCTTATGTCTGTATCCCCAACAATGGTGCATGACATGAAGGGGGAGCTCATTAACACTACTTGAGTAAACAAATAGATTAGGACTCCCCTATGCTTTTTGCAGTTACACCAAAAGCTTAAACTCTGCTCAAGAAACTCAGATGGCAACTTAGAATCACTACTTAGAGGACTTCCTAGAGCTGGCTCGACCTCTCCGGGCAGGTTCCTTGAACATTTCCTTGGACCTTACTGCTTGGGACATGATTGCTTGAGGAACCTCCAGTGTTTCCTGTTTGACCTCCTTCCTCCGACTCTGGCCTGAACCTGAAGTTGGTGTCCTTATCTCCATTATCTTTTTTCTTTTTGCTTGTTCCTCCACTCCTCAGTCTAAACTTGATTTCTCTCAACTTATAGTCACCTCCAATAAGTGGCTTAGGCAAGATTCAAACCCAAAGACACCTGATTTCAAAATTATGTTCTGTCTGCTTTCTCAGGCTGCTACTCAAGATTCAGCAGTGCCACTTTACAGTTTTCAGACACTCATATCTCAGAGCTAATCTTTCCCCTTAGAAAGCTGTCTACCCCTGGTTTTTCCCCTCCCAAAATATCTGAAGTGTTGAAAATCTCTTACACAAGAAAAAGAAAAATATCATATGATTTCACTTATAGGAGGAATGTAAAAGATCCAAATAAGGGAGCAGGGGAAAAAAAGCAATTATAATAAACTAAAAATCAAAATCAATAGGCAACTATAAATCAGAGACATTCTGTGGGGGGGAGTAAGATCAAAACAGGGGTGGGAAGAGCACAAGGGACTATAATGATGGTTCACAGGTGAATGGTGGTGGGAATTTCACAGAGACTATAAACGAGATAAAAATGCATGCATTGTACAAAAATGAAAAATCATGTAAAAAAATAAATAAAATAATAAAAATAAATAAAATTTTTAAAAAGACAAACAATTAAAATTCAGAAATCATAAAATAACAATAATGAAGTTGGTAATGTCACACAGTCCCCCAAATTTCCCATGCTGCTGAAATGTTTACTCGTGACCCCTTCGTTTTACTCAGAGGACTGAGCCTGGCAGATTCTTGGGTCATTTTAAAGGCTCAGTTTTAGGCAACGTCCAGATTCCTCTACATTTCATTGCTTACTGTCTGTGACATGGCCTCAGTTATACTTGGCACCCTGGGTCATTTCTGAAACTGACATCACCCCCTTCTCATTGTCTTGTAAAACAGGCGGAGAATGACTGCAGTCCTTTTCCCACTGTTGCTGTCCATCGCTCCAAGCATATTACCCTCTCCTTCCTCTGCAGCTGTTCCTCTTCTCCAGACATTCACCTCAGGCTTCCCCTGGCATGGCTCTTCCTAATATAATTTGCAGCCTCTCCAGCCACAACTTCGATTTACAGCCAGATTAGACCTCATCCACTACTCAAAACTCCTTGGAGGTGTCTGGTTGAGTGACTATTGCCATGATGATCTGCATCAGATCAAGGAGAAAACTAAGTGGTTTACCCAAATTCACACTGTCATAAAGTGACAGAAAAAGATTTTCTAGCTCTAGATCTTTTGACAAAAGACTGCATCATCCTGACAAATAATAGCAACAACAACAACTAGAAAAAAAGTGCTCACTGCATGCCTAGCACTGACCTAAGAGGCTGGTGAGCGCTGGCGCAAGGCAATCTTATTTTCATGGAATAGAGCAGTGATGTCACTGAGTTTCAAGAAGTTCTTTGCCATCTGCAGCCTGGTCATAGAAATGCTTTAATCAGGAAGTATTGTAACTGAGATCTGACCCAATCCTAGGTGATAGCTCTCCTGCAAAATATAGCTGGTTTTCTAACAAAAATCATTTTCAGTTCTTGGTTTTATTTGTGACACTCTTCAGAACCACTAGGACTCACACGGCCCTTGGCTCCTGTTCTTACCTGCCATTTTATAAAACCCTAATTTTTCTAGAAAAACACTGTTACTTTTCTCAAATAACATCAAACATATTCTCACTTGGCAGATTCCTTACAGACACCATAAACGTAATTTGCCATGTATTCAGTCCAGCAAGATGTTGTAAAGAAAGAACTAGTATTTATTGAATGTTCACCTTGCACCACTGTTTTATATGGTGTATGTAGCATACACAATTCTACAAACTAGGTATCATAAGCCCATTTTACAGTTGAAGAAATGGGCTCAGGAAATTCCACCCCTTAAATTAATCACACAAGTTCCAAATGCAAGGAATTCAGATTTGTACCTGCCTCATTCCAGAACAGAATGCTTTTACAACCACACCCATCTGAGTACAAAACAACACCTTGTCGTGGAGAGCGCTGAGAATTATCTTTTTGGCAACCAGATTTCCAGACTGAGAGTCTTTTCATTTCATCAGGATTTTCACCTTTTTTTCTTGTCGCCCAGACCTCACAGGACCACTTGAACATGCTTCTCTGTAAAGTGGAGGCATTTTGAATATTAATTTTTCAAAATCCAAATACACAGAACTCCAAAGTACCAGAGAGCAGACTTCAGAATAGATCTAATTTGTTTGAAAGACGATTTGTTACCTTATACTGAGAAAATCATGTTTACTGTATATGTTGCTGGGGGCAAACTAGGAAGATTTCAAAGTTAATTTTCCTTCATAAATAACGCACGCCAAGCCTCCAGCACGGGCTTCTGCCGCGGGTGTTCCCTGGGCCAAGGCCGCCACCTGTCGGGGCTGCGCCGCCTGCAGCTGGCCGGGGCGCCCTGAGCTCCGCACACCCGGGTGGGGCTGGGACCAGGCGGAGCGGCGCTCACCTCACGGCCGCGCCAGGTGCCCATTCAAGGATTCCGTTCACAGGGCTGCTCAGCAATCCAAAAAGATAAACTCATGCAATTTGCAGTAACATGGATGGCGCTGGAAGGGATCATGCTCAGCGAAATAAGCCAGAAAGAAAAAGAAAAATACCGGATGGTCTCACTCATAGCAGGAATCTAGAAAACCTAAACAAGGGACCAGGAAAAAGAATAACTTTAATAAAGAAAAAAATCAAAATCAACAAACAACTATAAACCAGAGACACACTATGGGAGGGGAGGGGAGAAGAGGAATTGGGGTCAAAATAAGGGGGTGCAATTTTATGGGAACTATCACCACGATGAAAATGCATGCATTGTGCAAAAATGAAAAATGATGTAAGAATTATATAAAAAAATAAAATATAAAAAAAGTAATGTGGAGCAAAAAAAATCTTAACACCAAAGAGCTGCTCTTGTTTTTCTCCAGGAGGGCTGGCCTGTTCCTCTCAGAATGGCCGTCAGGCAGGGAGAGACCCACACAGAGGACACGTACTGAGAAGATGTGCTTTCATCACGAAAATATGGGCAGAAAGCATGTCTCTGACCAGGCTGCAGATGGCGAAGAACTTCTTGAAACTCAGTGACATCACTGCTCTAATCCACCAACGGCAGATTGCCTTGAGCCAGCGCTCATCAGCTGCTTGGGTCAGACATGCAGGGAGCAGTTTTTTCTAATTGTTGTTCTTGCTATTATTTGTCAGGACGTTGCAGTCGTTTGTCAAGAGATCTGGAGCTAGAAAATCTTGTCCTGTCGCTTCATGACACGCTGAGACAAGACAGCCACGGAGGTGGCTCCGTGGTCGCAGCACAGCCAGACCCAGGGCCCTGCTGGGGGGCAGCGAGCAACCTGGAGGGGGTTGCACAGCCTGGTCCCTAGATGAGCTTCCGATCTCGTGAGCCCCCTGAAATTTTATGCGAGATGACTTTCACGGGCTTTATTTTTATTTCTCAGTGGTAGATTTAGAGAGTTCACGAATTTACTGAAGTTCCAAATAGTAAAGACTGAAGGGGAGTCACCTTAAGAAGTGACTCCTACAGACAAAGAGCATGGACCTGGGAGGGTCCATGGGCTGAGAGTGATGCTCCTCTGCCACTATCTCCACGACCCAAACACACACACACACACACAATCACATGCTGACATCCTGGCCTCGCAGCTTCCCATGTAGAGATGCAGGGAACTGCACCTGCGGGCAGGGGAGCCACGCGCCCAAGGTGTGCAACCTAAGGCTGCTAGAGCCGGGACTCCAGCCATGGAGCCTCCCCAAGGCCAGCGTCTGGTTCACTCGCCCTCTGTTCTTCTCTGAGCGCCTGCCTGGCCAAGTCCCCGCCGGAAGTGTCGTGACCAGCCCAGCCATCCCGGAGCTTGCAACCTGCATAGCTGTTCAGAAGGGCCCCTGCATGTGCAGATTTAATGCTCTGTAGTCATCATCTTGAATTTTTAAATAATTTGGTCTTTGAAGATGTGTTTTTTTAAATATATTTTATTTTATATAATTCTTACATCATTTTTCATTTTTGCACAATGTATGCATTTTCATTTTGGTTATATTCCCCATATAATTGCACCCCCCTTATTTTGACCCCAATCCCTCCTATCCTCTCCCCCCGCCCAATAGTGTCTCTCCGGTTTATAAGTTGCTTGTTGATTTTGATTTTTTTCTTTATTATAATTAGTCTTTTTCCTGGTCCCTTATTTAGGTTTTTCTAAATTCCTGCTATGAGTGAGACCATCTGGTATTTTTCTTTTGCTTTCTGGCTTATTTCACTGAGCATGATCATTCCAGCTCCATCCATGTTGCTACAAATTGCATGTGTTTATCTTTTTGAATTGCTGAGTAATATTCCATTGTGTATATATATCACATTTTCTTGATCCAGCCAACAGGCATATGAAAAAATGTTCAACATCACTTGTAATCAGGGAAATGCAAATCAAAACTACCATGAGATACCATCTTACACCAGTGAGAATGGCACATATTAAAAAAACTAGCAACAACAAATGTTGGCGAGGATGTGGAGAAAAAGGAACTCTCCTGCACTGTTGGTGGGAGTGCAAACTGGTCCAACCACTATGGAGAGCTGTGTGGAGATTTCTGGACCTACTAAACATAGAGCTTCCATATGATCCAGCAATTCCACTCCTAGGTATTTACCCAGAGGACACAGAATCATTAATTCCAAAGGGCACCTGCACCCCTATGTTTATAGCAGCACTATTTACAATAGTTAAGCTATGGAAACAATCAAAATGCCCAAAAATAAAGATGTGTTTTTTAAGTGGTATTTGATGAAACTAGATAGGCGGCTGGGAAACTCGGCTTACAAGGGGCCCTGTCTCTTGCCACACCTTGACTTCCCAGCAGGCTTTTGGACTTCTTCCCCAGCCATTTGCCCCACCCCACACAGAGCTCTGCTCCCTTCTTACCCTCCCCACCCAGCCTGCTGTTGACACCAGGGTGACAGCCTGGGTCTCCAGACCTTGTTCTCTGCCCCTCCCTCCATTGCCTGTAGGAGGGCTGGGTGCAGTGTAGGGGAGGGTACAGTTCGGATGGGGCAAGGCAAAGCCCATCTCTGTCCACCCTTCTCAGTTAAAAGCACCACGGTGAATCTGGTGGACAATTCAAAGAGAGCCTCTCATCCACCAATCCCAATACAATGGCATCACTGCACAGAGGTTACAAACTCAGCGGGTGCTGTTTGCCAAGGTGGGTTAGGGCAGGTGACTCCAGGAAAGAAATTGACTACTCTGTCCTTCCAGGGCAATGCATTATTATTTTCCATTGAGCCCCACAAATTATGTAGCTGGCCTTGTCCTTAAA